>NC_083283.1:52645958-52986494 GCF_963506605.1 Zootoca vivipara | reverse complement strand
ATTTTACGTAAACTACTTTTTGATTAAGTTCTGTGTGGTTCAATGACATCTGGAGGCCAGAAGCTTTGTGAAGGCAAATCTACAGCAGGAGCAGGTAAAAGGTGGATTGGGATCTCCTGGTAGATCAGCAAGTGTCTGACTCCCAGTTGTTAAACATTTGACAAAAAGAAAAAGGTGTATTTTCCACTTTAAATACCGGTAAGGCTGTTAAAGAAAATGTGGTGTAACCAGGACTTTACCTTTGTGTGAAGGTACAGTACTTGGAACTTACTTCAGTTCATTTCTGGTAAACAAAACAAATTCCAAGGCTCCGAATATGCTCGGGGACATCCTGTTCCTTAATGATGACCATATGGTTATGGTTGGTAGATCTTAAGTTCCTATTAAAAACAAAGTAGCTCTGACAAATCTAAAATCTGTGCACCCCTCATCCAAAGGGTCTCAGATTCTTCCCACTTGCTCAAAATCATGCTATTAATTCCATACAAAGGGAGGAATTCAACATCTCACTCTTTTGATAGTTCCCTCAGTGCAAGCATTTCTGCTTGGCAGATGGAACCATCTCATTTCTGCTTCCCCTGTTCACTGTTCTGGGGACTATCCTGATTCTCCAAAGTGGATTGGGGGGGGGCACATGGGGATATGTAGAGAGGAGAGGGAGGAAGTCCCATCACACTAGTGGGAGCCTAGCTTGATGTAGTCCATGCCAAAGAAAGGTAGGTAGATGGGTAGCTTAGGCAGATAAGACCAGGATAGTGTTGCCATTTTCTGAATTTGCTTCCAAACAAGTTGTTTCTAGTTTATCTCTTGTTTATAAGAAGAGATAAACTGCTTTAAGGGTTGTTGTTGTTTTCAAACATATTGAGTGGAATATAAATTTTATGAAATAAACAAACAAATAAATAAATAACAGGGTAACATTTCCAAATATTCTTCCATCCACAAACTATTAAGATCAGGGATTCATTATGAAATCAGAGACTGACAACGTTATACAGGTTAAGGATCTCATCTGGTTACAAACAGACATAAATATGCCACATTAAGAAAACAGGCTTTTTTTTAAAAAAAAAAGCAAAAAACAACAACAATGAAAACCCACCAGAACGTTTGGCCTACAAGAGTCTGAACAGTGGGGGCAACCTTCCTTTCCTTTGGTGTTTTATTCTTCCCCATAACTTAAAACTAAAGATCCTGGATTGGGAATCTTGGGTATCACAAGTGGGGAGAATGCTATTTTGCCCAATTCTTGCATGCAGGCTACCCACTGGCATCTAGATGGTGACTGTGAGACCAGGATGCTGGGCCAGATTAACCTTGGTCCAATTCAGGAAGGCTCTTATTATGTCCTTATGTGCAGAACTCTATAAACTATTATTATTATTATTATTTATTTATTTTGTTTCCTCCCTGAAACATTTAAGTAAGCCATCACATTCTCCCGCGCCCTCCCCTTGCCACATTTCTCTCCTTTCCATGATTCCCCCCGCCCAATTTTCCAGCTTCTTAATTGTCTGCTAAGGGAAAAGAAAATGAGCACTGCCCTTTTGCATTCTTGGAGTAACCTTTTCTGCTTGAAAGTCTCCTGAAAGACACAACCACTTCTGCAGCAGGTGTAGTTTTAATGATGCTTTGATGCCATATGTCAAATCTCATCACTTGCTGTGAGGAGTGACATTTCTTTTGATAGCTCCTAGCAACAGCAATACAAATTGTTGGTGGTCACTTCACACTGTACAAATAGCTCCTGCAGCAAGTACATTTAATTTCAGGTTCATGCTACATTGCACACTGTATAGACCCATGTCCTTGGCAGTTTAAAATAAGATGAACCTATTTCTTGAACAGGAAATCCTGTATGTATGTATGTATGTATGTATGTATGTAACACACAGTCTATATCTATGATAACCCCACACAGGTAACCTGCCACAGCACAGTGCTCAGAAGGTCACCAGTAATTGCAATGCTGGTGTATTATTGAAGGATATCTTCCATAGATATGAATTTATGTTTCTTGCACCATCACACCATATTTTTTTGGCACTGGAGCATGTAATTATATTGTAGCTTCATGATCTAAACCCTTTCTGAATATTGGAAATCAATGGTGCCTTTATCATCTACCAAAACCATAATAACTTTGGTTTCGCTATAGATGGTGGTCCTGCATTTCCAAGTAGATCTAGAACGCTCAGCATGCAGGGGATAGGCAACACCTCGGTAATGAGGATTTGTGCTTGTAAAGCACTTCAGCAGTAAATAATTCAGATTCAAAACGTTGCTGCAAGGAATGTAAAAACATAAAACTCTTGTTGTTTTTCTACCCACACTACAGAAAACCAACTAATCAGCATACCTACTAATTAATTTGGGAGGCTGGGGCAGCATTCCACGTGTTCAACATTGTGTGCTTCGTTATAGAGTCATAAAACGGTATTAAAATATTTCAGATTGAATAAGAAAACTGAAAAGGAAAAGATTAAATCAATTACATGTACATGTACATTAGTCTCATCTGAACAATTGACCTTGCAGAGCTTGGCTACTTGTATTGGAAAACAAAGGCAGAGAAGAACCACCAGAGTATTTTGATCTGAGAATTTGGAGTGTCGATATCAGGGCTTGATAATTTATTAATCTTTCAATGACTGACTGAAGCATCAGGGAAACCTTTGCCCTGCTTAATGAAACTGAAAAAGCTTTCCTTCAAGAACATAGTAAAAACAGGGCCAATGGGGGTGTCAACAAAGGAATTCCCATCAAGCAAGGCCTCTATCTGGCTGATTCAATAAAGATCTTTGGAATATTCAGGGCTTGTTTTTTAATGGCATCCGCCAAATATGGCCCATGAAATTTTGTTAATGGGTTAGAAAATGTTAATGGATATTAGGGCATACATGTAGTTCCATTTTGTTGTTAATCGTGTCCGACTCTTCGTGACCCCATGGACCATAGCACGCCAGGCACTCCTGTCTTGCACTGCCTCCCACAGTTTGGTCAAACTCATGTTCGTAGCTTCGAGAACACTGTCCAACCATCTCGTCCTCTGTCGTCCCCTTCTCCTAGTGCCCTCAATCTTTCCCAACATCAGGGTCTTTTCCAAGGATTCTTCTCTTCTCATGAGGTGGCCAAAGTATTGGAGCCTCAGCTTCACGTAGTTCCATTACATCATGTATTTCCATTACATGATTGCAAATTACTTCATATGTAGTTGTATTAAGTAAACTAGCAGAGGTATGTGTGGTAGAAGGAGAATAGGTAGGTGATCGGCTCCAAGCCAGGCATGGTTTAAGTCTCATTTCTGGGTGAGAGTTGATGAGGATAATAAAGGACGATAGGAGCCAACTCCTAGAGGCTGAGGTTCCTTCTCTCCCCCCCCTAAAATATTTGAGGGGGGTGCTCCACCAAGTTTATTGGCATTGCCATTAAAATGGAGTGTGCTCACCACATCTTATGATCAATTGTGGGATGGGACTTAGCTGACCCCCCAAATATTTTATTCAAATTAGCACCCTTGATCCTGTGGTCATCCACATAATGCTCGCTGAACACCCACCCCCCACAGCTGGCAGAAAATTAATCTTATGTTTAGCTGGATTGCAAGCAAATATGAAAGGCAGATATATTATTATTATATGGGGGGAGGGAGAAAAGTCTCCTTTATTTCCTCAATACAGCCCATTTTCTCCGATATGGCTTCTCACCCTATAGGTGAGCCAGAAAATTTATCAAATTAGGTGCATGATCTTACTTAATGATTAGAGTGCTAATGAAAATTCAAGAGCCGAACCCTACCCAGCCAATTCCTGAGTGCCCAATTCAGTATCATAGGATGGGCTTATACAATTATAGACTAGGATATGTGCATTTCCTTGTCATGTGAACCAACCAATAAACATTGAACTAAATAAGGGCTTATTATTTTCTTAACCTGCTATTCTCCTTCTTTGCTATTATTACAGCTAAGCCAAATGATTGTGGGTTTTAGTTTTCACATCAACATTTACAAATTAAAAGTGGAAGCAGCTTCTTGTCATACAGCTAAGTAAATTGTGCAAACCAAAAAGAAGAAGTCTCAAGACATATTCCTCTGCATTTTGGTTGAAATCCTGTGTAAAATCACCCCTTGCGAATCTAGCAGACTGTGCAGTTTGTACACTAGCCTCAGGCTCACTGAAATTCGCAAATCTTGGAAGGAAGAGATTTCCTAAGCAAGCTCGGGCTTTGAGAAGCTAACTCACCTAAAAGACAGACTCTGTCTCTGTAGACCATTCCCATGACAATTATGTCACAGGGCATCAGGACCCAATACCCAGAGATAGTGCTGACCCAGGGAATGATGGCGCTCCTGTAGAAAATAGTGAGGGCCCATTAACAAGCCAGCCTGCTCCTTTGGGTAGTTAGGGCTAACTGCACTATAGTTCTGCCAACATATATACAGTGGTAGCTCTGGTTGTGAACAGGATCCGTTCTGGAGGCCCGTTTGCAACATGAAAAGGCCACATCCTGAAGCGCTGCATCTGCACATGCACGTGACGCAATTCAGCGCTTTTGCACATGCGCAAAGAGTGATTTAGTGCTTCTGTGCATGCACACGCACCGAACCTGGAAGTAACCCATTCCGGGACTTCCGGGTTCGGCGCGTCCGTATCCTGAGAAGACGTAACCCGCAGCGGATGTAACATGAGGTATGACTGTAAATCTCCAGTTGGAGGGAGGGCCTTGCAAGAGACAACAGCTCACAAAATATTGGTAGTGCTCCAACATACTGCAGGAGCTCTGGATGCCTTGAACCCTGAAAGGAGCACTCCTGGGCTTCCCCTGAAAGCACTCAGCTCACAGAACAGGTCACTCACTTGAGGAAGAGCTTGCAGAGATTATACAAACAGACTTTTTTGAGTGAGATAGGTTCCCTGGTCACAGAGGGATTTTACAGTTCCATTGTAGAGTTCTGTGGGTCCTATGGGCTTGTTCAAGGGTGGCCCAGTTTCCTGGGCCAACCTCTGAGTGCTTCTCCATGTTTCCTTCTAAGCTCCACACACAGAGACACATGTGCCAATCCATTAGGGCACATGGGCCATCGTGTCTGCTTTCAGCCAGCGATCACCTACCTGCCTGCATACTTACAACCAATCCAGGGGCTGTCACTGGCTGTCACCTTCCTCAGTCTCAGTCGCTTGTAGAACTCAGCAAGGAAGAGGGTGGGGAGGGAACTAGAATTAGTTGGCTCTGCCTGTCATTGACTTTGGCTCCATCTACTGTTTGGCTCCCTGCTTTCCACCCTACCAGTCCCAATGGGTGCCCACTACCATTGACACACACAAAAATGAAACTTTGAGGGGGTACTCAGCAGCACATACCAAATTTCAACAATTCCCAACAATGGGAAAAAACTTTAAAGACTGTTTTAGGTTTGTGGTTTTTATATCAATTCTATAACACTAGGTTTCAATGAAGTTGTCTTATCATATCTTTTTAAAAATCATGTGTTTTCATAGTTCTTACTATTGTTCTTATTTCTTCTCCTGGGCTCTCAACATATTTCCCTCTCCTCAAGAGATAAGGGCAGCCCCTTTTCAACCTGCAGGTTGAAGCCTCCATTAGCTATACTGTAATATAGCCTCAAGGCTACATGTACCATATTTTCAGAAAGAACGCGAAGAATACATGCACAGTGGTGTGAGGTGTTTGAAGAGGGGAGAAAAAATTAAAAGTGAATGTCTCCCTTTCAGGCAACATGTAGCTCTCAGACATTATTTCCCTTGCAAGTGTAAGATTATGAATGTGAAGGTTATCGTTGTTTTGTATCAAATTGAAGGGCACACTAGATCTTCATTACATGTTTGGTAAAGACTCATGGGGTACCGGTCACATTGATATGCTGATGCATTGTCAATATTTAGTAGTTCACACTTACCAGATGATCTTTTCTGACTTCTCACTAGTTAATTGTAATGGCTAAAGCAAAATTAATCACATTTTATTCCATAGTCTCTTTACTTAGATTGTCTCAATTTGGGGGTGGTTTCTCAACACCCCTCTTGAAAATCTTGAAGATACTTTGCATTGCATTATTTCTAGGAAGCATTAAAGTACCCATATCTAGGTGCTCAATGAATCACTTGATTCCTTCCCTGAGTATCATTAATGTGCTCTGTGGACGCTGATGCGTCAAGGCAGGGAGCTTTTTACGGTATCTGTAAAAAGCCGCTCAATCAGCACGGCATGGGGATTAGCCATTGTGTGTCAAAGCAGGAAAGCATTCAAGTTGCTCCCTAGAGGATACCCTATAGTTACAGCTATTTTGGATGCTTTCCATTCTGAACAGGTGTGTAGATCTGTGTGGTTTTATCTGCTAAGGATAGTGACAGAAAACATATTGGAAAATGGGGCAAAGTGGATCTGAAACAAATTGATTTGAGTACCATTTGCCCCAAAAAATGCTCTCCTATAAAGAATGCATAGTTCATGGTGAAAATTGAAATGTTTGAATCTTCCACTGAAACCTAAACATTTCCCAATCTTGTCATATCATGTCCATTGGCTGAGGCCTTGATGCTGAATGCAGAACTATCCTTGAACACTGTACCTAAGTCCTACCTTTTTGCACTAGAAGTCTTTCATTTCTGTTCTTGGGTCCAACCTTCCATGCCCAAACTGCCCATTTAGCATTATCTCTCATTTTAATATATGTTATTATGTTATTATATGTTTAATCCTCCTTTCCTCCAAAGATCTTTCAGCAAGATATGTGGTTTCACAGGCCAAGGTCATCTGGAAAGTTACATGGACAAAGGGGAATTTGCTTTCTTCAGGTCTTGTCTGACTGGCACTAGTCATAATGCTGTGGAATGGCAGAACAGACTGATACCCTGATTTACCTCAAAACATATGTCTAATCTATAGCTGAGGATGAGGGAGATATTTGACTCGGTTCACATGTAAAGATGAACGTACCTAATTCACTCTTTCTGAAATAATATGAAAACACAGCCACCTCTCAAAATTTGCACTTTGCCAGATTTTAAAATGAAGTTCTACAGCTAAGTAATGTGTACGAAAATGCAAATACTCTGGTAGAGTGAGCATATAAATGCATGTATTAATAAAAATAATATATTAAAATGCATTAGATTAGTAGAAATGTGCACTAAAGTGCTGATGAATTATTTTTAAAAATAATTCACAAGCTGATGTGGAAATGTGAACGTAAGATTAAAAATGAGAAACAGAGAGAAAGCAAAATAAACAGAACATTCCTATGGACAGTTGAATTTGAAATCATGCTGAACTGCCCATCTAGCTCTCCACAACAGAAAGATGGAATGTCCTTTGTTAACCCCCCTAAGAAAACAGTGTCACCTATATCTGCTTGCAGAGAACAACCACCTGCCTCAGATATTTTTCTCCACGTAAGGACCTCCAACTGGGCTTCCTGTTTCTCTTCAGGAAAATTCTCTGTCCAAATTCTTAAGTTTAAGCAAAAATCTCCATTATGACTTGAATTTTGCTAACGGCAAAATTCAGTGGCAGCTCTACAAGGCCCCTGATGTTGGCTGGTACACAGTCAATGCATTTCATAGACATTCTTGAGTTCCACAATTCTGCTCATTCAACCAGAAAGCAGTATTTATTTATTTGTTTGTTTGTTTATTTATTTATTTATTGCTTTCTTGTTTCTGATAAGGCTTCTGTGGCTTTCAAATGAAATGAAATGCACAGACACAGATACTTCAGTGCTTTTCCATCCATGCTGCTATTTGCAGCTACCTTAATACATTCCTAGTGTTCTTAAATGAAAACGTGTTCTACTATTAGTCCCTTTTCTTCTCGTCTCTCTTGTCAATTGATTCAGTACTGGGGTATTTGCCTGCAGCAGAAACCCTTGTCTTCCCTTGGGAATTACATCTTGTGCTATGAAGATAAACTGATGTAAACAAAGATCTCCTATTTTTTATTTTATTTTTATTTTTATTTTATAAAAGCCATTTGTTTCTTTTCCTTTAGCTGCTCTCATTTCAATCACCGTGCATTCACTGCCAGCCTACCTTGTAAGATATTTTACATCTACCTTACATTCTAGCTAGCCTTTTCCTTTCTACTGCTCAGCTTCTGCAGGGAAAGGAACAAAAAGCTGGGTGTGCTTTTGGAGATGATTAGAAATAATTAGAAGGATTGATGTTCAGGCATCATTTGAAGATAGAAACCACATCCAGCTCTGGTAAGCTATGTGGAAAGAGCTCACTGTGCATAATTTACCTACATTCACATTTGTTAAAACCAGGGCTTTTTTTCAGCCAGAACTCACAGGAACTCAGTTCCGGCACCTCCCAGGTGGGTGCCATTGCCACTCACCATTTGTGGTGAGTTCTGGCACCTCTTTTCCCATGAAGATAGAACTGTTTAAAATGCTTTAATAACCCTTTTAATGTTCCTTGCCTCCCAATGAATTGGCTTTGGAGAAGTGCCATGTCCATCACTGAAATAAGCCAGACATTTCCTGAAAGCAAAAAGTGATTGAAAGGCATCAGACCTTGTTTATGTTGTAGAGTTTTGCATTTTCAGTTGTATCTGTAAATAAACAAGAAAAATATATTTGTACACAACTAATAGACTTGTATGCCTTGATCAATTCTACTGTATATGCATGTGTAGCAGCCAGGTTATGGTCCATGGGGTCACGAAGAGTCGGACACGACTAAACAACAACAACAACAGCAGCCAGGTTGTATATTTATAGCCTCAGCCAGATACTTGCAGTACCAATTGTCAACTGTTCACCTGGGAGGAACAATGAAGAAGATCCCAAACAACCAACTGACATTATAGCAAGTATCTGAGTTAGAATATGTAGATATGTTTCCTGGCTTGTGGGCTGAAACAACTTGTAGGACATAGCTCAGTGGAACAGCATCTCTGTTTACAGAAGCTCCCAGGTTCAGTCTCCAGGTAGAGATGGGAAAGACTCCCATCTGAAATGTCATCAATACTGCACTAGATAGGCCTATATATGAGCAGCTTCTTGTGTTTCAATCTAACTCATAGACATAGGTGTGATTCTCATCCTTCTGAGGTTGCATCCAAACACTAAATGCCTATATAGCTTGGGTCTGCGTTGAATGAAAGACGACTTTTTCCTGTCTCAGAAATTAAGACACACATCAGATTTCCTTTCCTGGCTGGAAGCAAAGTTGGAAAGATACCTTTCCCATGCTGGACCTCCATTTCTGGAACACCCTCTCCAGGGAAGCACATTGATTAAGTTTTACATCGCAGGTTTATAACTTTTGCTTTGCCAGGAAATGTACCGTAGAAGTGATTTTGTATTGAGTAGCAACCTAGTGGATATTTTTTTCCTTTTCCTTACTACATCAGTGAGTTTTCATCTGCTTTCTTCTGCTTTTAGCTTTTTATGCTATCCTTGCCACTATTCTAATATAAATGGGCATTGCTTATAAGTAAAAAAAAGTGTGCTGTAATTCTTAAAATATAACTTGTCATAGCTGGATCAGGGAAACAATGCCTTATTTCACTTAAATGGGAGTTCCCTGAAAAGTTCCCTGCTTTTCACCGATATAAAGTCCTTAGCTAACATTTTTGTCTTGTCTTAATTGGCTTGCAATGTTCCTAAATAGCCTGAGCATTAAGTTTAAAATCTACACAAATAAGCACAAAAATAGCTGTTTATATGCTTTTATCACCACTGATATCTGCAGCCTTCAATTTCCTGAAAAATAAATAAAACATTTTCCCCCTTAGGGAGAGTGTCTTTTTCCATTTCACATCCATTGACTTCCCACCCTGTTACTATCACTCTGAGCCTCAGTCTCAAAAACAGATCATGAATGATATTTTTATTTTCCTGGTGTCCTGGAATCATTGAAAATAACAGTCTGTCTCTGCAAAAGCTGAAAACTATTGCAGTACCAGCAGGAGTGCATGGAGCTAACCCAACAAAAATTAAGAGCTATACATAGCTTGAAAAATAAGCATCTTCAAGTATATGGCTTTGTATTTAAAGGGCAGAATCAGATATCAGCCAGAATACATTAGCATCTCTTTTAACCAAATCCAAACATTCAGTAGCGAATAGACTAGGGTTTAATGGCATGTTACTATTTTTCACTGCAGGAGTGGTTGGGGACCTTTTCAAATGATTTGACAAAACACCTGGTAGATTTCCCATAGTGCAATCCCATATCAACAGTCTGATGTTAAATGACTAGTGGTGGAGATAAGGTTTGCTGCATGGATACATTGCTAACCTCCTCGTTGGACTACATGAGACTGTCCTTAAGGATTGTGCTGGGGCTTCAATCAGTACAGAATATTCTTGTCATAACCTTGAGTGATGTAGCCCAGTTCACCCATATTGCATCAATTCTGAAAGAACTTCACTAGCATCTTATTCAATTCCAAACTCATTTTGAGGTGCTGGTAATTACATGCCCCCTCACAAGATGTACCCTGTATCTATCCATTTTTTTTAACAAAACAAAGCACTGATGTGTTTCACAGTCACTTTTGTATAGTCTCCAATTAAAATTGAGATTCCTGAGCCACTCTGTATAAAACGGTTCAGTGTTTCCCCTTTCACTATAATGGTAAATCTAACAACTGCTGTTGCTTTTGCCTTTTGGCCAAACTGGGTGAAATTTATAGGTACAAGGAGCACCTCCAGAATTGAATAAGCCTGCCATATTGCAGGCAAATAGGTCCAGGGACTTCTGGGGGGGGGCATATAAAAGAGATTCACTTTTCTCCATAATCCCTAATGAGGATAGGATTTTTGTGATTTTCTCACCTTCAAATAATTAAGAGGTGGCTGCATGGTGAGTATATTTGATTTTGCATTTTTCCAAATTTTCTTTCTGGTGATGGTGATAGGCTTTATTCTATATGTCTTCTATAGGTCTTACATAGGTGTCTGGTTGGTCACTGTGAAAACAGGATGTTGGATTAGATGGATTCATGGCTTCCTCCAGCAGAGTTCTCATACCCTACGGCCTTGACATATATAGACCAACTAATGAATGTACAGGTCAGGAGTGGAAGTTGTTGCCTCCCAGCCCTGCATGCATTCATTATCCATTGGTTTTTGAATACCTGGAAAAGGCTAGGAACAGACACAAAGAAACACACAATAGATTTTATTCACAATGTAGCTTCCTGGACTGTGAAAAGGCACTTTGTGAATGTATTGGTGAGAGTTACAGACTGTGCCAAATATAACAACTGACTTGCCACCTCTGATGACTTCCCTCCCCCATCCATGCAGGCAAGCATTGACTGCTCTCTCTTTCTCTTTCTCTTTCTCTTTTTCTTTCTCTCTTTCTCTCTCTCTCTCTCTCTCTCTCTCTCTCTCTCTCTCTCTCTCTCACACACACACACACACACCTACCTTTGAACTTTTAAATAATAAGGGAGTGAAGAAAATGTGTGCATGTTTGCGTGCATGCATGCATGTGTGTCTATATGTGTTTATTATTGTGAGAAGATTATTATCACCTTTCTGCCCTATTTCTTCCTCAGCTTCTCTCCTTTCAATTTACTTGTTCTTGCTGTCCTCTCACTCACAGTTCTGAGGCTCTTCATATTCTCTACATTCTTCTTCAAACGTTAAGCTGAAGAGAAGAATGGGAAAAACCCTGCTCATTATTTTTTCTGTCAAACTCTCGGCAAGTATAGGGAATGTGTTTTTATTTTATTTATCTTTTTTTAAAAGCCAGTGTGTGCTATTGTAGCCATAACGGTCAATTTATCCCTTTAAATGTGTGGGGTGTTGTTTTTTTTCCTGTCCCCATCCCAAGGATGTACTGGTACATTCTATAGTGAAGTGGAAATGCAGGGGAGGGAAAGTCCATGGGTCCCCACCCCCCAGAGCAGTATCAAGGATGTTCTGGTAATCTACTCAAGGGTGATTGATGGACTCTCCTTGCTTTGGCAAGGGAATGATGTGATAATGAGCCTTTCATGTTTGCATGTGGCAGAATATCATAGAGCAAGCCAGAGAAAGATGGGGGAAACCAAAGAGAGGCTACAGAACTCTTTCCTTGGATGTGGTCCCTACGCTATACTAACAGTTTGAATGGCATTTCTCCTTTGTGATAATATTTGTATTTTTAATTGAAAAGTAAAGGTCGTGAATCAGCAGGCTAAATATATTTTGTTAAAGCTCAGGGTAGTTTACAAGCTGAACCTATGTGATCAAAAGTAAGCACCATTAAATTCAATGGCACTTACTCCTAGTAGACTATGCGTAGGATTGCAGTTATGCTGATTTGAATGACTTGGATATTATCCTACATACTGCTGCCCTTTCTTTGGTGTAGGTGTGCATGTTTAAAAACAGATTAATACAGCTACCTGAATTTTTTTACTCTCCTTGGTATCAGGCCTATGCTCTGTGGTCAGGGTGTGTCCCCCAATTATTTATTTCTAAGACATTGATACAGCTTGTTTACATACAAGTACTTCCACCCTTCCACCCTTGGTTTAATACAGCTAAAATCAAGTAGATTTTTGAAGGGTTGTTCCAGCTGAGGTATGGAAGGGGGACTGGTGAAAATTCCCTCCACCTTCCATTAGCATAGGACTACATTTTTTTTCAAAGGGAATGGAAGGGCGGTATTGGATACAGGTATACGGTGCACTAGCAATCCCTGGTATAATAGCTGCCCAATGTACAGGGACCACGCAGGGATGCCCTGTAACTGTTTCTAATTCTTTCCATTTTTACTGTTTGGAACAAAGTTCTTTAAACTCAATATTTCTTTAATTAAGAACACAGAGGGATATTCATGCCCCCTGAAACCCAGTAAGAGTTTTACAGCAATTAGGTTAATTGACAACAAATTAAACACTTTCCCAATAATGGCTACCCACCTTTTGTTACAGAAAAAAAATCAATTGCACCTTGCTTTTAACTGAAAGTCAACTTGGAACAACAAAGGTGTTTTAAGGTCTTTGAGATGATACTATAATAGGCGTATATAGAGGTCAACTGTTCAATCAAAGCTGGTATGGAAATTGCTTACACAATGTGACTTGGTCTGATCTTCAGATCCTTTTTAGGTTTTTAGATGGTCTATGCTGATCAGCCACAATATAAAGAACCACAGCCCAGGAGTCATTTATATGTGTTTTCTTTGATTCTGGGCAGAGTTAGTGCAGTCATGCTCCACAAGTTTTAAAAATACACAAGTGAAACACATTATTAGCTGTAATGTGTGATTAGGCCACAGAGGATAAGAGCCAATCCCAGTGAATAACTGCTCGGACCAAAGGTTGGCTGCAGATTCAGGATCTTTATATCAGATTGGATTAGTACAGAGGAGAAGTAGGGTTAGTGTTCAACTTACAATACGGTGCAATGGGTAGTCTTCTATTTGAATGGCCATGTGGTCCAGGTCCGGGTTAAAGGTAAAGAAGCAACTCAGTAGTTCCATCTCCTTCAGAATTTTAGGGGTGGGGGCCTGGAAGAGGACATCTGCTGTGGCAGCCCCTAAGTTGCGGAATTCCTGCCCCACAGAGGTGTGTCTGGCTTCATCACTATATAGTTTTCAATGAATGCTGAAAATGCACCTCTTTACCATGACCTTTGACACCCCAGATGTGTGGTTTCAGGACCCACTCTATTCCAATGATAAAAATCTGTTTAAACCATAGCTGCCAAGTTTTCCCTTTTCTCGCGAGGAAGCCTATTCAGCATAATGGAAAATCCCTTAAAAAAAGGGATAACTTGGCAGCTATGGTTTAAACTCTTTTTATTTTTTAATTGTTACAAGCAATTCTTGAACCTGTTGATGAAAGATGAACGATAAGCAGGGGAATAGGGGTAGAAGTAGAGGAAGAGGAAGAAGTAGAAGAAGAAGGAACTTGACACTGCCTGTTAACAGAGATGATGGTGTCTTCCTTCCTTCCTTCCTTCCTTCCTTCCTTCCTTCCTTCCTTCCTTCCTTCCTTCCTTCCTTCCTTCCTTCCTTCCCTCCCTTTTGGGTGCAATGTTTAAGAGGCAACCCTAAGAAGAAGGTATTTTGTGGTAGAAATTTCCTAGTTGACCCTCTCCTGAAGCTCTGTTGGCCTGAGAGGCTTGAACATCACAATACAGCTCTTATTGCAGGCAGGCTGAAGCCCTGAACAGAAGCACTCCTCTTCATGGGTGGATACATTGCACTGTAGGTCTCACTTGTGGTGTTTTATTCTTGAAATATTCATTGGCTATAAATAAGCAATTAAAATGCTTTGCATGTACCTAACTTATGCACAGCAATTAAGCAAGCTGCATTCTGCATTTTCTAAGGGAATTCAGTCGCTTCTTCATTCTCCATGCAGCGCCAGAAATAGGATTATATGTATAATTCTAACATGAGGAATATGAGGTTCTCTGCCCAAATCCATTGTCATTGAAAATCATAAAATTGAACTCAGGTATTTCCCCTCTGCACATTAATAATACATCTGTACCTATTAATCTGGTGGGTTTTATGGGAGTTGTTTCATAAGGATGTCTGACTTTCATTTTACTCATGCCATTCACATACTTATTTTATAAAATCTCTTCTAAAAGTCAGGAAACAGTCGCTTTGCATTTTAAATCCTAGTTTTATGAAAAATCAAAAAGAGGAAAGAGGAATGGCATATTTGACAGTTGATTGCCATGTTTTGCATCCAAAATGATATTTCTCTTTAAATTAAACTATGTGATTTCATAAAGAGATGATCTTTCGGCACCAAAGACAACAGAGAACAGAAGTTGCCAGGTATGCAATGATCTGTAAAATTTGCCATTCTTTCAGTCTGGAAAATCTTTAGTGATGTTTTTTGCAGGACATGGTATACCATGAAATCCCAAAATGTGGTTTTGTGAAACAAGATAATCCAACTAATTATTCCGCTAATAATAACCTTCAGGCCTATAATTGTAGAACTACATTCCAAACTACATCCCAAACCATATTTTCAGTCCTGATGGCTTGTGTGAAAAGTCCCACCTTTTTTTAGGGGTTGGAGAAAGGCTGATTCATATCGCAGGTGCTTTGAGTGTGGCATCTCCACCCGGTTTGTTATTTGATGGTAGCTGGTGATAGGAAAGACCCATTGTCACAACAGGCAGTACTGGGCTAGACTAACAAATAGCTCAACCCGTTATGGACCATAGTCCTGCTTCCAGAATCTCCTTTGTCCCTTTTACACAGCCATTAGCCAAACTGATTTTGCCTTCACTAACAACAACTGAACTGATGTTTAGCTTTCCATTACTGACCTTTGCCCTTAAGAATTAAGAATACATCTTTCCATAATAGTTAGCCGCTGGTCTGATTTTTAGAGGGTTTTTTTTGCATTTTTATTATATTTTGATACTACTTCGAACTGCATTTTGATTACAAACCAGTATATACATATTTTTTTATAAATACATAAAGTTCATGAGTGCCCTGCAATTAGCTTAGCCAATGGTGGTTTGTCTCCCATTTCGAGGTTCTAGTGAAGAGTCTCAGGCACAGTTCAAAATCTATGCCAGCAGAATTTTGGCAGTTCATATGCTCCTATGTATCCAGTGCGGCCTCTATAAGGTGTGGAACTGGAATTAGTTTTCCAAGTGGATCAGCCAGAATACACTGTCAAATGCCATGCAAGAGTAGCCCAAAAAGACTATGCAAAGGTATCATTCTGTGGTCGGTTTATCAGGAAGTTCAGCCAATCTTCCTGGGAAGCCAATGACATAAATTATGACATCTACATCAAGATTTGACCACACCGAAGAGTTGTTGTTGCTGTAATAGGAAGCATAGTGCTGCTATAATGCTTAGATTTGGCCTTGGCTTGGGGGCGCCAGGTTGCCCCCAAGATTTAGGGGGCCTGGCGTGCAGCATATGCATGTGACACCATGCGTCATGTGTCATATGTGTGTGACAGGCGGGCTGTAGAAGCTGAAACATGCATGAGATCGCCTATGCGCATTGTGCGCCAGGCAGCCTCAACATTGAGGGGACCCAGCCCTTACAGAAAAAGATTTATGGGACCAAAGACATTTCAGCCCCCTAGAATTGGCATGCCTGAGTGTCAGTAAGACCACCTAGGTTTAGTCCAAAAATGACCCAGATGACCCAGATTGTTGATGACATTTGGAAACCACCACATAATAAGTTCATCATATAAGTGCATAATTTCATAACTAATGAACTAAACTGCCTGATACAACAACTTTAACTTACTATGTACAGTGTACAAGAACTCTGTGATACTTTCGTTGCATTTGCATCCTGTTGAAATCAATGTGATGTTAGCCATGATTAACTTAAATCCCATTGATTTCATTGGGATCTAATCGTAACTGATTTAAGTGAAAGGCAAAAAAAAAATTTCTTTTAAGTCATTCTAAGTATGTCTTTTAAACATTTATCTGTTGCAACTCATTGTTTCAAGAAGATGAAAGGATCTTGTAATTTGGCATGATAGATGTCAGAGATAGAAATAAATGAAGCCAGATAACATGTTCTATGAGGTGAGCTGGCAGGATACCCCCCCCCCCCCGCCATGAAGTGTCCCCTTTCCCAACAAAAAACTGACCGTATCTCTACAGTAGGTCTCCCAGTCTGATTTCATGTCATAACTTTATGCCTTGAGAGTTGCCACAGTACACAAAAGGAAAGAACTTAGCTGTCATGTACAATTAATCAGCCTTTTCATTATTTGCTAAACTCAAGATTCCATGCAAACACTTGTCCCTCTTTCCTTAGTTTTCTGCTCATAATTTTGTTCCTTCAGGACAAGATTAGAGCAAAACCGAAGGGGTGGGGAGGTCAGATAATTGCCTAAGGATGGATCAAATGTGCAATCAACATAGGAAATGCATATTAAAAGTAGGAACATATATTATGTGGATTAGTGAAAGAAGTGGTTAGCAAAGAGTGATATAAGAGCATACCAGCTTATAAAAAAAACATGTAGTTTCTATTCCCAATGCATCCTCCAGTTTGCTTGTAGATTGGGTCTGGACTTGGGGTGTCAGAGGACTCCACCGAACATGGACTATCATAAGGTTTTTTGTCCATCCATATGAACTGGCCTGGACCCTATGATCATTACCTGAGGCCCTTCTTCGTGTCCAGAGAAAGGTCCGGAGTGTGAGAATATGAGAGCAGGCCTTTTCAGCAATGGTTCCCCACTTGGTGAATGCTCTCCCCAGGGAGGCTTGCCTGGCACCTTTGTTACATATATTTAGGTGCCAGGCTAAAACATTCCTCTTCTTCCTGACCTTTGGCTAATTAAAAACTCTATGTCCTTTAAAACAGTGAAGGGGGTATGGTTTTTGTTTGTTACTGCGGCATATATTTTTGAGTTGTTATATTGTAAACTGCCCTGTGATCTTCAGATAAATGGCATTATAGAAATCCAATATACAATAATTTGTTATTTTTTAGTCGTTTAGTCCAGTGGCGAATGGTGCCGCTTGGCTACCTGGGGCGGTGCCCCCTGGGGGTGGGGCATCTCTCCGCAGCGCACATGAATCCTGACATCCTGATGCACGATGCACGTGCCAAGATGAGCCAGGACGGACAGTGCATGTCTGCACATGCTCAGTCCATCTGACTTGGTGCCTGCTGCTCTGCTCGGTTGGTGCGCTCGGCCGGCGGCGGCTCGGGCGGAGGAGGTGAGAGGCGGGCCAGGGGCCGGGGTGCTGCCCCCACCGGACTGGAGCTAGGGGCAGCCCGCCCCCTATGCCCCTCCCTTGCTACGTGCCTGGTTCAGTCATGTCCGGCTCTTTGTGACCCCATGGACCAGAGCACGCCAGGCACTTCTGTCTTCCACTGCCTCCCACAGTTTGGTCAAACTCATGTCCGTAGCTTCTTAGTCAGACTATGTGTACCATGTTAAACTCTTTTCCGACCTATAGTTTGGGGAGAGAGACAAGAACTGGCCCTGGGGCTCCAAAAATATGCTAGGCAGAGGCCGGGGGCCTTCTTGCAAAACTCATGTGAAATATTCTAAGAAGCCCCTTTGGGGAAATCGCCAAGCCCGAAGGTTCAAAGTCAGCCTTTGATTACAAAGACTCACAAAAGAGTACACAAAGGAAGACAATTGTCTTTTTGTCTTAACAAAAGTGGAAATGTAAGCTTTTGGTGGAATTCAAAGTACTCCTTCTAAAGGACACTTCAGATCTCAGGGCTTTATATAGCCAAATGATATTCCTCTGATTAGATTAAGAACAGAGGGAGACAGAGCATTAGCAGTTGGAAAAGATCACATATCAGTACATATAAAGGGGACATACAGCCTCTTGTTCATGAAGGGAAGGTTTTGGCAGGAAATATTGAAGTGTGTTTATCCAAGTTTGCTAGATCCTTCCCAACAGACTTTTCCAAATCAAATGAATACTTCTAAGTGAAGTCATCACATATCTTTAGGCACCAGGCAAAAGCATTCCTCTTTTAAGCCTTTGGCTAATTAACCAATCTACGGCCTTTTAAACTGTGTGTGGGGTTACTGTTTTCATTTCTTACTATGTTGTGCATTTTTATGTTGTTATACAGTGGTACCTCGGTTTATGAACACAATTGGTTCCGGAAGTCTGTTCATAAACTGAAGCGTTCATAAACTGAAGCAAACTTTCCCATTGAAAGATATCTGACGAAGTGTGCATGCACACGAAAGCTCATACCAAAATAAAAACATAGTTGGTCTTTAAGGTGCTACTGAAGGAATTTTTTTATTTTGTTTCGACTCAGACCAACACGGCTACCTACCTATAACTTTCCCATTGAAAGTAATGGAAAGGGTATTGATCTGTTCCAGACGGTCCGCGGAGTACTTAAACTGAAGCGTTCATAAACTGAAGCGAACTTTCCCATTGAACGTAATGGAAAGTGAATTAATCCGTTCCAGATGGGTCCGCGGTGTTCGTAAACCGAAAATTCGTAAACCGAGGTGTTCGTAAACCATCCTGTGCTCCTCATATGAAGACTGATATAGAAGTTTGCTTAAGTAAGTAAGGTGCTTGCGAGGGAGCTCACAAAATGGAGGTAGGATATAACTCTGTACATTTCACTTGGAGATGTGACAGATTTATGCAGAAACAACCTGGTTTGGGGCTTTTCACTTTGATAGTCTGAACTGCTGGTTCCTGTCAGGCCTAGGACTTTAAAAAGTGCTGTCCATGTGATCAGCCATGAATGTGTTCATCCCGTGGACCCAAGAAACTCAAAGACATCACACCATTCAGGCCAGTATGTAAAGTATGGGTAGCTAAGATAGAATCATAGAGTTGGAAGAGACCATAAGGGCCATCCAGTCTAACCCCCTGCCAAGTTCTAAATGCTATTGGACACCCATTCCCATCAACCCCAGGCAGCATTGCCAGTATTCAGGAATGATGGGAGTTGTAGTTCTGCAGCATCATGTTGGCTACTTTTCCAATCTACACAGTTACACAAGGCCAGGAATGTGACAGGCCCTCCTCTAAGTCAGTCTAAGGCAACCCTTGTAGCTTTGACAGTTCTGCAGACTACTGTACTGATGGTGTGTCATTTATTCTAATGAGAGCAGAAGCCAAATGGACAGCACACAATATATTAATCAACTTTGTGCTTCTCTAGGAAACCTTTAAACATATTGTGTACCTCCAGCCAGCTTTGTCATTTCGTTTTCTGTCCCTATGCCTCCCCCAAAAAATGAGTGCAAACTTAGCATCATTCTTTTAAATATATATATCTGCCTTTCCCGTATCACCACTCCTGGTTTCTCTACATTAGTGTGCAAATCTGTATTGCACAGGAGCCAGTACTACTTTGCAACAAAGTGACATGATAAGCCTAGAATAAAACAAAGGAACTTATTTTCTAAGTTGTTAATGCATATTAGTGGTCATAAAGTTAGCTGTCCTGTAAAAGGCAAGGAAGCTTGTTGGACATTGTCATCCTCTTTGGATTTGTATACTGTTTCAGCCTCTACTGCTTTTTCCATCAGAACTAACTTGTGCACCTACATCTTATTTTTTCTTGGTTCCTGGGTAATGAAAGCTATACTTTGTAACAATAGCTGCTGCTGATATTAATTCTCACCTATTCATCTGCACTGAAATCTACTCAGCATACGAAGGATGTGTATCCATTAGCGCATATTGCATTGCCAAGTAATTATTATTTCAATATAATTCACTGTAAAATCTTCAGTTTTGGACCCTCTGCCTGAGCACTTGTTCCTGGGCTAGCTGTACATCAGCTTTGTTCCCAAGAGCTATTGAACCAAAGGAATCATGAAACATGTACAGTATAACCCTCTCCTGACCATATTTACTCAGAAGAAAGTCCAACTGTGAGACGCAGTGTGGTGTAGTGGTTAAGGGTGGTAGACTCGTAATCTGGTGAACCGGGTTCGCGTCTCCGCTCCTCCACATGCAGCTGCTGGGTGACCTTGGGCTAGTCACACTTCTTTGAAGTCTCTCAGCCCCACTCACCTCACAGAGTTCTTGTTGTGGGAGAGGAAGGGAAAGGAGAATGTTAGCTGCTTTGAGACTCCTTTGGGTAGTGATCAAGCAGGATATCAAATCCAAACTCCTCTTCTTCTTCAACTGATTTGAATGGGACTTGATCACAACTCTCTCTCTCTCTCTCTCTCTCTCTCTCTCTCTCTCTCTCTCTCTCACACACACACACACACACACACACACACGAGTATAGCCTGAAGTTGGGTGAAGCCAAGGCAGAAGGTCATTACTTGAATGATTATGAAACCAGCAGCTGCATAGCTGTAGCATTAATGTGTCACCCTTAACATTATTACCACTCCTTGTTGGCTGAATAGGAAGACAC
This sequence comes from Zootoca vivipara, assembly GCF_963506605.1. NCBI lineage: Eukaryota > Metazoa > Chordata > Lepidosauria > Squamata > Lacertidae > Zootoca > Zootoca vivipara. The sequence goes on along the minus strand of NC_083283.1, from coordinate 52,965,678 downwards.
CTTGCAGCTATTCCTTCATCTTCCTGCTGCATGAAAGCAGGAGGAAGCAGAATGAGCAGTTGCAAGGAACCTCACTGATCAATCCACTGCTCTGTGTAAAAAGATCAGAAGGATAAAGTGCAGGCCTGTCACACTGCACAGTGGAAATAAAAGCTTGGTTTGAATACTAGTGGAGCTTTACTGAACTGTTTAAAACCCATCAAAAGGTCTACCTCTACTCACAGAATTGTATACTCGTTAGAGTGATGTTGACTGGTTTACCAGCTAATTAAGTGACATCACAATCAGCTCCAATTGCAGGAGTTCAAATAATTCATGATGATTAATTTGATGTGTTTGGCTGCTCTGTAAGCAATTCTGTAAGCTTTCCGAAATTCATCAGCAGAGAATTTCTGCAAGGATAAAGGAAAGGGCCATTAGGAGTTTTGGAGCATGGTGTCATCAGTATGCTGATTACACATAGCTCTATTTCACAATAACATCTGAATCAGGTGATGCAAGTCCTAGACAGGTGCATAAACAGAGTGGTGGACTGATCATAAGTGTTTGAATCCTAGGAAGATAGAGGCTCTGTGGATAGGTGCTTCCCATATCTGGAAGATAGGCCAGTTGTCTGTTCTGGATGGGGTTGTGTTCCCTCTGAAGGAACAGATATGTAGTCTGGGGTTAATTATTGATACAACTTTGTCATTAAAGGCCCCAAGTCACTTCTATGGCTAGGAGTGTCCTTTTCAGGCTCCAGTTGTTAAACCAGGAGTTGTATTTGGACTGGGATAGCCTTGCCACTGTAGTCCATTCATTGGTAATCTTGAGAGTAGATTACTGTAATGTGCTATATGTGGGGCTGCCCTTGGGCACGTTGCAAAAACTCCTGCTGGTGCAGACTACAGTGGCTGGACTACTGATGGGGGAACAAGGCTGACAGCTTGGGACACCTTTGCCAAAGCACCTGCCCCACTCATGTGATGGAAGTTGTGTGGTTTTAAATGTCTAAAGAGAGCTTGAACCTTATTTAAATGTACAGAAACTTTGCAGTCAAAAAAAATTTCTACCCACCAAACTGTATCCATGTACTTTTTTTTTTAAAGGACCTAGTTGAACTGACTTTAGAAGCTACATTTCTTTACATTGCCCAATTCGACTTGTATCAAGGTAAAACATAATTAAAAGAAGACTAGGGGGGGGGGTCTCCTAACAACTCTCAGCACCCATAACCAACTCCACTTCCCATGATTATTGGGGGAGAGCTATGGCTGTTTAAAATGGCATGATACTGCTTTGAATGTATGGTGCAGATGGGAGCCACAGGCATGAATTTAGTCTGAAGCCCACATGGACTTAGGCCGAGGGTGCCATGTTGCCTTTGGGTGGCTGGATTGCCCAACTCTGTCATATATAATATTTAGAAGATGGTTGGTGACTATAAAAGCTGCTTTTGAATCTGGTATGTTTGAGTTTAATAACTTAACTTTTCAACTTCTGGGTTTGTAAACCTTTTCCTAAATCTGAGCAAATAATTAGAGGCCAAATTAGTTGTGATCGAAGTGGCAATAAAGCAGGAAAAGGATGTAACGACAGAGCTCACAGCACTAATGAGAACGGCACTTCTTCAAAAGGAAGAAAGCAACAAGCAAAAAACTGAGGAGCCTCTAATTAACATTGCATGTCAAGTGGTTGCTGAAGCAGGAAGAATAACGAACTACTAAGAAACACAATTGCAATGCATAACTAGTCACAATTTGGGGTGGTTTCTATTTCTTAATGAAATTAGTTTGTAGCGTACTGCCCTGTGGATGTTAACACAACAGACCTAAGTTCAACTCAGCCAAGGGGTGTAGTAAGGGCAGACAGGAAATGAATAATAAAGCTTTTATAAAATTAACATTAGGCCTGTACAGATAATCTAAGACCCTCATTTAGTGAGGGAGAGCCCAGATGAGCATGCTAGCTGCATTTCCCTTCATGAGTTGAAGGGATAACTTTCAAAGCAAAGAGCCCTCTTCTATTTGTGTAGGATCCCTGTATAATTTAGGGCCCTAGAAAGTCAGGGTTCTAAAATGTACAGGGAGGCTACATATCAGGCCCAGGGCCCAAATGCAGCCCCCCAGAACTCTGTCTGGTCTTCCCCAGCCTTGCTCCTTCCCAGGCCACACACTTCACTGGTTCTTTTCCACAATGGCTTTTGCCTGGTTGTAATGTACTATGATCATACACCTTCCTGGCCTGGATGGATGCCAAAGATATGTGTGTGTGTGTGTGTGTGTGTGTGTGTGTGTGTGTGTGTGTTTAATGTTTGATGTTTTATTATGTTTTTATATGTGGTATAAGCCTCCCAGAGTGACTGGGGAAACCCAGCCAAATGGGTGGGGTATAAGTAATAAAATTAGTACTGCATTAGTATTAGTATTAGTATCTATGACTTTCACATGACTGGAATGTAGCCACATGAGGCAAGTTGCATCTATTGTTCTGCACCACCTAACATTACCATAGAGCAGGCACATCCAACAGGTAGATCAGTGCACATCTGTGGTAGATCACAGGCTTCCCCCAAAGAAGCTCAACAACATTGGCTCCCCTCAAAAAAGCTCAACATTTTTGCCCTGTAAACCCCCCCCCATGGGGCTTTCCTCCTCCCTAAAAAAAGCTCAAAAATTTTGACCTGAACCCCTCAAAAGGGAGTAGATCACTGCCAGTTTTGAACTCTGTGAGTAGATAGCAGTCTCTTGGGAGTTTGCCACCCCTCATAGCTGTCAAGTTTTGCCTTTTCTCGCGAGGAAGCCTTTTCAGCATAAGGGAATTTCCCTTTAAAAAAAGGGAGAACTTGACAGCTATGCCACCCCTGCCATAGAGGCTTCAAAAGGTGTCACAAGGGCATGCAGTTCTTGGGATGAAAAGGGTTCCCCATCCATGGCCTACATGGACTCTGCAGGATCCTCTCTGCAGAAATTGTCTTTACAACAGAATCACTGGTGCAACATTCCTGCTCATATCTACTGCATGAACACTGGATCTATCTTCGGAAAAAAATATACTTGGGAGGGAACATGGTCATGCACATGGCACAAAACACACACACATTTTCTACATACAAATTTGCACAACACATTTGACTAGCCCAAGGTACATAAATATCTGAGGTCTGTTCTCCACCTCACAAAGAACATTACCACGAGAACCAATAACTTGAAGGGATATATTTGGCCTTCCAAAAAGTTAGATGACACCGGGTTCAGGAATACTTCACTTCTGAATATCAGCTACCAGAGAGAGAAACCAATAAAAAGTATTTAACATACCCTGTTGGTGGGGTTACAGGTAATGATCTGGTTGACCACTACTGTGATCACCTCCAAACTGTCAGTATTTTGAGAGAGGAATACAAGTGCATACCAGAAATTTAGGTTTGTGAAACTAAGCAGATTAAAGCACCCTGTTTCCATAGCATGCACGCACGCACGCACACACATGCACACAAACCTGGGTTTTTGCAGTTAGGGAAATGAAGGGGAAATGCACTGAAATGTGTGGGATGGACACATGATTAACAGGAAGATATGTAAGTAAATTATAATGAATCATAGAATCATAGAGTTGGAAGAGACCACAAGGGCCATCCAGTCCAACCCCCTGCCAAGCAGGAAACACCATCAAACCATTATTGACATATGCCCGTCAAGCCTCTGCTTAAAGACCTCCAAAGAAGGAGACTCCACCACACTCCTTGGTACCAAATTCCATTATGTTCATTATCATATAACCTCACTGCAATCAAATCAAAAATAATGTTCAATAAGAACTGTATTTGGTCTAAGCTCCATGTAAGCTTTGTGCATGCAGATCAGGATGAATGCTCTACAAACAGGACCCCTGGAGGAGCCCTGCTGGACTAGATGGAGCTCTAGCCTGATCTAAACGGACTCTACCCTCTAATTCACATTTCATTCAAGAAGTAATTTCATAAAATGTGAGAACTACTGAGCCCATTGTTCTTTTGTCAATCATGTGCTGTTCATTGGCTCAGCCCATTATAATATTCCAAGCCAGCCAGTTGTAAAATTGTTGTTAAAAGCCTCACTGAGTCTTTGCATCTATGTGCGTGTGTGTGTGTGTGTGTGTGTGCAATAATCCTCCCAAGTGCTGTGAAAAATGCCTGGGAACCAGGACACGATTGACCAGATAAGGCTGAGAAAATGCCATGCCTGTGGCTTTTTGAAACCCCTGCGAGATTGCTATGTGTCTGATAAACTTTCACTTTAATTTAGAAAGGCTATATGAAACAACATTGTGCAAAAATAGATTTAGATAAGATGAAACAGATACACAGGGACAAAATGACCAGAACAAAACCAAATGTCCAAATGGCTCCCTTCATTATTTATTAAAGTGAATAGATTACTTTAAATATGCTGTTGCTTAAACAGAAGCCAATCAAAGCTGACTGCTTTTACCGGAGGCACAAGGTTTTACTGATTTCTCATCAAAATAAGTGTCTACCAATATAACTGCTAAATTCAAAATCAATAAAGCCGCACTTGGGCCTGAGCAATATTTTTAATTAAAAAACTAAATCAGGGGCATTTGGGGTATAAAAACACCTATAAGCTTTATTGAAAATAAAATTTTATTTACTACATTCAGTATGGAAAAACCTGTATTCCAAGAATGGATGTTGCTATGAAATACAGAATATATTTTACTGTTTGATACAGCTCTTTCTGCAGATTTAATGTCTGCATTAAGGAAGCTATGAAATTCTTTTAATGTTCATATTAGGCTATGGAGCCTGGTTTTTCTCAAGTGGGAAGCATTTCAGGATCCTTACAGCTAGTGGCGAATACATTCTGATGTGTACTTTTCATTTCCAGCAGTTATGCCAAGAAATAGCTGCCATCAGCCAAACCCTACAGCCAAGACCAGTGCACAGGTTTCCATTCTGTATAGGCAGCAAAAGTAGGGAATGAAAAGAAAACATGAATGTAAGGCATCAGAGCCCATTTAACAATAGAGCTCCATGTAATTAATGGGAAATGGGGCTGTGTTGCTGTCTGCCCCGATATTGTGTGATTTCTCTGCCCCTGATTTGCATATATGAGCATAGATAGATGTCTGCAGGGGGAAAGCCTGTGCTCACAGAACTCCACATGCATAGGCTTTGTACATAGGTTTCATGGGCCTAGGTATGAATTCTCCTGCGGGCATCAATTCTCAGTGTCTACATGTTGTAGGTTGAGCCAGTAGCCACACTTCCCCTTAGTCAAGTGAATGGAGTCCCCTTAACATCTGAAAGGCAAACTACGTGTTAGAATAGGACAAAATTGAATGTAATCATTAAGATGTTCAGTTTATCAGACCGTAGTCAAGTTCACAGTTTCCCACACAAAATTTCAGGGCTTCCCGCACCCCACCTCCAAATAGTAGCTAGGAACTTTTTAAATAATGTTCAGAGGAACTGGTCAGATGTCACTGAAGTCATCCAAAATAAATAAATAAATATATAAATAATAATAATAATAATAATAATAATAATAATAATAATACCTTTATTGTCATTGTACAACCTGTGTACAATGAAATTAAACGAGCCTCCCTCCCCCCAAACTCAGTCTCATTGAACTCTGTGTGCTTATTGAACAACACACCACCTCACAAGTCAATTTCATTATGATATTTTTCGTTATTTTCCAAAGTCTCAGAGACGTGTCATAAATAGCTGAGAAAAACTCCACACCAAAGTTCCCAGAGGCTTTCAACATATCTAATCCTCGACTTTTCAATAGCAGAGCCTTCTAAAGTCCCTAAACTGTATCCTCATGTTTTAGGTCTGTGCTGGGTACCAACAGGGTAATGAGTAGGGATATTATTCTGTGCTGGACATTGAGAGGTATATGCTAGCTCCTTTATATGCCTCACACCTCTGAAACACCGCTTCTCTCTGTTTGAATCATGGTACATCTTTTCCCTTGCAGACTCGACAGGTGGTGGTTGAGGTATATTGGCCTTCCTGGCTTGCCATACCATGAATTTCCTGACTCAGCTCTTAGGCGTTGCGTTTTAGTTTTGCTTACACACTTGTAATGCAGAACTGAAACAAAAACACAGCGCAGGAAAACTAAGTTAAGCAGTTCCTGGTACAGCAAGCCAGGAGAGCCAATACACCACACAGTGAGGTTGAGTTTGAGGATGAGGATGGGAGAGGAATTTGATTCAGTTTGCATTTAAAGGTGAACCTACCTAATTCACTCATTCTGAAACAATACACAAACAGAAACACAGCTATCCTTTGAAAGTCACACTTGTCTGAATTTTGCACCACAGTTCTCCAGCTAAATGAGCATACTTAGATTAGGTGTGGCTAGCTGTCTTTGGCATGCCCATCATTTATTATTATTATTATTATTATTATTATTATTATTATTATTATTATTATTTGCTGCTGATCCTTTCATACGGAAACTGAGTCATTTGGAGATTGATGTTTGTAGAGTTTTATTATCACATTTTCCTTCACAAGGCAGTAGGTGCTGGTTTATATATACATATTTAGCTGATGATGACAGTAGCATAACCTGATTTGCATGTATGAGTAAGTCATAACAGATTTAACACCACAGATAGATTTTTAAATATATATTTATATAACATCAAAGACAATACTTTTCAATTGTCAGTTGAGACATTCAGCTAGTGGCAAGGATATGGTATATATATGGCTGAACAAAATGGATTGCTGATAAACAGTAATATGATAAAATGACTATTACAAAAAATAGGGGACATTTTGTTGATTTTCAGAAAGACTTGCCACATCTCCTCAAAGGTCTGTGAGATTGACAGGCACTGATGGTGGTGGGACAGGTAGGAAATTGTGACCACCACACAAATATGCATTTCGAAGATAAAAGAGTGTTGTATAAATTTTCTAGAATAAAAGTAATTTTCTGCAAACTAATGGGAAAACCAGCATTAGTGTTTTTGGAGTGGGACTCTAAACTTTGTTATTTTAGAAATAGGTTTCCACATAGCATCATCTACTTTATAATGTTTTGACATACCGTATGTAAATATTTGAACAATATGTAGTCCCTGACACATTAAAGTTCTAAACAATGTATATTAAGGGGAAATGGCAATGTGAAGAATGACAAGTATTAAGCCTTCTTGTCCTCACCTTCACAGCTTCGCATTAGGAAGGTACATGGCTTCTATTTTTCATGAGAAAATCTGCAAAACGCACAGTTTCAAAAAGTGATCTGGGAAAGTGACATCTAGAAAGACCAGAGCAGTCAGTCAACAACCTAACCTTAAAATAAAGCCACAGGCACCATCACATTTGCCTCAGGAATATTCTGGGCAAACAGATGCCGCTAAAAATTGCCCACACACAAGTGTGTGTGTGTGTGTGTGTGTGTGTGTGTGTGTGTGTGTGTGTTCTGCTCTGGAAATGCATACGGCAATTAGAGTTTTACTCAGTATTATACTTTCTGAAGGACATGAGTGGGGAGACATCATAGATGTTACTAAATAACTATATTCACTTTGTGGGTATGTTATGCAAGTCAGGCACCTAAAGCCCTCAAAAGAAGAGTTCTTCCTGGTAGCATTAGGTGCAACAAATTGGGTGACTTGCCGTAACTGGCTGGGACATGTGAAAGAAGTGAGAAGATCTGAGAGGCAAATATTGTGGTGCTTTCTTATTTCTTCAACTCCTAATAGCTTCAATTTGAGGGAGATGGAATGCCCTTAATGCCTTCTGAGAGCATGACAAAGTTCTGAGCCTTGCAGTCGTGGAATTAAAATTGCATTGGGCAATTCAGCTGTAATGCACACCTCACCTATAACCTTGACCTTTGATTCTTCTCAAAAGGAACTCTTAAACAGCAAAAAGAAAAATAGCTGAAATCCCACTTTCTTATATGTACTCTACTCAGGCATTTGGTGCCAAATGTGTGAAAGGGCCCGCGGAAATGTAAGAGGCTAGCACCATCCACTCAGTGACATGGCATGCCTGCGTCCTGAGAACACATGTCCAGCCTCAGTCTGAAGGGGGCTGTGTATAAATGCATAGTTTCTCTCAAGGGGACAGGAACCCTGATTGAGCTAGATTTCTGCCATCCTATTGGAAGTCCTACATTCCATATTAGGGTGAGTTCTGGCACCTGATTTTCTAGAATAATAGCTCTACTCATGGTCATTTCCCCCCTCCACAAATGCTCTACATAGGTTTCCAGGGACAGACTTTTGTAGATAATGCCTTAGATGAGCTCATATTTCCTTAGGTGCAGTCACTTTTCCTGTAGGCAGTTGGAACAGGGACACATTAAGATACCTGAAAGATCATCTCACCTAAACATCATACCCAATTTATTACTGCACATTGCAGGACAGGGCCTTCTGCACTTAGTATCTTACCAATGGGGCTTACTTACACCCCTAAAATTATTCATTATTTGGGTCACAGAAAGTCTGTTAGCTTTGTGGAGAGGGGCATACTATGACATGAAAACAGAACCTCTTGATATATTGTTGAAGATGCTGCAAGCCCTAGAATCACTCTACAACACTATTGTATCTCTCCCTCCCAGAAAACCATAGGCCTATTTTGCTTTGACTTGAATACAACAATAATGGCAGGGCAACCCAGGCACCTTCAGCAGAAAGAGAACCAGACATTTCATGGCCCCTCTAGAATGTGGTCTGGATGTGGTACATTTACTCCCCACCCACACCCAAACGATCACCTTTAAATTTTTAGTTTCTTCAAGTTCTCTGAATGACACCATGACTGCTACAGGCTTCATTGAGTAAGGGCAGAGAAACTGCTCCCAAATCCGATACTTAAAAACTGAAAATTATTTAGCCACACTATATGATAGTGAAGAATTCAACATTACATAGACAAGAAAAACCCTGAATACCAGGAATGGCTATACTATACCAGATGTTGTTGTACTGCAATTCCTATAATCACTGACCATTGGCAATGCTAGCTGGGGCAACCCCTGTCGTATACAAAGTCCATTCCGCCGGCGGAATGGAGGTTGTGGGCCCACGAGGCCGACACGTGGGGGGGGGGAATGGTTGCCATTCCCCCTGCCCATTGGCTGGTGCCTGGCAGCGGCACTCCCTTGGCGCGTCCAATCAGGACGTTCCAAGGGGGCATGGCTTGCTGATTTAAGCAAGCCTGCGGCCGGGAATCTGCCTCTCTCCGCATTTTAACCTCCAGCTGCTGGGTTGGCTCATTCTGTGTTTCTGGTGTCCCTCCTGGATCTCTGGATACTTTAGGTTCAAGCTGGCTGGATTTTGAAAGCTCTGCAAAATGGTAAACTTGGAATTATGTTGCTTATTTGACAGTGATGATGAGTTGCTCTCTCAGGTGAAAACATCCCAAGCTGGCTTCTGGAGAAATCACTAAGGATTTACTTGGCTTTGCAAAGGTACTGGAAACAGCTGTTCGTTCTTCCTCACAGAAATTCAGAGGATGGTAAGAAAGCCTTGGGGCCCTACCATATGACATGCATATTTTGGTCTGAAGCTATTTATATATCTTCTGCCTACGGACCTTTGTCCTTCTGCATGATTGCAGTGGGAAGAGATGTTTGTTTTGTTGCCACCTAAATAAATGCCATTGTTTTCAGTGCTTTTATTTCATACTAGTGTATTTCAGCCCGTTTAATAATGGGCGCTAGAACATCCTGGGGTTCGGAGAAGCGCTTGTGCAGCGCTTCTCTGAACCCTGGGACCTGTCCTTGCTGTCGGCGGCAGGGGGACAGGAATGGAGGAGGAGAAAGCGCTGCGTTCTCCTCCTCCCTTCCTCTCCCGCAGCCGCCGACAGGAAGAAGACATCCCAGGGTTCGGAGAAGCGCTTGCGCAGCGCTTCTCCGAACCCTGGGACCTGTCCTTGCTGTCGGCGGCAGGGGGACAGGAACGGAGGAGGAGAAAGCACTGCGTTCTCCTCCTCCATTCCTCTCCCGCAGCCGCCGACAGGAAGAAGACATCCGACAGGAAGGACGTGCGCACTCTCCCCCCCCCCTGCCTCCTCCAACTGCCGCTCCTCACGGCCAGGGAGGGTTGTGAGGAGGCCTTCGCCGGCCTCCACCCTCGCTTCCCTGACGTGCCCTGCAGTGAGGCGGTGTCCGGCGGGAGCGGCGGTTGGAGGAGGCAGAGGGGGGGAGAGTGCGCGCGCGCAGTCTCTGCTGTCCAATCCCTGTATCCCTGGGGCACATGCGCAGTGACCCAGGGACACACGGGAAAGCTTGGACGCAGGGACAACGTCGACTTTATTATATAGGATGCCATTCCAAAGTAACAAATAAGGGAGGAAGGGGAACTTAAAAGAGCTGTCACCTTGGCGGTCACTAATATTGATCGGTTTCCATTCAGACATGCTTAACTCATAACTATTCACAAAATGATAAACAGTAATGGCAGCATAACATGCAAACCCACCAGGAAGCAAAAGCTCACAATTCCCAATAAGTTTGCACTTCAGTCATGAAAGGTATGCAGGGCTGTTAATTATGTAGCGTTAGTTTCTTTGGAAAACAGCTACAAATGACAAATTGTGCTTCAGGTCAAAAAAGCAAATATCTCAGACAATAGTGCCTGCACAGCACAAATATAAGCTCCCAGAGACATATGCTGCGTAAGTGGCAAAGGAGCAAAGACAAGGAAGTTTGTTAAATTGCCTGTTTTGGAACAGGGACTCTAAAGGTCGAATTCTTTAATTGAAACAAGAATGTCTGGGGAAAATAATAATAGTGCATTGTGCAGCTCTGCTGATTGCTTCTCTGACCCTGCAACAACATCTAGATGGACTTTCCTGTCCAGCCAGTTTGGCATTTAGTCACGCTTCTTTTCTGGAGAGCAATAATGTATATTGGGAATGTGGCAGGAATCCATTCTAAGTCATCTTCCCTTGCTACCCTTCCACCCCCTCTCTCAATACATGGATGATAACAGGATCAAACCAAAGCCCACCCTGACATGTATATATGCTGCTTACGCCTGAGGTTTCCAGTCTTAGGCTGTAACATCGGCCAGGCACTAACAACTTTGTGGTCCTCACAGTTCAGAATTAGCATGTGCTAAACAGTTTTGCATAATAAATTGGTGGGAGGCCGCTACTGGTCACAGAAAACCACTTCTTCTATGTTTAGTACTGTATTGGAAGACACCCCAGTGTAAAACACATGCATATTGCACCAGTTTTCCTCTTTAAAATAGATACAGGTGTTGACGTGAACCTTTATTGGAGGTTTCTCTGTGGATTGTAAAGGAAGAGACAGATTTTTTGTCTTCCATCACTTACATGTTCTGGGCTGTCATGCTGAGAAACTATTTGCAGGCCAGAAAAGGCAGTTGAAAGCATTATGTGGCACTGGTATACTACACCCTTTATGAAGTGTATCAATGTGGCTGTTTGGGATCCAACAGAACCAGAGATTCAGGCATTTTTGTTGTTATTGGAAAGAGATCTTCAGGCTGCAAATGAGTCAATTTATTATTATTATTCAAATGCAATCCTCATTTAAAAAGTGAAAAAACAAATCAGCCCTTCTCAAGTATTTATGGCACATCTGCGGTGAACTGCTGATGACAATTTAATTTTAGAGAGGCCTATTTCATTTAAATGTTTAATACATGCAGAAAATCCTGAAGGATGCAACTACAATGGACATCCCAATGGAATGCAGTCTTTTTAGCTGTAGTGCCCACCTTGTGAAATGCCCCTTCTTAAGGAGGTACACCTGGTCTCAAGCTTTTATTTTATTTTATTTTATTTTATTTAGGATGCAATCTTACCCACACTTATCTGGGATGAAGTCTCACTGAACTCAATGAGTCACATGTTTCTGTAGGCAAAGGAGTGCATTGATAAGTACCAAGGGAATACCTGGCTTCTTAAGAAGGCATTTGGCTCCTCAAATGCAGGGTTACTCTGTTTCCTCTGCTGCATTGAAAATATGCTGCAATTTTATTTTTGATAAGGTTTTTTTTTGTTGTTGTTTTGTTTTTGTTTTTGCTGCTTTATTCTATTTCCATTTTGTTTAATTTAGATATTATTTTACCTTTTCAATTCAACAGCATAGTTTTTGTAAGCTGCTTTGCCTTCTTTTGAAGAAGTGCAGAATATTAATATTTTTCTCACAACAAGCAATACTGTATAAGTATTCCCCCCCCCTCACATGACAAGCCAATCCAGCCTAAATTGCATTTGCATCCCAATCCCACATTCTTGCCCCAAATTCTGCACTTTGTATGAAGTATAAAACAGGGTTTCCCAAATGTGAGCCGCCAGCTGTTGTTGGACTACAGCTCCCATTATCCTTTACCACTGGTCTTGTTAGTGAGGGATAATGGGAGTTGTAGTACAAAAACAGATGAAGACTCAAGTTTGCGAAATCGTGACCTAGACCATTGGCCATGTGCTGGGACTAATGTTAGTTGGAGTTCCACAAAATATGGAGGCTCTGCACTGCTCCCAAGCCATTCTGCTTTATATTGCATTTTCCAATCAGCTGAAAAGCAACATGTTTGCTACTGGGGAAAAGAGACTGTTTACTTAGGACACATTAGCTCGATGTAGAAACCACATGGGTATATTAACTGTATCACACACAGGTTTCAAAAGGAATTTTCTGTTGCTGGGTCTAGTTCATACCCCTGTCTGCCATCACTACTGTGTCCTAGTACACTAACAGCACAATCTTGGGCATGTTTGTTTAGAGGTCAGTTCCTCTGAATTCAACAAGACTTGCTTTCTTTTAATCAATGTATTTAGCCTCTGTCATTGAGACTGCAATCCTGTGCACACGTATCTAAGAGCAGCATCCCATTGAACAGAGTGAGGCTTAAAGGTAAAGGGACCCCTGACCATTAGGTCCAGTCATGACTGACTCTGGGGTTGTGGCGCTCATCTCGCTTTACTGGCCGAGGGAGCCGGCGTACAGCTTCCAGGTCATGTGGCCAGCATGACTAAGCCGCTTCTGGCGAACCAGAGCAGCACACGGAAACACTGTTTACCTTCCCGCTGTAGCGATACCTATTTATTTACTTGCACTTTGACGTGCTTTCGAACTGCTAGGTTGGCAGGAGCTGGGACTGAGCAACAGGAGCTCACCCCGTCACAGGGATTCGAACCACCGACCTTCTGATCGGCAAGCCCTAGGCTCAGTAGTTTAACCCACAGCGCCACCCACGTCCCATGAGGCTTACTTAAGAGTAAATATATATAGCACTGCACTGCAGAACCATGTCATCCTCCACAGAACCTCATTACTATAGACAATACTGAGCTACTTAGACCAATAGTCTGACTATAAGGAAGTTTTCTTTGTTTTTGTTCCTAAGTTTGCAGCTTTTTTCTTTTCTTTCTTGTGACACAAAATGAGTGATTCATACTCAGGAAGACTGAATCAGCATCTTACGTACACTTTCCCCTTCTTTTTAAGCTTACGCAATTGTATCTCTACTCCCCCCGCTATCTTTTTCACCTTTCCCTTGTGGACAGTGTTAATTGCAGCTTGCAGTGTTTGTGCTCTGGAAGCTAGCAGCTGCTTCCAGAGCTGCTAATGACACTCAGAAAATAAAATATATATACAAAAATCTATCTCTGGACAGCCAGAAATCAAAGCAAATGTTATCTGCATCATGCAGCATCATAGCAGCACCTAGGTTTTGCTATCCTGGGATGGCAAGTGGAGCTACTGCTGGGGCAGAACCTGCCCTCCAATTTCCTGAAGCTATTCTTCTGCTAAGGAAGTACGTTTGCATTTTATCCCTCTTTCTTGGCAGCATTTAGTTTTTTGAAATATAATTATGGTGGGTGCAGGTTTGAACTTACCTTATCATTGTGATATGGTCATGGGTGGTCTATACGTTGTACTGTATTTTCTAAAGAAGCTAAGAAATCCAGTAGAATATAGACAACTCACACCACCTTTCATGTTGCTATCTTTTACATCAGCAACAGCTTTTGCATTACTTTCGTTTTGAACTGCACATCTGCTTTTTTGGAACTGCACATCTCCCCACCCCAAGAACTACATATTTTGTGTATGGTTGCAGGGTTGTTGTTTTTTTTTTTTAAAAAAAAAGGCCTGCAGATAGGCTAGAAAAGGCTTTTCACAGTGAATTGTAAACTGGTAGAAAAATTGTCCAACACATTGCCTTCTTTACACAGCTTCTGGACAAGGCTTTCCATAAATGCTGTCATGTATTAAACAACAACCTGTGTGTCTCCCCTGCTACACAAGGCCTGGATAAGGGCTGATGATGAAAGGTCAACAATGGCTCACGCAGTTCCAAAATATTGTTGCAGCCTATTGGCTAGTGCCTATTGGGACTCGTAAGTCAGAAGGCAGGGTGATCAATGGTAGTTGGTATCAGAGCCAATGACAGGTACATGCAGAGAAAACAGCCAGATTGACTCCCTGGACTGGTTGCAAGTAAGAAGCTTGCCAAGTGGGGGCTAGCTAAGGGGAAACTGGAGTTGGGGGGCCAGTGCCCCATTTGCCCCAATGAACCAGCCTCCAGCAGTTGTAAGATACTCGCGTGTATCAGAAGCACAAAGCAAGAACAAGTACATAGTAGGAGCACAGAAAGCTACCTTCAGACGATCAGTCCACCCAGCTCAGGACTGTTCGCACTGACTGCCAGGAACTCTCCAGGATCCCGCATGGAATCACTCCCAGCCCTAGCTGGGATGGAGATGCCAGGGATTGAACCTGAGATTCCTACATGTAAAGCATTGCTCTGCTACAGCACTTCCCCTAATGCAAACAAGTGACCCCAGCCTCAGGGTGATGGTGATGCTTTACAGTTGTATCCCATCTTTTCTCCAAGGAGATCAAGGTGGTTTAAATAGTTCTCCTCCCCTGTGATCCTCACAGCAACCCTGTGGGATGGGTTAGGCTGAGAGTAAGGGACTGGTCCACCCATGGCTGTGTGGGGATATGAACCTTGGTCTCCCAGACTCTAGTCCAACACTCTAACCACTATGCCATGTGTCAGAGTTTGTTGTTGCGACTACTCTAGAGTAACGACACTCCACATTCTTGTCTTTAGACAGTTTTATTTAGTGCAGTCTATTTACAGTGGAATTGGTGTGTAGAACATGTCTGCTTAGTCCGAGGCAGAATCCGGGAATAGACCGCCCCTCGACTTCTTCCAGCATAAGAGTCTCGGGATGCCAAACCTTCTCCCCCTCCTTCTCCTGCGTAATTCCGGAACCGGGGGGGGGGGGAGAAGGGTCTACGCTCCATGTTTTCCTTCTCCCCCCTTTCTCCCCTTTCTCCTCTCTCTTCCTCCCTCATTTGTAGCCGGAGCCCTGAATCCCTCTTCCTCCTTCTTCACTGGACTCCTCCCCCTCTCCGCTGGCATTGCTGCTATTGGAGGAGCTGCTCTTGATGATGGGAGGGGGATCTCTGTATTCTCTTCCCCTTACATCATGCTAGCTCTCCTGTATTCATTAGTGAATATAAGAATAGTAGTGAAAATCCTGAATAATGGAGAGCCAATACCAGTATGGATATATCCTCTTCTATATGTGTGGCCATGTGTGGGGCCTATGTTATAGGGGCCTGCCTGACAAAGAAGGCTATTTCCTCTGAATGTTTATGCTGTAATATATCAGCTAGTGTCTCAGGAACAGTTCAAAAATATGGCTGCACTTCTAAATAAATCAATAATAGACAATGCTGTGAAATCATATACCAGACTGTATATATGAGTCATCTTCTTAAACTGCTTAATGTAGCTATTTCCAGAAAGCTTCCCTTCTCCAATTCAATCACTTCCCAGGGCGGCCACCTCCTACTCCCCACCCCGAGAGACTATTTGCCTGGCATGTAACCAAGGCAGTTGCAAATTCAAGTGGTGCAGGTTTCCCGACACAAGGCAGCACTTGTTGAATCTCTGCCCGAGAAATGGCAGTGATGTGCTCAAAGAAGCTGCCCACAAAGAAAATGGGAACTTCTGGACAGTTTATTCTAATGCAAGTATCAAAGCGAGAAAACAGAATCTTCGATTTGAAGGTCAGTGATTTGGAACCTCTGACTTACGGGCTTATGGTGGTGTTGTGTTATGGGCTGAACGTAGCTCTCTAGGCCCCTCTGTCTAGTCCTCAGTCCACTTCTCTTCACTGGCTCTGCTCTATGACTTATTTGAGCTAGCTAGAATGTGTGCTTGATCTGTGATAATGCCTTTTGCTTCTCTGAAAGGAGAGAAAGGCAGCGCACCAACTCTAGGGGGCAACGCGCGATGAGAATGGCATCTCATCACTGCGATGAGAATGCAGTGTGATGCAGCAGCTAAAAAATCCAATGCAATTCTGGGCTGCATCAATAGGAGTATAGCATCTAGATCAAGGGAAGTAATAGTACCACTGTATTCTGCTCTGGTCAGACCTCACCTGGAGTACTGTGTCCAGTTCTGGGCACCACAGTTCAAGAAGGATACAGACAAGCTGGAACGTGTCCAGAGGAGGGCAGCCAAAATGGTCAAAGGCCTGGAAAAAATGCCTTATAAGGAACGGCTTAGGGAGCTGGGTATGTTTAGCCTGGAGAAGAGAAGGTGAAGGGGTGATATGATAACCATGTTCAAATATATAAAAGGATGTCATATAGAGAAGGGAGAAAGGTTGTTTTCTGCTGCTCCAGAGAAGCGGACACGGAGCAATGGATTCAAACTACAAGAAGATTCCACCTAAACATTAGGAAGAACTTCCTGACAGTAAGAGCTGTTCAGCAGTGGAATTTGCTACCAAGGAGTGTGGAGGAGTCTCCTTCTTTGGAGGTCTTTAAGCAGAGGCTTGACGGGCATATGTCAAGAATGCTTTGATGGTGTTTCCTGCTCGGCAAGGGGTTGGACTGGATGGCCCTTGTGGTCTCTTCCAATTCTATGATTCTATGATCATATTTGTGTGTGTGCAACACGCAATACCCCTGCCCTCAATCTTGGGGGCAACCCAGCACTTCTGGAGCAAGGTCTGTGAGGGAAGTGTAAAAACTTATGGCTTTCACATGGCTAGAATGTCTCCTGCTGTGCACAAAGCTGAAGGTCTCATCTGTTCCTCCAACCATATTTGCCTCGGGCCACACCCACCACTGGCACAGGCCCCTCCCCCAATGGATGCCCATGAAGGAACACAAAGGAGTTCTGCACCCTTGTTGTAAATTATGAAGTTTGCACTACTTGAATATAAGAGGGTGACTACTTGCCTTATATATTCATAACGCTAGGAAAATTGTTCTCCATTCCGCATCAACACCTATTGGATCCTATGAATAGCAATGACATGTACTTTTAAATAAAATGTTCAGTAGCAAGTTAATCACCAGCAAATTCCTTTAACCAGCTGCTCAGCTACGTATGTGCCAACACTTCCTCCTATGCCATTGACTGTAATCATAGGACTGGGGTTGTGCTACAAAAACAGCTGTTTTCCCCAAAGTGGTGGTGGTGGTGCTGTGTGTGTGTTTTTTTTAAAAAAAAATAAAGCTGTCTTGGAAGCTGTAGTTAGGAGCAGCAAGAGCAGTAGGAAGGGCTGCTTAATCGTTTCTCTTCCTGCCATTTTCTCCAGTCAAAATTCCTCTTTCCACCTGCTTCTTTATCCACTGGGGAAAGATATGATACCCCTTGAGGATGGTGGGAGTGGTCGAAATTTGACAGAGAAACGACAGGAAGGGACAGGATTAAAAAGGCACCCTCCCATAGCTGCCAAGTTTTCCCTTTTCTCGCGAGGAAGCCTATTCAGCATAAGGGAAAATCCCTGTAAAAAAAGGGATAACTTGGCAGCTATGCACCCTCCTGCAGCTCTACCAAATTGTAGACCTAAGGCTTCTTTGTATTTTTAAAAACCTCCTAAATGCTCAGGAGAAAGAATTATGCAACTAAGTATTACAAGCAGGTTGAGCCTGATTTAGCCAAATTATTTATACTGCAGTCTTCTCTGCTCTGACAAAAGACAAAGCAGGGAAGATAAATTGCTTCTTAAAGAAAGCAACTCCCATGCACTGCAGAAGAAAAAAACCTTGCAATTACCCATACCAGGTTTCCAACCTTTATTTGCCAAAATTACCCATCTCTCCTTATCACATTTTTTTGGCTTCACAGAAGGATTTCTTAATTTGAATTTCATGGGTACCCGGAGTCTTTGCAGCTTCCTCTAACTGCAGATCTTTTACCTATCTGTTGCTTCTCTTCTCAGGATTTGAGTAATCCCAATCCAGTATCAAGATAATCCAGTGATGTTCTCCATAATGTACATGGGAATTTATATTTTGAGAAAACTTCTTCCCAGTGGTTAAGAAGTTCACTTTATATGCTGGAGACAGGGACCCAGCTGCATAAATACTAATGGGTATTTGAGCCCCCATGACCCTGGGCCTCTACAACTCTGCCTGCTCTACTCTTTCAAATACAATCAATTAAGAACCTTCATTACCCATCACTTAGTAGATTACAATCCAGAAGCCTGAACTCAATTTTTTTATCTGCCTGTATTAAATATATGTACTTGATCCTTCATCACCTCTGCAGCACCTGCCATGTGCACCTTTTCTCCTTGTCCCTTCATCTCTCAAACGTCTGCTGGTGATAATCTTCTCTTCATCTGATTTGTTTAGATCAGCTCCTCTTTCAAACTTCCTTTCTCACTTGTCTGCTTCTGATTCAACTCCTTTCCTATGATCTTCTACCTGCCTTGCACCATTTGGAGTCACAGTAGCTCAGCAATGGGAAACACAGATTATCACAGGCCGTTTTCAATTAAATAATTGTGTGAGCAGAATGACTTCCAGTTGCACAATGAGACTTTCCCTTCTTAATCCTCTCCTTGCCATGTGCACCCTGCACCATACCCAAATCTGCTCTGGAGGGTTGGAGGAACTGCCAGAACAGATTTAGAGGGTGCATAGGGTGAGAAGCTACGAACATGAGTTTGACCAAACTGCGGGAGGCAGTGCAAGACAGTAGTGCCTGGCGTGCTATGGTCCATGGGGTCACGAAGAGTCGGACACGACTAAACGACTAAACAACAAAGGGTGAGAAAAAGGAGGGAAAGTCAAATTGTGCACATTCCAACTTGTGTATTTATTTAGGTAGATAATGTTCTGTGACCACAACAGTTAGAGGAACTCAACCAATGGCAGAATGGGGGTGTCCTGACTGCTAAGACCCGCCTGTGATGATAGCCAGGCAGCTGAACAAAATGCTATCTGAAGTATCACCACCACAAAATCTTTTAGCATTAGCACATTGCAATATTTATCAAAGATTCTCTCTCATTCCAGAGTACTATGGCTGTAGCACTTAAAATATACTATGCTCATACTTAAAAGCATCCATTCCCATTTATTAGATCCATTGGTGAGTTTAAAGGTTTATAACATATATAAAACAGAAGTAGTAAGTATGCAGTGTTTTATGTAAGTAGCTGTTGAGTATAAGCTCCATAGTCATTCTGTGAATCATGATAATAGTACAGTATTAGAAAAGATAAACCAAAGACAACATTATGAACAATATGATGGCAACTATGGAAGCGGCTGCAGATCCTGTTTCAGATTTCGGTTAAGAGAGATTCAGGTTTGTAGCAGAAGGAGCCACAAAACAGCTCCATCCATGGGAATTTCACCATGCTTTTCTCTCTCATAATTTCTTTTCTTATGATTTCTGGAGAGTGGTCTGGGAAAATGCAAGATAAATCTTTGGCACAGCACAAATCTATTCTGACTGGCAGTTGGGTTCCAGACAATGGTCTTTCACCTCAGTTGTTACCAAATCCTTTTTTAGAAAACAAACAAACCTGGGAATGTCATAGATTGAATCTGTGATGTTCTATAGGCAAAGCATGTGCTCTACCATTGATATGCTGTCCTTCCTGGAACCATAGCTCAACTATGGATATAGCAACGTTCAAATGCCTTTTTCTCTATTTCCTATTTGTCCCTTCTTTGGAGCTTCTATAATATCATGCAGCGACTTGGCTGCTTAATTTTGTAAGCAGATAGTCAGGCCAAGTGAGTTCCGAAGACATTTTACCTGATAAATCTGCCGTGCAATTCAAGAATACAAATATGTTGGGTAAAATACCATCCACAGAGCACTACTTGCTTCTCTAGAAAGCATACTTTGATGACACATTAATATAGTGACTTAGATAATTACAGGTTCTGCTGAACTATAAAAGTGGGCTTCCGAGTGTGGTTTCAAACCTGTTTTTAAAATAATAATCATAACCATAATACTGCTGAATATTTCCTTAAGATAAAACTCAAACACACCATTGCCACACTGCAGCCTGCCTTTCCTCCCAGTTTATAACATTAGTTATACTAAATGTACTTGCCACCCCCATTTAACATGCTGAAAAAGTGAAAAATGTCATTTCTGGAAGGGGACTTCAAGCAGAGAGGCTTGAAAATGGGATCTGCATTCATCATCAGCTTAAAAGGAGAGAGATGAATGGATGGAGCACTTATACCTAGTTCCTGAATAGGTGAGTTCACTCCATTTGTCTATCGTATCCATTTAGATTACAAATGATTCACTCTCTGCCAGGTTCAGATTTGCATTGCATTATTATATACAATCATAGAACCCATTGGCCTCTCTTCAGGGATTTGGTTACGGGAGGAGGGATGGGTTGGGAGGAGGTTGGAATCAACTCCAGGCAAAGCAAAGGAGCCTTGTAAAATACACTGTGAAATCATTGCCTCTTTTTCAATAAGCCCAGGCGACCGACAGCATGAACCTAATAAAAAGTTAGAAGATCACAAATAAGCGATTAATTAATTTTTGCAAAATGTCAGAAGCCAGATGCTTCATTACAAATACTTCAAGTGTAATTTACCCATCTTACAGCAGCCACTCAAGGTTTCAGCAGAATAGTGACATTTTGTAGTCCAATGGCCTAAGGGTAGGACTTGCTCAGAAATACACTTGCACAACCTCACTGAAATAAATATGAGGCAAGCAAGAGCTTTACTGTATATTTCTGCTGCTCCCTTTCCTTAGAACTGATAGGTGTAGCTTAGTTTCTCATTTTTTTTTCCTGGAGGTATAATTTAGAGCTTCATTGGCCCTGAGGCTTACCATTTCAGGGGCTGGTGTGTGGTTGTTACGAAGACCAAAAGCTTGCTATAGCACTGACCCAATGCTTGCATCCAGAGAAGAGTCACCCATCCAAGGTGACTGCTAGGAACAGCGATTCTAGCCCATCCCCTTGGTAGCAGATTCATCCCATAGTGCTGTTAGCTCTAACCCAGTACTTCCCTGCATATTTTTAAGTGGAATGGGCTTGAGTTCAATTTGCTCTTATATGCATTTCATTTTGAGTATTTTAGGTTGTTTTTATTCTTATTTTATAACTGTTTTTATTCTTTGTTTTTCCCCCATGGGTTGCTTTGAGTTCTTCCTCTTTTTAAAGTGACGCAACAACAATTCAGGAAGGGGGAGAGAAAGACAATACAGTACACAGGACTTAAACCCTTTCACGGTTTAGCAGTGGTGTGTGGCATGGGATGCCATGATAAACAAGAGAGATACAGTGTGTATTCCACAGTGTGTGCCCTCTGAGTGGCAACAGTGGTTGCAAAATATACCAGTACAGCAATGGCTCATGAATGAAAGGGTTCACTGTGGATAACACCTTGGTCCAGTATGGCATGGATGTAAGGATTTCTTCCACCTGCCCAGCCTATACATTAATTTTGTAAACAGTTGATTACAAAGGCCATTATATTATGTCTCCAGTATTCTTTCTGAGCAAAGAAACTGACTCTGCAAAAGGGTGTCCTGAAACTTCCTACTGTTGGGACAGTGGGGAGAATAAAATATGTTCAGCTGCCCTGAGATCCGTTGTTTGACAAAAAGGTCAAATCTAATGAGAAATGGAGCTTCTGCTTCTTTTAAACTGGTGCCAATAGACATTGCTAGTATATTGCAGAATTAAAGAATTTGTTCTTGGAAAAGACACTGAAAATACCTGTCACAGGGGTGTTGATGGGCTACTTCAGAGTAACGACGCCACACCTCTCTGCATTTTATCTTTTATTTGGTGCTGCGTATTTACAGTGCTAAAGGCAGTGCTATTTACAGAGACACATCTTAACCGCTTGAGTCAGAACCTCCGAATGGCGTTTGGCGCGTCTTTCTCCAACATAACAACTTGGGGAGACCCAGCCTCTTCCCCCGATGCTTCCTGCGCAATTCCGGAGTTGGGGGGATCGGTCTACCCCCCTTGCTTTCCCCTTCCTGTCCCACCTGGGACGCTGGCTCCGCTACCTTGCCTGAGCCTTGGACACCACTTCCTGCTTCCCCACTTGAGTCGGAACTCTCCCTGCTTTCCCCCGTGCTCGGGGATGGGCTGGACCTCAAGATGGGAGGGACTTCGCGATATCCCTTGTCCCTCACAATACCAAAACCATAAGTGCAGTGCAAGTAAAACAAAATGACAATGAGAGCTTTTCTGGACTTACCACTTAATAGCAGCATAGCTGCTGGGATAGTAGTTTGTTTTTGGCATGCTGTAATAACAGTGACATGTGACCAAAGGTGCGGACAATCAGCTATAAATTCACTCTTAACAATGTCAGATCAAACAGCAGCTATACTGCTTTAAGTGGAAAGTGTCAAAAGGCCCTAAGTTCCTTGAAGATTGATAAACCAGGCATTCCTATTCAGCTGCGCATATTCAGGACACCACATTATACACTGTGACCATAATCACATCGTGACCCACAAATCTTCATTTCAAAGAGGGGGAAATGGAAAGTATCGTAATGGAACATCTGAAGTGCAGGCTCTCAAACATTATTCTTATTGGTTTGGGGCTGATTGTCTTTTTGAGAGGCAAGCAAATCGAATGCAGTTTTCTTGCGCTGTCTTGCAGTGGCACACACACTTACAGCTTGTGACAAGGCAGCAGGATAAAAAGTATGCATAAGATTTGCTTTACTCCTGAAGAAGACAATCAATATAAATCCTGGTCAGGTCCAAGACATTTTGCGGCCTGAGGCATAGGAACAAATGATTATCTGTCCATCCCAAAATCAAGGTGCAAAGTACCCAAGGCTAGTCCAGTTATTTTGGTACCTAAGGCAGAAAAATCCAGAAGTGCTTCTCTCCCTTCCTGGCAGTAAATTTATGAGAATACTATATGAAATAAGCGACAATTTTTCATCTTTCCATGACAGCCAAATCAGCTCCCTGACACAGCCTAATTGTAGGGCCATCCCTGATATTGGACATATCCAGATTCTCACGTTTCCTAGGACCAATTTGAAGTGCTTCTTCTGTTGGAGTTTTGTGACTTATTACAGGTATGAATTTCCTCTTCCTCACAACAGACTGGTACCCCATTTGTACAGCATCTTCCCCACCATTTGCTGATGCAGCCATTTGGTAAGGAAATGGCTTCATTCCCAACTTCTAAGCATAATTAAATGGTGTTAAATGGCACACAATAAGCCCATCATCTGAATTATGCAGGTTAACATTTTAAAAATGGGTCTATATTATCACCAGACCAGTTCTATTAACAACACTCCCTGAGGTCTGGTCACCTCTCATTCTTATGAAATATAACAGTGCAGTGATATGTTCAGTATGTTCTATAGTTAACCCTCTGACCCAGTTCTGGTCACAAAAATAACTATGACTAAACCTTTGTGGGCATGTGTTAATTACGTCCGTCCCCCAGTCCCCCTTATTAACTCACCTGATGTGCACCTCTACAGCTGGAAATGAATGCAAAATACAGAAGGGGGAAAGATTATGGGCGACAAGGATGAAATTGGTTATTTTAAAAGCTAATCATTCATCACAATTTAGCTGAATACAACAGAACAGTTAAATGTCTCTCATCATGGTAATACTTGTTCCTGCCATTGTTCTAAATTGTGATTGACAGAGATACAGTATTTAGTTTTCACTACCAAATGAATAAAGCTAATTATATCATGATGAATTAGAATTTCAGTTACTGCATTCCCTCCTCTTTTTGTCTCCAGATAAGAGGTCACAAATTTGATACTTTTCACTAGAGTCCAAATAAATGAAGAATGCAAACATAGGAATTGATCCGAACTCAGTGCAAAACCTTATTTAGAATGCTCTTCATTCATATTTTGAATTCACAGTTCAAACCTATTTGTCTATGGAGAAGCAGGCCCCACTGAATTCAATGGGGTTCACTACAAGATTGCACTTTCAGAATATTATGTTAGCACTTAGTTTGAAGCAAACAACGAAGGCATTTGCTTTTTTGTTTTATTGCTTTGATCTAATTTTCAGCTTGGGGAGGAGTGGGGAGGGGTACAGGGGGCCTGTGTGAGCTCATGTGAAATTGTTTTAAGAGGTCTAATAGGAAGTGATACATAAATGGAATCAAATAAATGCATAAAACTTTTCTTGAGGGCATCAGGCTAGACACTCATTTTGTGGTCATGACATCCATAGGAAGCAGGAATGAGGAAGATAACTTTTTGTCCCCTCTCTAGGGCCCCAAACCCTCAGGCAATATATATCAGCAGTTAGGTTAGGGTTGAAGCCCGATGCAACTTCACCCAGAACCAAAAGTGACCCTCCCATCTTCTCTCTCTGATTTTCCCTTCTTGTTCTGTAACCTGGATCATTTGCAGAAGACTTGTGAGATTAGTGCAAGGGCTGCATTAGTGGTGGTTGACCCCAGGGCCGGATTTAGGTTTGATTAAGCCTTAAGCTACTGAAAGTAATGGGGCCCTTTATATGTCCAGCTGTCCTTTGTCAACAACAAATTGTCCTTTTTTGTGTTGAATGTATGCTGTATGGTAATTTATGGACCTAATAGGTATCTAAAGCCATTTGCACATAACAAAATATGTATTTTATCAAACTGATTGTTGAACTGAAATACAATTAAAAAGAAGTATATTAATAGTGATTTTTTTTGGGGGGGAGAGAGTGGGGCCCTAAGCTATAGCTTGTTTAGCTTATACATAAATTCGGCACTGGCTGGCCCATTTGGGTAAATATGGAACTGCCCCACTAATCTCAGTTTGTCCTCAGACAGCCTCCCACCTGCCTAGATCCTTATAACATGTCTAGAAAGATGGTGCTGGTTGTAAGCTTCTTCCTCCTTAGTCTCAGTGTAGATCTCAGAGGGGGAAGGATGGGGAGAAACCATAATTAGTTGGCTCTGCTTATCATTGGCTCTAGCGCCACCTACTGTTGGACTCCCTCACTTCTATCCAATGGGCAACAGCCTCCACTGGGCTGCATGTGGCTCATGGCTTGCCCACTGTTGGTACCAGGCATGCCATTCATGAAGAGAAAGGGAACAGCTTCACAAAGTGCTGCAGAGTTTTATGAATTGTCACCAGCACAGCAGCACTACTGGCATTGGAGCCAGGATTCAGTTCCACCCCCTGCATGGTTGTGTCACTTGCACTCTGGCTTTAGCAATGAGATACAACTGTGAGCTGTTTTTATGTGGTTGTTCAGTGGCTCATGGGATACATAAATGACAATGCCTTCGAGTTACATTTATGGACAACATGCTCGGTTCTGAAATGAAAGAAATTTTTAGACCAAGCACTTAAAAAATTGCAAATACTATGGTGACCTTGGAAGCAGAAAGCACAGTTTATGATGGGTGAAATAATAGTAACTAAATGATGCTGCACAAGTGCTTTTTACTACCTTAATGAAAAGCGAAATGACTGGAGATCTGCAGCCCAAAGGCAAAAGGGGTAGCATCAAATGCATTTATGAGGGGATTAATATTGGAATCAGTTTCCTATTATACAAATACTAAGGTACAAGAGTAGAGATCTAGAGTATTGTAGATATGGCTAGGATTAGTTGAGTATTGTGGATATGGCTAGGATTCCTTCTTGTTGCTAAAATCCTACATGAAAAAGGCATCCATTCACAAAGTAGTGTATGACTTGTGCGTAACCATCACATGTGAAAATTGCAGGTGTGGGTTTTCTCTGCATGTACACACATTTGTGCTGGGAATCTTTAGACCAGGCTGCTTAAAGAAGCATGCTTTAAGAAGGGACCTGGAGATGGAGAGGGAGGAAGCCTGAAGAACAGAGAGATAGAAAACAAAAAAATATTGCACATGAGAGAAGGCCGTGGATGTTGGAATGAGGCAAGTTGGTGAGGGTGCTCTTCTTTCGGATCCTTCTTCTGGGCTTCTTATAGGTATCTAGCTAGTCAATGTGAGAACAGGATGCTGGACTAGATAAGCCTTTGGCCTAATCCAGCAGAGCTCCTCTTTTAAAAAAAAAAGGAAAAGAAAAAGTAGGAAGAGAAGGAAGAAGGATGTAAAACAGATATGAGGGAAAGATAAAGCCATAGCTGCCAAGTTATCCCTTTTTTTAAGGGATTTTCCCTTATGCTGAATAGGCTTCCTCACAAGAAAAGGGAAAACTTGGCAGCTATGGATAAAGCCTGTGCAACTAACGCACCCTTATCAGCTTTTCCAGGTTCCCCTGCCTAATGAAGTGAAAGATACAAAGCTTTCCCAGTGGTGGTGTCCCACTTATGGAGTGGCCTCCCCAGTGTGATGTTGGGTTGTGGGTGTTGTGGAAGAAGGAGCATCTTTGCATATATATTTTTTGCAGCATCAAAATGCCCACCTTCAGGTTGTTTTCTTTGTGTGTGTGGAAATTTGTGTATTAATTTATGTCACACAATATTGTTGTTTCTCTCAAATGGCTTTGGATGTCATCAATAACGTCATTTTCTCATCAAAGTGTATCAGTCTTGTAGTATCATGATGTCACCCATTCACTATGTGATCCCTGATTGGCTGGGTTCACCCATATGCTTGAGGTGGAAAGCATTGTCTTCACTCCTGATGGAGTTTGGCACCGTTATCATGCAACCAGATCTAATTGACTAAAATGTGGCTGTTCATTACACAAATCCCTAACTGGCTAATCTTAATCACCCATGTGGTTAAGAGAGGCGTAAGCTAGAAGAAGAAGAAGAAAACATATTGCCAAAGCAGCAGCAGACAGGAGGAGCAATGACAAAAATACTGAAAAAAAGATAATGTTCAAACAATTAAACAGATCTGGGAGGGAAAAAAGCACTATTTCGAGTCTGAAAATTGAAAGAGAATAGTATTTCACATAACTCTAATATATACACAAGAATAATAAAATTCAACTATTTTCATTTCAAGCTGATGTGTTTTTCTTGACGAGCTCTAATGCTATATGAGGAATTCTATTTTTAAGAAGAAAAATGATGAAGGGGCTGAGCAATGATTGCAACATATGCAGAGAACTAAGCAAGGGAAATAAATAAGGAAATACCTAAAGGATAGATGGAATCCCAAGCCCTAATATATTTCATGACAATTACTGAAATAACATGCCTGCAGAGTCTGGATTCTAACTTCAATCATGATTATTGCTATCCAAGTGACTGGTTCATTTCCCCTGCTGCAGGACAAAACCTGACTGAGCATCACAGAGGAGACAAAGCAAACTCTGTAACACAAAACATATTTTGATTCAAAAATCAGTCTGTGGAACATCATGGATGGATTTAAAGCCATAAAGCCTCTACATGTTATCTCTGTTGGTTTTTATTTTTTATCTTTATGTGATTTCCACTGATTCCTAACTCCACATAATAGAGAATACTAAATACTAAAAAAATCTATTTACCCCCACTTTACTCTCATATGAGCAGCAGGGATTCCGGAGTCTTTTGATCTTTGCTAATGCAAAATGTTCTGATCCACACGCCTTGGACTAGTAGGTTGATACAAAACTAGCTCTATGGTCCATGGGGTCACGAAGAGTCGGACACGACTAAACGACTAAACAACAAAGATCCTTTAAAACAAAATAAAAATAACTTTACAGGCACTGAAGTGGGCATTCTAGTATCTAGTTGTTGGTATATATGGAGGGACTACTAGAACTCTACATTTAAAGAATTTTGAGACGCTTCCCTGTGACTGAACATACATTTATATAAATTTTCTGCTCATGCCACTATATAGGCAATATGATTGGCTACTTCCAATGAAAAGAAATGAATTAGTATTTGTGAAACTGGAGGTGGTATGGAGACATGGCAGCAAGCTTTCATTTCTATAGATGAGAATGATGGAATTGTTTTTCCAGATACCATCATACACTGGTGAATTTTGGTAGGATGCTTTCACTGGCCAAAGGTGGAAGGGGCGTAATAAGAAATGAACACTTAAGAAATGAATTGCCACAAATTTTATTAATGTATTGTTATATAAGAGCATAGGAAAGCTTCATTGTAAAATGACTGTGACAGAAATTTGAGAACGTTTGAAGGCATAAATGCATGCTATTTCTTAGAGAACAGCTTTGACTAGACCAGGCATAGGCAAACTTGGCCCTCCAGATGTTTTGGGACTACAATTCCCCCCATCCCTGACCACCGGTCCTGTTAGCTAGGGATGATGGGAGTTGTGGTCCCAAAACATCTGGAGGTCCGAGTTTGCCTATGCCTGGACTAGACCATAATCTTGAATTTGAAAATGAGAGTGGTATTTGGGTTTTTTTCCAACACACAAGACAGTTCATCTGCAACAGTATAACCAGAAATTAATTGGTTAATAACAAGTGTTACTTTGCAATCTCCCCCAGTATTTCAGATCATAGCTCGTTTCTAATTGTTATTCCTTGTAGACAATAGCTGAAAAGGAAACATTATTGAGATAGCAACTCAGAACAGCTTACACATGTACAAGCACAAAGGTTATAATCCACAAAGCCTCTTCTCAACATTGTATAGAGATCACACAAATATCTGTGAAAATCACTTATTTACTGCTGTAGATATGAATCCCTAATAGGCTGTAGGAGAGCAGAGTTTCTCCTTAGGTTTGCAAGCAAAGGAAGTCAAATGCATATGTAATTGCAATAATGACTGAGATCTGCATTATATCACTTTTTGAACCAGGAACCTGGTGCACAACTCAGCACTTTAAGAAGCTGAATAGGCTAAGAAGGAAGTGTCGAGAAATAATTTGAAACTTTGTTTATCAGAATAACTTCTCATCATTGAATGAAAACTTGTCTCTGGTTGACTGACCCTGTGGTGCTGTTTACCGTCTGAAATTAGGCTCAGCAAGTGCTGGTGGATAGTCAAAAAATAATTGATTGACCTCACTTGTCTGTATTGTTGAAAAGAAAACATGATGTCCAACTGTAAATAGTGATATTGACAAAGTTCTTTGGTGTGAACTACAAACCTCAGTAATGAAATCTGGGCCATGGAAGAACTCTTCATGGGTCCACAGCAGATTTGGCAACTCAGAGAAGACCCTTACATCTTCATTTGATGCCCATCTCTGTGTCTCTTCTTTAAGGAGACTTGAAACATAACAGAGAGGGCCTTTTCAGTTGCAGCTCTGTATTTATGGAATACTACACCCAGTAAAAGTCACCTAGTGATTCACTGACATCTTTTTGGCACCAGGTAATACTTGATGACATTCTGCTGTTAATTATATTGTCCAAGCTTTCCACTATTGTTATTGATGGTGGCTTTGTGCATTTTTTTAATGAATTAGGTGTGTTTTTGTGTAAACGTGTTTTGTGAAAATGCATTTCATATCTATAAGGGAACAGCCCCCCCCCCCCAAATCAGGTCGAGTTCCTTGCAGAGCAGTAAGTCCAGCAGCGGATCAGATTACAGGAGTCAAGAAACAGAAAGGGAGACCCAAGGCTCTGGCAGCCTCAGACAGTCCCTGCTCCGAGGGGAGGTGGAGAGAGCTGGGGAGGAAGGGACCAGCACAGAAGGAAGGCCCTTCCCCCCAATGTCTGAATTGAGACGAACGGCTCCCCGTAGGACCAAGGGGAGGCGCTTTGGGGTTCCCAGGCTGTTATGTTGGGCGTGAAACAGAAAGCAGCCATTGCGAGGTTCTGACTCAGACTGAGCAGACATGATTTACGGACACTTTGCACTGTAAATAATATGCAGAAATAAAAACATCTTAAAGACAAGCAGATGTGGAGAGTCGTTACTCAAGCATAGCCACAACAACCCCTGACAATATCATAACGTCATATATGTGTACACACACACACACACACACATATACATTTAAATTTGTGGGTGAGTTGCTTGGTGACTGTTTTGTGTCACAAGTGACTAACAAGTTCATTACATCCACCCATCAGCCAGTAATTGGTTCAGCTTTCTGCAGAAGCCTCAAACCGGATGAATCACAATTTGCCTAGACACACACACACACACACACACACACACACACACACACACACACATTAAACCACCTTGCATATTCCATGCAAGCTCTGATGTTCACAGTAAAGTTTAACTGACAGGTCTCTCAAGGGAAACTGACTATTGGAACATCTCTGTCAAGTGCCAAAAGACATTTACAGGTTTGGTGTGGAACAAAAATGATAAGCCAGCAGATGTTCAGTGGAAGGACAGTGGAAAGCAAAAATGAACTTTTGTAAGGGGTCATGTTGTGTGTGGTTAATGAACTTTCATAATTACACTTTACTTTTCATGGAGTTAGGGATGGATGAACCTATCCATTTCAGGTTCTCTCAAATTCTCTTTTTTCTAGTTTTAAGCCCAGCTTGCTACATCTTTGCAACATGTTTGGATTCATTTCTAAATGTGGTCGTGAAAATTCATCAGTGTGCATTTATCCCAATACTTGCATGTTGCAAGCAATTTCCTTTAATACAATTGAATTTAGTATGTTATTGTCACTAATATATGCATTTCCATGCACACTTTCCCTAATATATGAGGGGGGTGTTGTATATTTTTTGTTGGAGGACAGCATTACAAAATTCACAAAAATGTGAATTTTGAAGGATTCCTATGTTTTGGTCTGTGTCTTGTTTTGATAAGTGTGATATAGGTAGTGAATTTCTCTCCCATCACTAGCTGAATCCTATAGTAAGCTCCTCCTCCACACCCTTCAGTTCTTTCCAGGTTATGGGATGTGGAGAGGGAGTCAGTGCCATTTTGCTACTACAGCATCTCATTATCACTCATCCTACCCTAATGAATGAATGACACAAAAGTGCTTTTTTTAAAATCTTTCAGAGAAAAAGAAAATAATAATAATCTCATCTCAAATGCTCACAGTAAATTAACATCCTGGCTCATAAGATACAGATACAAGATAGATTTTGCCCTATTATTACTGGAGTTGAATTATTCAGTGCTTCCCATTAGCAAAATGATAGCATGACAATTTTATATTTAGACTTCCTTGTACACTGCATCAGCAGCTTACCTCCAAGACATTTTTAAGTGCACCTGACAAGAAATATCCACACTGACTCAGAAAATTATACTTCAATTATTGTCTTATTTGATATTCATAACATCCTTTTTCATTTAAAAAAAATGTGGGGGGGTTTAAGCTTGCCACTTTTCCTGCCCTTTCTCAGAAAAAACAAAACAAATCTATTCTTCACTAGATTTGCTATTGTTCACTTCATAATTGGCCATGTAGTATTAACTGTAATCAGCCACTTTAGGGTAGTAACTTTTACTTCATTTGCCTCATCATTAAATCAACGTATTTCACCTGAGAAGCCCATTTGCCCAGATTAGTCAATGCTGTTTCTTTTAAAGAAGAAAGATATTTTTCTTAGCCTATCTGTGCAGTAATTCATAAACTGCCAGGCAAATCATTCCCCACTTTCTTAAAAAGCTGTTGACTGCTTGAGCTATTTTATTGCAGTGGTTCCAAAATGAATCTTGCGGATCTGAAGCAATTTCTGACAGAGAAATCCACCTCTTCCAGAACTTTCATCTGGAATAAATACTTTAACTTCCATCATTTGTTAGGCACACAGACACAGAAAAGCAGCCATGTCTAATACAAAGAAGGAAGGAAGCAAAGCTATCCCTAGCATGAATCTTTTAGGCTGCAATTTTATAAACAAAGGATGTGGAGTCATTTTCAGTCTGAGAGTTGCATTTCCAAGTGGGCAATCTTTGTGGGAGCATTGCATGCCAGTTGAAAGCAGGACTAGAAGCAAAGGTGGGTACAGCAATGGATGGACCTCCTACTTTTTCACAGTAAGCTATATTCCAGGTATGCAATAGTCAAATGTATCTCCATGTAATTTCCCTGCCTGGAAATAGGATGGCAATTTTTCGAAAGGCCGTTTTTGCACAGCCCTGCACTTCTAATTGATAAAGCAATATGTATTATAGGTTACGCTGGAAGTAAAGGTCAAATAATGCTATCATTTCCACCAGACTTCATTGATGAAGAAATATACAAAGAGCCTAACTCTATAGAAGCTTCTCTTCAATCTGCCTGGAAATGCATTAAAAGTGTGTAGAGCAGGCTTCCTCAAACTCGGCCCTCCAGATGTTTTTGGCCTACAACTCCCATGATCCCTAGCTAGCAGGAACAGTGGTCAGGGATGATGGGATCTGTAGTCTCAAAACATCTGGAGGGCCGAGGTTGAGGAAGCCTGGTGTAGAGAGATGCTGGTGCCCATACATGCCCTATCTCCAATGTTCCTGCATGTAAAAATTCCTTTCAAACCTTCACACGCTGTGTGAAGAGCTTCTGTGCATATTCAACTGAATACACTTAAACATCCCCAAGTGTTTGGGAATCATATGGTCCCCAACTGTGTAGAGATCATGCAGAGAAGCTCCATTCAGCAAGAAGGTCTGAGAGAAGCTTCTGTGTACAGGTATGCTATGGATGGAATTTGTGTGCATGCCTCCGCTCCCAACCCTTGTGTGGCCAGGTGAATTCATTACCATTCTGGAAATAGGTCAAATAACAAACACCGGCAATTTTCTCTCTCATTTTAGTTGAAATTCTCTAATATCCCTACTGTCTACTCTGAAGTATACATTGTACACCTTTAGGCGCCAGGAAAAAAAATGTTCCTTTTTAACCAAGCCTTTGGCTGACCTAATCAACATCCTATACCCTTTAAAATGTGGTTCTTTGGGGGGGGGTGTTATTGGATTGTTGTTTTTATTTTGTTTTATATATTGTGATCTTTTTTTGTGAAGTGCCCTGAGACCTCCGGAGATAGGGCGGTATATAAATCCAATAAATGAAATGAAATGAAGTAGGCCCTGTCTTGGCTTTGAGTCCTAGAGGACCTGCTCCCTGCCTTGCTGCCCTTTTCAACCTGGCCTAGGAACCCTGACTGACTCTAGCTCTGGACCCCTGCTCCTCTTGGCTGATAAAAACTAGAAGGGAGGGGGTAGCTGGCTGGGCCAGGGAAATGATTAATACCTCTTTGTGAGGGGGTGGTCCCTGCCCATAGCTGCCAAGTTATCCCTTTTTTACAGGGATTTTCCCTTATGCTGAATAGGCTTCCTCGCGAGAAAAGGGAAAACTTGGCAGCTATGTCCCTGCCTACTGGAAGCAAACAGTGGTAAAACCTCAAGAAACCCTCCCTGTATTTAGAAAATCTAAGTAACTACCAGCCAGTTGTCAATCATAGAATCATAGAGTTGGAAGAGACCACAAGGGTCATCCAGTCCGACCCCCTGCCAAGCAGGAAACACCATCAAAGCATTATTGACATATGTCTGTCAAGCCTCTGCTTAAAGACCTCCAAAGAAGGAGACTCCACCACACTCCTTGGCAGCAAATTCCACTCTCGAACAGCTCTTACTGTCAGGAAGTTCTTCCTAATGTTTAGGTGGAATCTTCTTTCTTGTAGTTTGAATCCATTGCTCCGTGTCCGCTTCTCTGGAGCAGCAGAAAACAACATTTCTCCCTCCTCTATATGACATCCTTTAATATATTTGAACATCTCTCCTTCTGGGTCATGGATCAGATCCAGGTGCTCTTGGAGTAAACCTGATTTTTCTAGATCAGGGTTTAGGCCCAGTTTTGGCACAGAAACTGCTATGATGACTTCCATTGGAAGGGACACAGGGGAAATGTGTCCCTGTTCATTATCTTTGACTTCTCAGTGGCTTTTGATACCACCAACCATGCCATCTTTCTGGAGCAGTTGTCCAAGTGGGAGATGGTCACACCACTTTGTGGCGGTTCTGGTCCCACGGATGTTATTTTTCCCCAGAAGGTGATGCTTGAGGAGTGCTCTTCAGCCCCAAAGACTTCAATGGGGGGGTTCCTTGGGGTTCAATTTTATCCCTTATGCTGTTTACATGAAACCGCTGTGTGGTAGTACATTGTTAGCAATATCCTTTACATCTTCAGGTATGGCAGTGGATGTGCTGGACCATTAGCTTGCCTCAGTAATGGGCTGGATGAGAGTCGACAAACTGCAGCTCAATCCAGATAAGACTGGGGCACTGTTAGTGTGTGGTTCCCTAGATCAAATTGACGGGAGGTGGTCTGCTCTTGATGGGGTTACACTCCCTCTGAAGGAGTGGGTACGTAGCTTGGGAGTACTTCTGGAACTTTTGCTGCCGCTTCAGGCTCAGGGGGCCCTCAGTGTTAGGGATTGCCTTCCATCAGCTTAGGCTGGTGGCCCAGCTGTGCTCCTAACTTCTGTTCTCTACAAACGCCCCAACATTTTTGAAAGGAAAATTTGGGCACCCTCCTACCATCACACCAACCCTATCATAGGGGTACAAGGCACTGCATAATGCTATAGAAGCCTTTCCTAACTAGTGCCCTGCAGTTCTTTTATGTTCCAACTCCCATCAGCCCCTGGCCAACAGTCAAGAAATGTGGGAGTCCAAAACATCAGGATGACTCCAGGTTAGGGAAGATTGTGTGGGCACTGTTCCTATGCTAAGATAGCACTTTGTGCACCGAATGCAATCTCTATTAAATTCCGGAAGCCCTTTTTCTCCTATAATAGACAGTATGCAATACGTTAACTTTATTTTGCACTGGCTCTAAAGAGATGGGTTTTAGAAATCCACTTAAGGCATTTATAACACACTCTAATTTGTGCCAGAGTTTCCCAACAACATGACATAATCTTTAGAGCGAGAGGTTCAATATCCTTGCACTAGTCCTTTCCAAACTTATGGTAAATCATATCGGTAAGATGGATGCATTTAAATTGCATTTAAATCAATATGCAATCACTCCCTGACCTTCTGATATGAATAGATATTCCAGTGCTACTGACTACGAGATATTTCAACTCACTTTATGTTTGTGTACATTGTATATTATGGGGGTGTTTATTATCCACACACACACACACACACACACATATTTCTGCATGGAATTTTATAGTAGGAATATAGTAGGAATATACAGATTCTGAGAGCTGCGTCTAAAGCACTCAAAACCTCTTTAGCTGGTTTTAATAGACATGCAGGTTAATTGCACTCTTGTCACTTCCTTATACCCGCCTAATGAGACACAGAAGAAGTGACATAGGGCCAGATGTCATAGCTAGTCTTAGACCTGAAGTCTTTGGGTTGTATGGAAGTCAAAAGGAAGTCACTACAAAACAGAGTAAGCAATAGGTGTGTGAAACTGATCTGTACAGGTGCTGAATAATTAGGTGAATTGGATGGATAAGTGTGGTTTTCCCACTTTCTGAATTGAAAACTGAGATGAACAAAGTGACCCAAGTAAGATCAGGGCTGCTGCAAAGCCTCATGTTTATCTGTCACTCGGTTTTTCTCTACTTCATACTTTTCAGTACTCTATATCTCTGTGTTTCTCCACTTTAGGTCCATGGGCTTTGCAAGTCTAAATGCTGCCTGTGGAGCACTAACAAGCTCTGGATTATTATTTTTAAAGCAGCAGAGAATTTCTTTTAAAGAAAAGTTAAAATATTATATATATATATATATATATATATATATATATATATATATATGGCTACTTGGTTTGGGCAAGAAATCTCCCAGAGTTCTTTAGCATTCTGCAGGTAGCAATAGATTAATTTCTTTTGTATCTAGTCACCAGATCATTACAAAACAAAGTTTAACAATATGAAAGTAAGACAAGCTAGCAGAACTAGTATTTAACTCAGATCCAAATAAACAAGAACATAAACAAACTTAATATGCTGTATTTCCCTGGGGAATCTCAACATGCCTCTTTAAAAAGGAAACAACACTATTTAATGTTTAATATTTTAACAAATATTAAAATTAAACATTAAAATAAAATAAAATGGAACAAATAATATAAAATGAATATCCATGCTAATTTAAATAAAATTATGTACACCCCAAATGAATAAAGACTTCAAATTCTGAATCTCCCTGACAAGACACAGCATTCTCTCTTAAGAATTTTATTCTCTCATTGATTACTGCAGATAGAAAATGAAACACTAAGGACAGCATTCAGGGCAGGTAGAATTAAGGACAGCTCACCTTGTGATGCCTATTGGAGGATATACTTTCATTGCACAAACAAACACTGAGAAAACTAATCTGGCTGATGTGAAGATGTTGGTGTTTAAAACAAATGTACAAGCAAGAAAATACATCACTCAGCCACTTCTCAGTTGTGTGTGTGTGTGTGTGTGTCAGAGAGAGAGAGAGAGAGAGAGAGAGAGAGAGAGAGAGCAGTCAATGCTTGCCTGCATGTATGGGGGAGGGAAGTCATCAGAGGTGAGAGAGAAATATCACCCTCTCCCAAATGATAGCATAGCCATCCTTAAATTGGTATTCTAATTAAAACTTGCAGTGTGATAAATAAAACATTTGTCTTGCTGATTAATAATAGGACCCACATAGGGGAGGACGGAAGTCCAGGAGATTCCTTTGAATCTTGTTTTTATGATTTGTGTTTGATATATCTCTGTAAAATTTTAAGTTGAAAAATCAAATAAATAAATTTTATAGACAAAGAAAATTTGTCTTGAATCAAGCCATAAGCTTGAATTGAATTTTCAACATTTAAATGTTGATGCTGTCCCCTGAAGTTCTTTTTTTTCCAAGGATGGCAACTTTAAGGTCAGTCAAAGAGAGTCTTGGGAGGCTGAGATATTTTTATTGATCACAGTAAGGTAGTGGTTGGCAAGACACTGGTTCTGTATCCATTAGCTTCTGATATGAAATCTGACACCTGATCCCAAGATGACTGGTTGAGAATGCTATGGAAATTGCCCAGTGTAGAAGGACCCAGCATGAGGGACAGCCCAATGGCATAACCAGCCAATCCATTTAAAAGGGGCTGCTGTCCTGTTCCTGCCTGAGACCTGCCCAGCCCTGAAAGATACAGAAATGTCCCACTAGATCTCCCAAGGAGGAATTCTTTTTTTAATTTTTTTTTAAAAAATATCTTTATTTAATATCCAACATAAAATACAAAGCAAGAAAAAATAACATAAATCAACAAAATCAGCATAACATAACACAAAATACAAATCTATACAAAATTATACAAAATCAAGAAGAAAACTTATGAAGAAAAGGAAAAGAAACAACAAAAGCAAACCACAAACAAACATAAAACAAAGTAAACTTCCCAGTTTTCCATATCAGTTCCCTATTTACGAATCATTTCAACTATGCTTTCCTCTTATAAATTTAATTCCTTATTTCATGTTTCAATTTTTCCTAAACCCATAATAAAAACTTGTACAAACTTATTCGAAGCAGATCACCCATCTGGAATCTATTCCTTCATTACAAAGGTAATCTTTTACATATTTCCATTCTTTTTCCCATTTTTGTTTAGGGACTTTCCTAACTATCGCTGTTAGTCTCGCCAGGTTCATAAACTCTACCAGTTTAATGTGCCAATCTTGAATGGTCGGTAATTTGTCTCCTTTCCATTTTTGTGCAAGTAACAGTCTGGCCACAGCACAGGCGTATAATAGAATGCTTCTTCTATCTGTCGGGGTATTATCCGGAATTAGGCTTAATAATAATATCTCGGGTTTCCTTTCAAATGTCCATTTTAACATTTTCTTTAGCTTCTCATATATTTCTGTCCAAAACATACTAATTTTCTTACAGCTCCACCAGCAGTGGTAGTAGTCCCCTACATTTTCACTGCATTTCCAGCATTTGTCCATATCATTTTTGTATATCCTTGCTAATTTTGCCTGCGTTAAATGCCACCTAAATATTAATTTCCATATATTTCCCCTAATTCCCATACATGCTGTGAAATTAATATCTACCCTCCATAGTCTCTCCCACTGATTGCTATAAATTACCCTTCCAACATCTTGGACCCATTTTATCATAACATGCTTTACCTCCTCATCTTTCATATCCCATTCTGAGAGAAATTTATAGATTTTTGCCAATGGTTTTGTATGGTTTTCGATTAACAATTCCTGCAATTTCGATCTATTTCCCAAGAAGCCAATCGTTTTATGTTTCTGAAAAATACTTTGGATTTGGTGGTACTGTAACCAGCTCGTGCAAACTCCCAAGGAGGAATTCATCTGACCCCCACCCCCCATCTGCTCAGCCATGGCCACATTCATGCCATTCCGTAATCTGGCCCCCACTCGGTAAATTGGTTGTGTCACTATTATTATTAATAAACTTACATACTGCCCTTCATTCAAAGATCACAGGGTGGTTTGCAACATAAAAATTGGTCACAATATCAAAGCTTCCTGATTCAGGGTTAACATGCAACAGCTTAGATGAAAGCAATATTGATTCTCACAAGCCCGCCAGAGTCTTCTCTGCTAGAGCCAGCCCTGCAACACTGAACCCAGATTTCACACTATGTTTAATTTTGTGAACTTTGCCAGCTAGCTAACTTAGGATTACGGTGTAAAGCTATGATCCTCAGAACATGAGTAGCTCTATTGACTTTAAACAGTGCTATTTTGGAGTAAGTGGTTTATGGATTGTAGTTTAATAGTCTACCAATGAAAGAAGATAAAGCAGGCCATAAAGTGTGTTCTGAAATTCAGCAGGCACACGTAGAGATTGTCCCCTTGTATATTGGTTTTATTGCTTGTCTGACCTCTAATTTTGAAAGAGGGGCAGTCAGCAAATCCATGTTGGTTCACTTCAGCCAAAGATATCCCAGCCTTTTTAAAAAGGGAGGGTAGATGGCTTTCCTCCCCCACCACCACCACCTCTTTTCCTCTGTGGGACACTCCACAGAAGAGCTGTAATGTTTCACTGGTAGCCTGCTGATCTGTAATTAACTTTATATCTTTCCCCCTGTTTAATGTAATTGGAAAATATAAATTCACTTATAAGGAACCTGGACAATTTGCCTGATTGTCCTCACCTCTTTTTTCCAAAGGCCACTTTCCACAGAATGAACAGATTCTGCTTGCTTTGCAAATTTTATCCATAGTGTGAAGTGGAGCAGTTTGAATAAGAGCAATCACCTCACCAACCTTCCTAAACTAAATATTAAGTTTGGGCACTTTACTCACATACTTTATTTTTAGCTAAGCACTTTTGCTCATCCACTGACTGGCAAAGGGGAAGCAGTGAGATAGTTTATAAAAGGTTAAAAGAGAAGAGTAGAGTACTTTTCTCCTCCACCCACTAGTTACAAATATTTAACCACATTAATATAAGGTGTTTTCCCTGAAGTCAGCAAAAATAGACACATAGTTAATATTAAGACATAGCTCTCAAGTTTGCAGAATGGATTTTTAGGTTGAATATAGTGATGGTTGAACTTATCTGTTTGTTTGTTTGTAAGCTAAAATTAGTTGGTCTTTTGTCTTTTCAATCAAGCACAAAATTCCCATATGTAGGGTTGGTTAAGAGGCAGCATTCCCTTGCAGTTTGGGAAGTTTGTAATTTAGCTCTAGGGCAGCTGGTCATCTGGCTGGAAGTTGGAAATTTACCTCTGCCTCTGTTGCCATCACAGAGGCCGGACATGGGAATTGCTAAAAGTTGTGACTGGTGCATAGTAAAAAAAATAAGAGAAGCCTGATTCACATGGGTGCTCTGCCCAAGAGTTCTGGAACAAGATGAGGAACATGAGGGCCACATTCCAGTCTGGACAACATTCCAAGGGCCACATGCCAAACTAAACACAGCGGTAAATGTGAATTTTACCTTTGCACAGTAGGATAGTTTACTAGACACTGTTACTAGACAAAGTTAACACATTCCACCTAGGCAAAATCACTCAAGGGTGGTCTGTGAGTGGTGTGGTCTAAAGAGGGGAGCAGGTGTCTGGTAGGAGGTGTGGCTCAGGATCATAGCTGCCAAGTTCTCCCTTTTTTTAAGGGAAATTCCCTTATGCTGAATAGGCTTCCTCGTGAGAAAAGGGAAAACTTGGCAGCTATGCTCAGGATTGGCTTTGGCTGGAGAGAGTCCCAAGGGTGAATCAGAGTGGCCTAGAGCAGGCATCCCCAAACTTCAGCCCTCCAGATGTTTTGGACTACAATTCCCATCATCCCTGACCACTGGTCCTGTTAGCTAGGGATCATGGAAGTTGTAGGCCAAAACATCTGGAGGGCCGCAGTTTGGGGATGCCTGCCCTAGAGGCTCGCATTTGAGCACAGAAACTTTTAACATTCTGAAATCTGGGGGAAATATAGCTGTGGGTCATTGGGCAAACTTGAATTGAACAGTGTGAACATGAAGCAGTCAAGTTCATTTTGTATTGGCATGAATGTGAACTGGAATTTGTTCCTTTTGGAACAAGTCGAACTTGAACTACAGCCACTTTGTTTTAAAAAGGAATTTGTCAAGGTCTGCACACCATGAAAAGAAATTGCAGACAAGTGGGGGAAAGTGGATGGTCTGACTAAGACCCTACCCAGAGACACCTGTTATCCATGTTCAACCTGATATTTCTGGATTGGTAGCAGAGGGCTTCATCAAAGTTATTATAACAAATGTTAGCAGTTACCAAAAATAGTTAGAAAAAGAAAAAGAAACCCCTCCTAAATATATTAAAATGTTTTCTTCTTTCAACAGCAGGTGAACAGACTACATTTAGCCATTAGACATACCTCTGGGCAGGTTTCCAGCAGCGAGAAAAGTATGAGGCTTAATACAGTTTTATAAAATTATGCAAATATGCACCGATATCACCAGTTAGCTCTCAGATGAGCATTACAAAGTTAGAGCAGTCCCTTGCACCCCACAGTGCTACTAAATTAACCAAAGTGCTTCTGAAGGGAATAGCAAATCATTTCCATAGAGTAATTAAATAGTAAACAAGGCATGGAAGCTTTTTTAGGAGAGATTAAGATGATATCAAAGCAGGAGGTTTAGGTCACTTCATAAACCCTTTTGATGTCTTCAAAAAGATGGGATTAACATTTATTTCACATCCACCGAGTGTAGAAGCAGAGTTTACACATGACCAAAAAAATCATATTAGATGTGCACTGTATTACTGTTGACTTCTTCTTCTTCTTCTTCTTCTTCTTCTTCTTCTTCTTCTTCTTCTTCTTCTTCTTCTTCTTCTTCTTCTTCTTCAGCTCACTACCATTGTATCAAACGATAGCAGTGTAAATTTGGGTGCACCAAGTATCTAGAAATTGTGGAGTTCCACAAATATATTATGCAGGACATTGGGGTGTGCAATTTCAAAAGATTGACCCAGGTGGCACTGTGGTTAAACCACTGAGCCTAGGGCTTGCTGATCAGAAGGTCAGCGGTTCGAATCCCTGTGACGGGGTGAGCTCCCGTTGCTTGGTCCCAGCTCCTGCCAACCTAGCAGTTCGAAAGCACGTCAAAATGCAAGTAGATAAATAGGAACCGCTACAGCGGGAAGGTAAACAGTGTTTCCATGTGCTGCTCTGGTTTGCCAGAAGCGGCTTTGTCATGCTGGCCACATGACCTGGAAGCTATACGCCGGCTCCCTCGGCCAATAATGCGAGATGAGCGCGCAACCCCAGAGTCGGTCACGACTGGACCTAATGGTCAGGGGTCCCTTTACCTTTACAATGAGAATGGTTGGGGAAGTATCCATGGTTAAAAATTACCCAATTCAGACCCCGCCAGTCTTGCACCACTAGTATAAAACTGTGGGAGCCCTGCATTTCCTGCATTTTTTCATAGTTGTTCCGCTCCCTCAAGATTTCCCCTTCCATTGGTCCTAACGAAAAGGAAAATATTCAGGGCTAGTGTGCTGTTTCCTCATTCTGGGGGTGAGTTGGAGCAAGAGAGACCAGCAGGATTCTGGATTTCTTGATCCTTCTCCAGTGGATCTTACTGCCCACATGCCACTGGATTTCTCTGCTAATTATTCTGAGGAGCACACTGCAAAACCACAGGGGGGCGGGAAACACAAAAAGCAAGACAATGGTACCAGTTTTCAAAAGCAATATTATTAATTTTATTTAATCAAGAGCTCTCAACCATACAGCACACCCACTCTGTCTGCAGGGATATACCTGTAGTGCTGTGTCTATCTATATGGCCAGCCTAGTAGTGCAGGGGGATGGTGGAGTGGCATGCTGATGGACGGCTTTTAGGTTTTCACAACATCTTGAAAGATGCAGATAATATCTGACTTATTAGGAGGCATGACAGGAGAGTTGGCCAAGCAAGGTGAGACTTCTTGTTTAACTAATCTGTTCAGAATTCACTTTGTTTGCAATACAAAAAGAGCATACCGGTAGATAAATTTGTTCTGCAACAAGTGAACAGCCAGCATTTAGCCATCAGATATGATCATTAATTATCCAGAGACCTGGAAAATAACATTGTTTATTCAAAACCCAATCCTGATATAAATCAGATGCATCACACCCCACTGATGTGATCAGGACTTTGATTGGGTCCAATCCAATGGCAGCTCGTGACATTTTGATATCTTTTAATCTTGTTGTTTTCCTCACAATATTACTTGCACATCACTCAGAACACACACATCATTCAGACAGGTTTACCTGCCTACTAGTAGACTGAGCTACCATGGTTGTAATGTGTACTATGTACATATGTACTATGACTATGCATATGTTATGGCTATATGCTAATTCCTGCATCCTGATTGGCTGACCTGCCCTCCATTAAAACAGGAGGGGGTGAGCACCTAGGAATTGCCAGGGCTAACACTAGTAAAAATGCTTTTAAAATTATAATTAGGTTCTTCTTGATGGCAGGAGTTAGTAGCATGCGGCCCATGAATGCCACTGTATCCACTAGCACCTCCTGTTGCACCAGCCAAAGGTTTAGGCCAGGGGTCAGCAAGGCTTACCAGCCATGGGCCGGATCACTTCCACGGAGATCATCTGTGGGCTGGACTGGCGCAGTGCGATGCCGGAAATCGCATCTGTGCATGTCCGCGGTGCTGGAAATCGCTTCTGCACAGAAGCAATTTTGGGCATCTGGGCATCCGCACAAGTGATTTCCGGTATCTGAAAGTGCGCAGACACGATTTCCAGCACCGCTTGGCGAGTCCCGCGCCACACTGCGGCAGTTTAGCGGAGCATGCAGGGGACTCGCCGGGTGGGCGCCTCGGTTCGTGGGTGGCTCATGGGCCGGTAAAACGATCTTCGTGGGCCGCACATTGCCAACCCCTGGTTTAGAGAAATATCCCCTCAGAAATCCACAATACATGACTGTTTGCTGTTTCTGCTCACTTCCTGTTTGCACTGGCCCAGCCTGTCCTACACTGAATACATTCACTTTGATATGTCCAATTTTCATTGGATGCCAGTGTTGGATGCCCATACTACCATCTGTTCTGAACAAATAACTGAGTGACTGTGCCTTCCCTGACTTGGTGGAGTGGACTTATGGGGAGATTTCCCTGCACCTTTTCAAGGCCTTGTGATTTTTCCTGTTCCTTTAGATGTGGCACCTATTACACCAGGACCCCATAGCAGCTAGTAGGGTTGTCAGGACCCCATTCTATGACTAGTAGGGTTGCCATATTTCAAAAAGTAAAAGCCAGGACACCCCAAAAGTTACTGAGAATTTTAGGAAGGCCACAAAATTGCCAGCCCTAGTGAACATTCTAACATTCTCAGAATTCCAAATGTGTTCGCTGGCCTCAAAATATTGACCACCCCAGTGCAGAAGATTGCTTTTGTAGATTTTCCTACAAACCGTATTTAAAAATGGACCACAAGTGGTCTTGAGGAAGGTTGTGGCTGCAGGTTATGGGTTAGCTTTTCTGGACTTTTTGTTCTCAAACTTGTAGGAGTCTAAGTGAGAGTTTATGTACCAGAGTTGATAGTGTAGCTAAGGGAAATAATCATATTTCACCATCAACA
Organism: Zootoca vivipara; assembly: GCF_963506605.1. Lineage (NCBI taxonomy): Eukaryota > Metazoa > Chordata > Lepidosauria > Squamata > Lacertidae > Zootoca > Zootoca vivipara. The sequence continues at coordinate 52,921,627 of NC_083283.1, read as the reverse complement.
AAATATTATATTGTATGAAGATCAACCTTAGCAATAACTAAGTCTGCTTACAAGAGCAACCATAGAGGCAGCAGCCTAAGGCACTGAAGCTTAGCTAAAGCTTTAAAGCGATTATGAGCTGCTTATCGTTACAGGTTTTTAATCCATCTATTCTCTGTTTTCAAAAGTGAATGCTCCTGGTGTCAGGGATAAATGGTGGCACTCTTGTGCCATGCAGAAAAATCAAATATGATTCATTATAATGAGTCCATAATCAACTGTGGATATTTTATTTAGTCGTACAGTGAGTGAACTCTTCTTAGCGCTGGAAGTAAAGGTTTGTGATGGCAGGTCCTTAACCATGGACCTATTCAAAAAAAATGGTAATTTTCTACATTTACTCCGTAGCCCCCAAGGACAAAATAACAACCAGAGTTGTCAATTTGTTTATTTATTCCTGAAAGGATGTCTGTGCCTTGAACAGGTGAAAAACAGGCAGAAGGCCAGCAGGTTAAGCTTTCCAAACCACTTTGTTTCTAGTAGGAGGGAAGCTTCACTTACAGAATTGCTACATACCATGAACTTACCTGATAACTCTTCATTCCAGGATAGAGCCTTTAAGAGCCTGTTAATGGGAGTGGAAGAGAGAACAAAATGCCAAATTAAAGAAACTCTGCTCCTGGCACTGTAATCAGCAACTGAAAATATAAAGATGAAAAATCTAATGGAAGTTAACCACCATGTAGCTTCTCCCATTCTTGGTGTAGACCTACAGGCATATTCCTATCAACATTATTTCATAATGTTATTTTCTTCCCTTAAAGCATGCCGTTTGCATGCATGTAATTTCAGTAATTCAGAGATTTATACAACAGAAGAATGCCTTCTTTCTATTTCCAAATCTGAGAATAAAACATCTGCCTAATCACATGAGTGATTTTTTTAAAAAATGAACCAATGAAGTTCAATTCTACAAAATCATCAAAAAGACCAAAATGTGTTCTTTATTTAACAGCAACATTTATATACTGCTTGCTTAAAATAAAACGTCTAAGCAATTTTAATATTAACATTATCAATTAAAAAGCTAAAAGCAAATAATTAAAAACATAGTAAAGATAACTAAAATAACTGTGGATTAAAAAGTGTTTTCTTCTTCTTTCTTCTTCTTCTTCTTCTTCTTCTTCTTCTTCTTCTTCTTCTTCTTCTTCTTCTTCTTCTTCTATCACTCATAGCCAAGTAAGATTGTCTTCCATAAACATGATTTTAACAATGGGTCTGTAAGTAACTGTGGAGGCCAATTCTGGATCCACACGTCCTTCCACCGTGGGGACATTGGTTTCTAGGCAGGAGTTTATCACGGTGTGGATTTTCCAAGCGTGCCTTCCTTTTAGCACGTTTCTCCCTTGTGTCCTGAGATCGAGTTTCTTCAAAGCCCATGACACCTTTGGTAAAGGCTGTTCTCCAACTGGAGCGCTCGCAGGCCAGTGTTTCCCAGTTGTCAGTGTTTATACTACATTTTTTAAGATTTGCCTTGAGACAGTCTTTAAACCTCTTTTGTTGACCACCAGCATTACGCTTCCCATTTTTAAGTTCGGAGGAGAGTACTGTAGTTGCTTTGGAAGACTATCACCAGTCCAACGAAGTTGATGTTGAAGAATCATTGCTTCAACACTGGTGACCTTTGCTTCTTCCAGTACACTGATATTAGTTCGCCTGTCTTCCTAAGTGATGTGTAAAAGTGTTTTAACCACATCAACACCCATGTGCCTGGATGGGTTGCCTAAATGAAAATGGTAGAAGTAGATTTGAGCTAAGGGGTTTGTATGGGGGGGCAGGTACTTACATTGGCATTTTCTGCATAATCAAAAGACACTCCCTTTTTCATTGGTGCAATAATGATCTGCACAGATCTTATCAGCTGAGTCCACTTTGGAATTGATTCTACCACCATCCCTACTTGTGAATCAACAAACTGTTTGAGCAGACACCATGTGTCTATGCTATAGTCCAGATATTCAGTGATAATTGGCAATTCTCCATCCACCCAAGTATGCGAATTTCAAGAAGCTTATTTTTTTATCAGTAACCAAAAAAAAAACACCCATGTGATCTCACACATTCTTGAGCATTCTAATGCTCAGAGAAATCAATCTCAATTTATTTCTTTATGACACGTTCCACATCCCTATTTCACACATGGTTCACATTTCTTGGTACACTAACTTGGAATTTATTTTTCAGGTTAAACTTGAAAAAATTGCAGGCAAGAAGCAGATTCAGTTACATGGATGTGAAGAGGGAAAGTATGATCGATTCTGTGTAGTACAGAGCAGTGTTCATCATGAGGTAGCAATGCTTGATTTGGTTTGGCTGTGTCTCTCTGAGAAAGAGTGAACTGCTGAGACTTTCTGCACTTCAGTGGACATTCACTTGGATTAATCCAGTTACCCATATTTTCAAGAAATTGGTAGTATATTGAATATGCCAACTTGCCAAATATTACATGCAATTGCCATGTAAAGGGGTGCATGAGGGCAGTCTTAGCTTCTAGTAAAATAATACGCTGCTTCCTCTTTGGCTAAGTGTAGCGTGTTTCTGACAATGACATAATGAGGTCCCATATTTATTCTCCTCTCGTTTACCTCCATAATAAATCTGCTTATTTTCTACATCAAAAGATCATTCCTGTAATTGCCAGGCCTGCAAACTCAGCATGAGGCCTGAACAGCAAGCTGTGCTTCTCAAACTTTATACTTCAAGGGGGTGGAGGGAATCCTTAGTTAGGAGTTAGACATTTTGGGTTGAGGGTAAATGAACCAGAAGCAACTCCATTATTTTTTTTTAGAAAATACTTGGAAAAAAAGGAAAAGGACCCCTGACAGTTAGGTCTAGTCGCAGATGACTCTGGGGTTGCGGCGCTCATCTCACTTTACCGGCTGAGGGAGCCAGCATTTCTCCACAGACAGTTTTTCCAGGTCATGTAGCCAGCATGACTAAGCCACTTTTGGCACAACGGGACACTGAAACCAGAGCAGCGCATGGAAACGCCGTTTACCTTCCTGCCGGAACAGTACCTATTTATCTACTTGCACTTTTTGGCATGCTTTCAAACTGCTAGGTTGGCAAGAGCTGGGACCGAGCAACAGGAACTCACCCCGTCGCAGGGATTCGAACCGCTGACCTTCTGATCGGCAAGCGCAAAAGGCTCAGTTGTTTAGACCACAGTGCCCCCTGCGTCTCATGTAGAAAGTTCCATTTTCTCCAGTGTAATAGCTCCCTGGTTAAGTTTGTTGTAATATATTATTCCATTGATGGTAATATTTCTTTTATTTATACTGTAAAAAAGTATAAATAAAAGAAATATTACCATCAATGGAATAATATATTGCACCAAACTTAACCAGGCAGCTGTTACACTGGAAGAAAATGGAACTTTCTACATGCATGTTGGTAGATAGGGCTATTAGCTTTCATATGTTTTACTGCATAATACTGTGTGCTTAATTCAAATTATCAGCAAGAGCTGTCAGATTTGTGCCCATTTATTCCTTTGGGTAGAGACTGTCCCATTTCTCTGCGGGTCGCTTCAAACACAGGGAATGTTGCATTAGTTTCCCTGCTGATAATGCTGCCGCATCTGTCCAGGTTTCTAAAAATCCTTTCAAAGTGCAATACCTGTTGCACTATGGAACTGTGGCTTTTTGACCAATATACCAGTTGCATTGAATTTCATTCAGATCAGTGGGTGTGTTGTTACACAATAGTGAACATCTTTGGACATCGCTACTCCCCCACATGAATACCTCCAGGGCCGTCTTAAGCGTATCTGGCGCCCTGGCGCCGTGGTGCGAAGATCCCTCCGGTGCCCCCACCCCATCCCATTTCTCAGCGCGGCTGTCTGGCGGGTGCAGCGCGAAGCGCGGCTGCCGCAGGCACAGCACCAGGGTAGCCCCACCCAGCCTTGCCTTAGAGCCGGCCCTGCATCCCTCTGTTCCCCCATGATTCACACATGAAAATGACAAAGAAGAACTGTATAATGGTATACTAACCAAAACTAGTCATCCCCCCTGTCTCCCCCCCCCCTTAATGTTGTTGCAAACAAAAAAAAATTCTCATGGAAGCAATGAACATGGAAATGAGCACTAAACTTCCATGAGATTCTGCAAGATTTCCAGAAGTGATTTTTATCATCATGCGACAACTCAGATATAATGCACAAATTAACAGTTAGGGAAATGTTGGGGAAACAGAATAAACTGTTGTGTAATTGCAGCTTGCATAGAATGTAATAGGCCATTGGTGGCAGATGATGCCCTATCACGTTAGAAGATTATCTGGTGACTGAACCCTTGCTGTTGTAGATGATATTAAAAGGTCCTTTAATAATACTGGGGGCAAAGCTGGCTTCTGGGTCTGTTGCAAGGTCTGGACTCACTGGTTCTCATTCCCAGGTTGGAAACCTTTGTATGAGAAGGCAGACTTCTTCAATGAACACTTCTCACAATTTGGGCATCATAGCAGAGTAGGACACATGGAGAAGGACTTCTTAACAATGATCTCAACCATGGTATTTTCAGCATCAAAGACAGATAGATTCAATGCCCTCAAATGTTTAAGATAAAAAAGGCAGTTATTGTTAGAAAGAGTCAACCTCATATGCAATAAACAAGATTTTGCCTTCAAAATGTACTTGCTTTCAAGAGACATTGGGTTGGCACCTGTAATTAAAAAGCCAGAAGAAAATTTTCTTTGCTGTCAGTGAAAAATGCATATTTTCCGCAATTGGGAAATGAACACCGAGAGCACTAATTGAAGTCCCTATCTTCTAGCAGACAGGTGTATTTACACAGCTCTAAGAGACCTTTTGCAAAAGTCCCAATTCAGGGATTGGAGAAAACATATGAGAACGTTCAATTTCACCTCCTAAAGCTGTTGGCTGGATGTAATAAATAATATTTGCTCATTAGGCAGAGGAGGACTTTGCATTGCTGTGTGATTTGATGCCAAGCTTCGGCGTAATGAAAGAGTGAGTATGTGCATTCTGTTTATAATATCTTCTATGCAAGTTCTCTTAGAAGAATTAGGTATGAACACATCATCAGGTTGTAGTTGCCTCTTTGAACTTTCTTCCAGGGCAGGACAAGATAGACCAAAATCTCTATCTTTATTGCTCAAAACTAACTGGCTGCCAGTGCCACAGCAACAAAACCAATTTAACATGGTCTGGAAAACATGCCTGCTGCAGTTTACAACCACTGTACTTTCCAAACTCTTTTCCAGGGCAGCCCCATGTAGAGAGCATTGCAGGCGTTTAACCTGAATGTAACCAAATTTCCCCCAGGGAAGCCCAACCTCTGCGTGCAACGGCACTTATAGACACAACAGCCCCAGACCATAGACCATCTACTAGGAGGTGAGCAAAAGTCCCCAGCACCATTTTCTGGGAACATCCAGCATATGGGACTGGAAAGACCTTAAAGCAGGGCCTCCAAGATCCATACCAGCCAGATGCCCCTAAATATTATTACCAAGAGGTCCAGCAGCATTAGCAGGGATACACTCCTTCTGTCTAGCTCCTAGGACTAGTCGTGCACCCAGGCAAACAAGTCTGTTTAGCCCTAAAACTCGACCTAAACAGACATAGGAAATGATGGAAATAATCAGCCCATAGCCCAGAGCTGAATTGTCCCTGCTTGCTCAAGCATAAAATACTTGGCAACTTTGACACTAGCTAACAGTTATCAAGGGTGGTGGGATCCAAATACAGTTCCCTCAGTTAGGGGCTAATAACCACATTATTTTGAATTGACATACTAAAGGAGCCGTGCAGTTTCCAGTGTTACTGACAGTCACAAATATCTGCCTCCTCCCAGGCAAGAACCAAAGCCACTGTCTGAAGGCAACAGTTCAAATTGTTGAACTGAAGGGAAACATTTGCTTAGGACTGTGGAAGAAAACTGCAGGATTTATGCATATTTTCTCACTTTCTCTCTTTTATATGATCTATGACAGAGATTCTAGGAATTGCTTTTATAACCTCGTTCCAGTTTTGAGCATTAATCACCTGTGCAAAAATAATCTTCAAGGCACCCCTAGGTTCATTTCAGCTTCAGATCACATTTTTTCCCATAAAGAATATTAAACTTGAAAGACCCCAAGGGAAAGTTCTGAAAAGGAGAAGGAAACCTAGCACACATGCTTTTTAAAGCCAAGCCATTAAAGGGGATTCTGTTCCTTCCAAGCAGGGCCGGCTCTAGGCCTGCCCCCGGTGGTGCGGGGCGTCGGGGCGCCAGGCCACCAGGGGCGCCGCTGTGCCCGCTGAGAGGCGCAGCTGAAGCTGCCCCAGGCGCGCCTCCACTGTTTAGCGGCTGGGTTTACGGCAGGCACCCGCCCGCCGTGCTGGGATTGCCCCCTGAGTTTGCTAAACAACAACAACAACAACAACAACAACCCAGAAGCTTTCTTATTAGGTATTACAGGACAAGACTTGCCAAAAGATCATAAGAAATTATTCATGTATGCCACAACAGCAGCCAGGATTTTGCTAGCCCAAAAATGGAAGCATACCAACGAAAGAAGAATGGCAAGGAAAACTTATGGAATATGCTGAAATGGCAAAGCTTACAAGGAAACTTAAGGACAGAGACAATAGAGAGTTTTTAAAAAGATTGGGAACCCTTTACAAATTACTTACAGAAATATTGTAAAAAAGTGGAGTCACTAGTAGGGTTTGAGTAAACACTTACAAAAGAAAACAAGCGTAAGAGTTAAGGAGCAATAATCGGAAAATAATTAAAATGTAAGGTGGGATTTGAAAAATATGGTATAAAAATGATGAGAATATGTAGTCAAAAGATTTTAAAATTAAGGTAAAATAAAATCAGCAGAAGAAGGGAATTCAAGGGAGGAGGGGGAATTTTGGATTTATACATATTTTTTCTTGTATTGATGATGATTATATGGAATATAAAAATATAAAAACCAATAAAAATCAACTTTTTTAAAAAAAAGATTGCCCCCCCCCCCGAGTTTCTCCAAAATGAGAAGTGACTGCTAGGTGATGGGGCACAAACTGATTTTGTATTCACTTTGTGTTTGAGCCCTTCAGATGGGCATTTGGTTTGTGGGTGCCAGGGATAGCACAGGCAGCTTTAACACCCCCACCCCCACCCCACCCCGGAGCAGACCTGAGGGAAGCCTGATTGCTCCGTCAGGCCCGCCTCTGGGAAGCCCTGCCCCCAGAGTCAGATCTCAAGCTTCGTGTGCAAGCTGAAACTCACATCCTAGCTGAGGATAGCCCCAAGGGGCCCAGCTCTCCCACGTAGGTGGCAGTGGGGGGGGGGGAGACTCTGGGCATCCCGCAATGCTGCCGCAACCCAAAAAGGGAGTAAGCAGGCTTCTGCAACATGTTGTCAAGGCAATAATAGGGCTTTATGGGAGGATTTGTACTTCACTGGCCACACATTACCCCAAGTTACTTGGAAGATTCCCAAACGTTATTGCACAGACTGGAAACAGAGCAGTATAACAGCTCCAATATCATCATGAGCACAAATAATAATAAATGCAAAATAAAAAGGACATCCAGTAGAGGAGCCTTATACAGTCATACCTCGGTTTAAGTACGCTTCGGTTTGAGTACTTTCAGTTTAAGTACTCCGCGGACCTGTGTGGAACGGATTGATCCACTTTCCATTACTTTCAATGGGAAAGTTTGCCTCAGGTTAAGTACGCTTCAGTTTAAGTACTCCGCAGGCTGTCTGGAACGGATTAATCCACTTTCCATTACTTTCAATGGGAAAGTTCGCTTCAGGTTAAGTACAGACTTCCAGAACCAATTACACTCATACTTCGGGTTAAGTACGCTTCAGGTTGAGTACTCCGCGGACCCGTCTGGAACGGATTAATCCACTTTCCAATACTTTCAATGAGAAAGTTCGCTTCAGGTTAAGTACGCTTCAGTTTAAGTACTCCGCAGGCTGTCTGGAACGGATTAATCCACTTTCCATTACTTTCAATGGGAAAGTTCGCTTCAGGTTAAGTATGCTTCAGGTTAAGTACAGACTTCCAGAACCAATTGTGTACTTAAACTGAGGTACCACTGTACTCTCTAATTTTTGATAAATGTAATTTATGCTCTCTAATTCAGCTGATTGCTCCTGCCAACCTAGCAGTTTGAAAGCACCTCAAAGTGCAAGTAGATAAATAGGTACCGCTCCGCCGGGAAGGTAAATGGCGTTTCCATGTGCTGCTCTGGTTCACCAGAAGTGGCTTAGTCATGCTGGCCACAGGACCTGGAAGCTGTACGCGGGCTCACTTGGCTAATAAAGCGAGATGAGTGTCGCAACCCCAGAGTCGGTCACGACTGGACCTAATGGTCAGGGGTCCCTTTACCTTTTAATTTAGCTGATATTCCTGCATTCCAGGCGATTGGGTCCCTTCCATATCTAAGATTCTATGATTCTATGAAATGTACTTCCTGCAAAGTTTTAGCATTTCATGAATGAACACTAAAGAGATGTTTAGTTCTTGCCATGAGTCAGATCAGCCCTTCATGGCATCTTCCTTAGAACAAAGGTATGAAACAAAACAAAAAAAATGCTGTGGAAATGTGTCAATAAGACCTCAGTATTTGGTTCAAGGTATGCAGTCAGATTTTAAAAATCAGTTAGGCTTGGGATCTCCATTTTCCAGTTAGCTGACCATCAGTCACAATGAAATCAAAGCATGGAGTCTATTAGAAATGTAATGCTCATAAAGGCAGGAAAACAGAAAGAAGCCATTAAATCTTGGAAGCAGGGCCATCTTAAGCATGCTTGATGCCCTGGCGCCGTGGTGCGACGGATTCCTCCGGCGCCCTCCCCCCCCCCGCCCCGTTTCCCAGCACGGCGGGCGGGTGCCTGCCGTAAACCCAGCCGCTAAACAGTGGAGGCGCGCCTGGGGCAGCTTCAGCTGCGCCTCTCAGCGGGCACAGCGGCGCCCCTGGTGGCCTGGCGCCCCGACGCCCCGCACCACCGGGGGCAGGCCTAGAGCCGGCCCTGCTTGGAAGGAACAGAATCCCCTTTAATGGCTTGGCTTTAAAAAGCAATACAAGCAAAAGATGCTGCTCATGATCAAGCATTTTCAATACTTCTTTTACTTTTACTTTTTATTTATATAAGTGTATATTGTATATGGTTTGGTCGGGAGTGCTCATTTCTTGTATATAGTTAGTTCTTGGGTCAAAGGAGAAATACTTGAAGAAGGAACCTCCTGTAGAGAGGAGGGGGCTTGGAGTCTGAGGAGGAAATAAGACTATACCATAGCTGCCAAGTTATCCCTTTTTTTAAGGGATTTTCCCTTATGCTGAATAGGCTTCCTCGCGAGAAAAGGGAAAACTTGGCAGCTATGCTATACTTAGATAAAATTGTTCCTGTTTGAGTTTACCTGAAGTGACTGGAGTCTGTTTCTAAGAAAGGCGGCTCCTCCTGAGCAACACCCCAAAAAAAAGATTCCTCTTAGGAAGCTAGAATGCTTTAATGACTTTAGCAGTTGCTTTTTTCATTTTTTTGTTTCACCACTATATCCAGGAAAAACTGCTCTTTAACGCTGAATCAGAACAGGTAAATAGTAGGTTATCATGGGCAAAACACAGGGGCAAGAAATATAAGTGCTTGGCTGCTTGGGCATGGAGCTTTAAAGCACACATCTGTGCTTAGAAATGCAGAACAAGAGAAAGTCTGGATGAGCCCAAGTACAATTTATTCTGTTCTTACTTTCTATGAATCCTAACATAATGCTCCTCTGTAACTACTATCTTTGAATTTGAACAAGGTTTTCTACGTGCTTCATCAGAATCTGAATACCCTTTTTTTACATGGCATGATGGTTTTCTTAGCCCAGAGCTAAGCATTTGATGATGAGGGCAGTTGTTAAGTTAATGACCCCATGTTATTTCATAGCGAGTCTTCTAAGCCAAGCCAGTAAATGGGAGAGAGGCAGGTAATGGTCCGAGCATACATTTTCCTGCCAAAGGGAGCCCTTTTCAAAGGGGACTCCCAACTGTACTTAACAAGAGCTCTCTAGTAAAAATCAAATTTGTACAACAGATTCTGAACTATTGATTTAGCAGAGTCATCATTCCTATTAATGGCATAGTACAAGGTTTCTTTCAGCATGCAGAGTGTGACTATCCTTGATTCTTTAAGCTCTGCTGGGATATACATATTTTCCACAAACGTGGTAGAATCCTAATAGTGTCTCACCAGTTCTATATCCTGATTCTTGAATGAAAGTTCAGACAAGGAGGCAAAATGATAGACAGTAGAGCAAGAAAACGTTTCAGCTAATTCCAGACACCCAAGTGGTGTGAAGACGAATAAATAAAGGATTTCTTGCTGTAAGACAGCCTTCATCAACCTGGTGTCTTCCTGATGTTTTAGACTACAACTCCATTGGATCCCAACTGACAGGGAAAGATAGGGAGCCGGGTGCATTGGCCCTCCCCTCTCCCCTCAGGCTCCCAGGGGCTCCCAGGGGCTCCGACCGTCCTGGCCCCCGACCGGGGGTTACGGACACTGCATCGAGCCCCTGTATTCCTGACCGGAAATTTCCCCAACACGCAGGCATTAACTTGAGGGGCCAACACAGTCAACAAGACCCCTCATACAACCAAAATAACCAATGCCTAACCGCCAATCTTACAAGTTGTGACTATTTGCCAAGCAGTAGGCAAAAACCAGATGGCACCAGCCAATCAGCCAAATGGAAAAATTCCTACCGGGCCCCTGCCAAGCAGACGACCCCATGATAGGCACAGCAAGGTCAACACAGAGGCCTAAACATAGGGAGGGAGCGAGGGTGATCTGAAGAACACAGCCAAGAGGAGGAACAAATCACGTGCTTGCCTTTTATACCCCTGGCTGTCCCACAGAAATTGAAACATGCTTTTCTCCCCAACAACAGACAGGGACCAATCAGAACGGTGGCCAACTCATAGCCCCCACCCCAGCAACTCAGGGTAGTTTGTTAGGCCCCCACCGCAACACGTGCTCTGCATGAAGGAGAACCCACATTATTTAGGGGGGACAGCCCCTCCTTGCCCCCCTTGGCTACACCCATGATGGGAGCCGTAGTTCAACAGCAACTGGAGAACACCAGATTGGGAAGCCTGCCATAGGATTTTATTCCAGTAAGGGTCTGCAACCAACGGGGAATTTAAATAGGCTGTGGTGAATAGATTCCTCACATGGTGATCTTCACTACAACTAGTCATGTAAATCCACACTGACCTGGAGCTGCAGTGTTTATTGTCCTTCAGTACAGCCTAGTTAATCTATCAAGCCAGAGATTTTGACGGTCACAACCCCATTGACTTCATTGATGCTATATCAGCAGAAAAATGTAGCCTGTAATAACATGGTTCAGCTGTTCCTTATGCTTTTCAAGATGCTAAAAATGTTGAGCACGATTGCATTTCACATTCCATTTCCAGACAAGGCTTTTTGTTGTTTGCTGCTGCTCATTTCACATTGCTGGCTTGTCAAAAATTTCATAGGTTTTAGCAAAGGCCCAACAAGGGGCTTCATAACTCTCATGAGTGATTCTTGAGTGATCTATGTATACTGTTAAGTTATGGTCAGGATCTATACAGAAAGACAAACTGAACACTTGCATCAGTTTGATCTCTCCACCGCTTCAGCTCGAGAGCATTGACAAAATGCCAGCTTCATCCCATGGCTAGCAGAAGTCTGAAGCTACATCATACATGGTGAGAATTTGCTACATCTTGTTTTTCAGACGTAGTAGCGAAAGTCATTAAGCACCAGAGGACATGAGAAAGGAAAGGTCAGTCAGGATTTACAACAAGGCTAGGTAAGTAAGCAGCAAAAAGATTGGCTAATCTCTTTTGTTTCGCCAATGGTTTTATCATTGTTACCCTTGCCTTGAACAAGAGCTTTTATGGTTCCATATTCTTTTATCATATTGTCATTTTTTCTTATGATCTATCTGTCAGGAGTATGTGTGTGGGAGGGATGGCTGAGAAAAAAATCCTAGACTGATTTTCCTCAGCTCTCATTCATCATATAGGAAGCAATCAAGACCAATTTTTTCAGCAGGGGGCTGGTCCACTGTCCCTCAGACCTTGTGGGGGGCCGGACTATATTTTGAAAAAAAAATATATGAACGAATTCCTATGCCCCACAAATAACTCAGAGATGCATTTTAAATAAAAGGACACATTCTACTCATGTAAAAACATGCTGATTCCCAGACCGTCCATGGGCTGGATTTAGAAGGCAATTGGGCCGCATCCGGCCCCCAGGCCTTAGTTTGGGAACCCCTGGTCCTGATGCTACACAGTGTGTAATATATGCGAAGGTCCCCACTGTGGAAAGACGTGTGGATCCAGAATTGGCCTCCACAGTCACTTACGGACCGTATTCGTGGAAGACAATCTTACTAAGCCATGAGTGATCACCATAGAAGAAGATGCCAAGATTCAAGCCTATTTTCCAGGTGTTACCCAGGAACATGTGCTAAGTAAAAGAAGAAGACCACTGTGCTAGATTAGTGAAGAACTCATGACAACTTCAGTGTGAATGGAAGACTAACTGCAGGTCTGGCAGAAACTGAAATTGGAGAGAATGTGATCAAAGCTCGCCAACAGAAACTTAACAGGCAGCGTCAAAGCATCCCAGAAGGAATTAACAGTTGATCTTCTAGCAGCAGAGATCAAACCCAGTCGGCTGGAACTAAGCACTCTTTATAGCTGTGGAAAGAAACTGTAGACAAACAGGCCTATTTATTCCAAAGTGACTGATTTTGAATGTCAGCCTGTTCAGATATCCAAACCGAGATGCCTTAAAGTGTCCCAACAGGCAGGCAGTGCAAATCATCTCCACAATGAAAATCAGCCCTCTAAGGTACCGACGAAGAGCACTAATCAGTTCAGATCTATACTACCAGGAAAACATTATAAATTACAAGGGGCTGACAGATGTCATTGATCAGAAAGAAGCCCATGAAATCAAGCATGCAGAAGCTTTTACTGAAAGTTGGAAGGAAGAGAGAAAGGACATTACACTGGAGAGAGTTTGGGGCAGTTCATAAAACGGATTTAAATGGGAAACTGGTGGGAATTCCCATTGGTGTTTTTACATTTAGCATTTATGTAAGTGGTGAGGAAGTGATGTATGGAAGTGAGAGCTGGACCATAAAGAAGGCTGATCGCCGAAGAATTGATGCTTTTGAATTATGGTGCTGGAGGAGACTCTTCAGAGTCCCATGGACTGCAAGAAGATCAAACCTATCCATTCTTAAGGAAATCAGCCCTGAGTGCTCCCTGGAAGGACAGATCGTGAAGCTGAGGCTCCAATACTTTGGCCACCTCATGAGAAGAGAAGAATCCTTGGAAAAGACCCTGATGTTGGGAAAGATTGAGGGCACTAGGAGAAGGGGACGTCAGAGGACAAGATGGCTGGACAGTGTTCTCGAGGCTACGAACATGAGTTTGACCAAACTGCGGGAGGCAGTGCAAGACAGGAGTGCCTGGCGTGCTGTGGTCCATGGGGTCACGAAGAGTCGGACACGACTAAACGACTAAACAACAACAAGTGGTGAGGAGATGCAATTGGATAGAAACATATACACCATGTCATCATGGGAAATGGGAAATGTTGGTGGATTTTTGAGTTGTTTCGTTTCTCTGATTCCCATGGGCACATCATTTTATATGTTGAACAGATTTCCTGCTTATATTTGATGCTATTACTTTATCTCATTAGGAGTGATAACAATGACAGCTGCATATAGGTATCAGTGCAGAAATCCAAGACTTTAATATATGGATTGCTTACAAAAGAAAATAAATATTTGGAGGGGGAAAATAAAATCCATTTTTAGAATGTTTCGAAGTGTCTAGAAACTATTGCTGTGGCAATAGTTGCTCAAGCACCAGAAGTTTCTGCTACAAATACTTTTTCTCCCATTACTTGGCCATTTGGAGCTCCTTAGCAATTTTGAAGAGTGTGTTCAGCATATTCAGTGACACTGAGCTTTGTTTAAAGTGCGTATTTTACATTTACAAAGAAAGGGAATCTGAGTTCCTATCAGTATTCCTAAAATGATAATTCAGAGAATTGTCAGCACACATTTTCTAGCTGTAAAAATGTTCACTATGCCTTGTATGGGTTATAAAGCCCATTATTTGGTTTATACACCATCACTTGTGGTCCAGTTTTCCTGTTTTATCTTTTTTAAAAGTAATGTATCCATGATGCCAATTGTGGTGGTAGCGTATGAAGAAGAGAACTGTAACGATCGATGATCTGAGCAGATAGACTCCATAAATGACTCGGTGTGTGTGTGTGTGTGTGTGTTTATTAAAATATTATCACCCTTATTTTTTTGCTGTTTTTCATGTTTTTATACTAAAACAATAATCACTTCAATAATCCGGCAGTGCCAGTCCCCACCCCCCAAAAGAAGACAAAAGAAAGAAATAGAAACAGACACTGGGAGAGGAAGAGATAGCACTATATAAAACTGTAATGTAGCCTTGTGCTACAATCTTCACATTACATACACCAAACCAAAGGATCCTTGGCTGGGTAGTCCATGATATTGATCACCCCAAGATTTGACAGTAAAGAGCTAATATTGAAGAACATTTCTGCAAGGACCTACACATCAAATCCTCCTAACCACTGATCGCACACCTTCAAAATCTCAAGAACTTTAAGGGGAAATGACACTCAGTTAGCAATATAGCTGAGTTTTATGAGATGCACATTCCAAAACATGAAAATTATAAATGATGGCGATATCTTTTAATAATACAGTTCGGTATTAGCATCTCAGTATCGCAAACACGATCAGGTCGAGAAATAGTGGCTTGCTGTATTGTAACCCAATGTCAATATCTACATAGTTAAGATAGGAAGGGAAAGTACAACCATTGTATTATTATGTCCTTGTTACAGAAGGTGTCTGAAATTATTAGATAGTGGCTTACAGCAACTCTGTAATGAAAGCTTCCAATTGTTACACAACCTTTATTGGTCAAACAGAGCATCACAGATAGAGAATATGAGTGCTATACAATACAAAAGAACATAAGAAGAGTCTGTGAGGTCAGGCCAATAGCCCTTCTAGTCCAGCATCCTGTTCTCACAGGGCCAACTAGATGCATGTAGGAAACCTGCAGGCAGGACCCGAGCACAGTAGCACTTCCCTGAGATGTGGTTTCCAGCAACTGGTGTTCAGAAGCATCACTGCCTCTGAGCATGAAGGCAGAGCATAGCTATCATGGCTAGAAGCACAGTACAATATGTTATCAAGATGCTGGTGGACAATAAAACTATTGAATACATTACACAGGTATTTCAAGTGACTTTGCAGTGGTACCTCGGGTTAAGAACTTAATTCGTTCCAGAGGTCCGTTCTTAACCTGAAACGGTTCTTAACCTGAGGCATGCTTTCGCTAATGGGGCCTCCCGCTGCCTCTGCACCGCTGGTGCACGATCGATTTCCATTCTTATCCTGGGGCAACCACTTCCTGGTTAGCGGAGTTTGTAACCCAAAGCATCTGTAACCCGAGGTACCACTGTATTTGGCTACATGACCACATGTCTAAATCACACAGCAGAGATGCCATCTTACGCCCAGTGGCAGAGCTTCATGCTCTGGCACCGGGGTGGAGAGCAGGCAGGGGCGTGGCGGGCATGCATCCTGGGGGCATGGTGCACATCCCAGGGGCATGGCACGCCACCTGCAAGGGCATGGAGCCCAGCACCGGGGGGGCAGCCGTGATGGCACCCCACCGGGATAATGGTGCTGGGGCGGTGCGCTCCCCCACCCCCTCTTCCTCCGCCAGTGCTTACACTCAATATTGAAGGGGCCCAGTGTCACACAACACGCAGTGTGTGCCTGTGATGTCATGCACATCGTGAGGGGGAGGCTGAGCGCCGAGGCCAGCACTGCACAGCTTCAGTGTCAGTGGCTTCTCCTTTTCTCACACTCAGGAGGAGCCAGACACTGATGCTATGCCATGCTCGGCTCCTCATTCAGTCTCTTCCACCTCCACAGCATTGTGGAGGCTCAGTCCCCCTGCCAATAAATATTGAGGGAGCTGAAGACACCTCTGCCCCATGAGTTGGTGCCTAAGTCACATGGTCCTATTAAAACTTAGGAATAATCTTTTTTGGGGGGGAGGCTTTTGATGGCAACAAGTCGTAACAGCTATATATTACCTCCTGGATCAGAAACAGGATATCTCTGAATATCATTTGCTGTGTTATTGATTGCCCCTTTGTCTTGCCTGTGAGCAACTTTAGGATGCTGGACTTGACAGGCTAGATAGGCCTTTGGTTTGATCCAGCAGCGCTTGTCTTATATTTTTAATAGCTTAAATGTTAGAATAGATTTTGGAAATTCAAGAAAAAGAAATGTCCACCCTCCTTCAGAATATTCTCATACATTTTCTTTCCCCACCCACCCCAAGACTTTTCTGGAGTATCAGGTGTAGCCACAGCTGGGGTGGTATGTTCGACAGTGCACAGTGATGCTTGAAAGAGGATATTACTCCTTCTCTTTTATTTTGCTTCCAGAGATTCCAGCAAGTAGCATCAATACTCATTTGCCACGAGTTGGGAAGTCCAGTGGGAAAAAAATAAAATCACTAACCAGTTGAAAACAAGGGGAGGCCTGATTATTTTCATAACAGGCTCTAAGTGTCAACAGTGCATTCTGCAGTATGGCTTTGCTATTATAAATGACTTGTTTTGCAAGTTGTCTGCTAATAAATTATTTTCCGTTGGCATCCTTAAATCCCCAAAGTCTTGGTTTCTGCCTCTGCTGCCATTATCGTATTATCCAGCTGCAAAGACAGGTGAGAAAATGCTTCTAAAGCAGAATCTATTGCTTGTCTCAGCTGGTAATACCTTCTACTGCTGCAGACACTGAGCGCTTCCCTCCATTTCTGGCTATAACCTCCCTGGTCACTTGGAGACTTTAATCATGCCTGGAGCTCAGGATATTCAGATCTGCAGCTCTGGCATTTCCTAGCTGCAGGTGTTGCCACAGTAACCACTACCCTTTATGCCTCACTTTGCATAAACATGTATCAGCACAACCTAATCTTGTCTGCTTATTGTTCTAAGAGGAGGTCAATTATCATACTTGACAATGGGATTAGATTTGATGCATTGTATGCATGCATGGCATACACATAGATGCACACGAATGTGTTCTCATAACGTAGCAAAAACAGAATGTGCTGCAGAGCATTTGTTTAGAATAATGGAAGACATTCCAAACTGATTCATAAAGTGTGAATGTGGAAGGAATCAGCAATTTTCATGTTAGCATTTAAACCTTAAAGCATTGGTAGTTGTTGATGCCAAGGTTAGGACAGTTCTTGCTGGCATCCATCTGTCTCAGGAGACAATGGAGGAGTGTGCACTAATTTTATCAGGAACATCTCTGTCTCTCTATCTCTGTCTCGTGTTTGTGGTCCTTCCCCCCCCCCCCCAGCTCTATGCTGTGCTGTCCAAAAGTGTCCTGCTCCTTCAAAAGTCTTCATCCTTTCTCCTTTCCAGCTCCATCTGCTTGAAACTATCCCATCACCTATCTTAATGTATTCAAATTCTTCCAAAGAAGACCCACCACTTTTTCCATGGGGCCTTTTGTACAACCCCCTAGACCCCATGCTCTTCCATAACTCAGCTTGTAACTAAATATTCCTTGATTTCATCTACCACCACTTCCCACCTGCTGCTTCAGATCGTAGATTGTAAGCATATTGTGGAAGAGATCTTCCCTCTTGTAGTCTCACATACCGTGCGCACTGATTGTGATATATATATTCTTTTTTACATACAGTATTCAAATATGATAGTAGTATAACACCCTATACTACTGCAAGACATGCAGAGGCCTGGATTTTAATTGCCCAATGGCAGCAGTGCATATACATTTAAGGACAATGTTCATGCAGAAAAAGCTAATTAACATCAAACACTAATTAGTCCCTCAGTATTTAGCATCAGCAGCTGTCTTAGATGCCATATGCTAATTAGCTTAGCATTAGTAACTTCAGAAATAATTGTCTCCATTGCTCTGTGTCATAGCATTTTTTTTAATTGTACTTTGGAGAGCATCGACTATAAATGGTAGCAAGCATTACATTGCATTGCTTGAGGTTTAATGAGCAATTTAACTGCAACTTAAATGCAATGGACAAAGAAATGCTGCCAAACTCAAAGACACTATATTTTAGAGTAACAGGTTCTGGGAATTCAATATGGCAACATTGCAAAGGATCAGCTGTACAAACTGGGAACAGCTATGAAATAATAGTATTTATTCACCATTTTAGGAATCATGAATGTTCATAATTCTATGTGCATCATAGCAAGAAGAGAAAATCTTCTTTTGGTTTGCTCTGATCAATGAGCATTGTTTGTTTGTTTGTTTGTGGCATTTCCAACTCATCTTTCTCAGGACAGGGACTGTTAAAATGACAACAAATATCAATAAAAATTTAAATAACACAGATACACATTTTCAAATAATCATTTAAATATTCAGCAACAAAGCACTACTAGTAAAGCAAGAGATAAACAATTGCCACTGATTGATTCATTCTAATTGCCATCCCCTCCCAAAGTCTCCCAAGATTAAGAGTGTACTCAGTTGTTTTGCTTTGTTTAGCTTTATCAATAGAATAATTCCTTCTTTAAAATATAATATTGGGCCTAGAGTTATACCATCTCATTGCTTATAACTTTATGAAATTCTAAGACAGGCATAGGCAACCTTGGCTCTCCAGATGTTTTGGAACTACAACTCCCATGATCCCTGACCACTGGGCCTGTTAGCTAGGGATCATGGGAGTTGTAGTTCCAAAACATCTGGAGAGCCAAGGTTGCCTATGCCTGTTCTAAGATGTGCATCAACATATGATGTTGCATTCTATCAAGTCCTACTATTGATCAGTCTACCACAGCACTGCCCGCTGACTGGTTACATCAGTCTTTCCCAACCCTGCCTTGATATGCCAGGAACTAAATGTGGGACTTTCTGCATACAGTACAAAGAATTTGCTCCACCAGTGCTTCAGTCTTTCTTAAGCAACTTGCCTATAGAACTGTTGGTAGGTTCCCTGAAGAACTCAACTGATAATAGGTAAGTACTTAATTGCTTTACCCACCACCATTTCATTTTTCTCCAATCCTTAATTAACTGGTGTCTGTTGGTGGGATGATGCTCACTACAAACTGAGTAACAGATGGGGGAAAGTGTAGAAGAGTCCTTAATGCACTTCAGCAAACTTTATTTCTTTTTAAAAGATATTTATTAAAGATTTTTTCAAACAACAAAAAACATACAAAAATACAAAACACAATAAGAAAATACAAAATACAAAAGATACAAAAAATGCAAAAAAATTTTTTACTTAAAAACCTTGTTTCTAATCTATTGACTTCCTCTCCCACCTCCTGCTGCACTTTTTTATATTTCATATTTAGTAAGTTCTGAATCTTATATAAATTCTAAACTTGCTTCAATATTATCATTTTACTACCTCTATTATATCTTATCCTTTAAACACTCAATCTATATCTTACTTCTTAACTAAAATATCCTTATCTTCTAACAATACATACCTCCTTGTATCTCCCTCACTATCATTAAGTCAATCTATTACGTGCTTATTTTTCAAATAAATTTTAAATTTCTTCCAATCTTCTTCCGCTGCTTCTTCGCTCCGATCCCGGAGTCTCCCCGTCAGCTCAGACAGTTCCATATATTCTATCAACTTCTTCTGCCATTCATCCACAGTTGGTAATTCTTCATTCTTCCAATTCTTTGCCAATAATATTCTTGCTGCTGTTGTGGCATACAAAAAGAAAACAACATCTTTCTTGGGGATATCATCCCCCGTTATCCCAAGTAAAACAGCCTCTGGTTTCTTAACGCTTCAGCAAACTTTCCTCTTTCCATTCCCAGAGATAGACCCTGAGCTTTGCAGCTCAGGTGTCCAAGGCATAGCTGCCAAGTTATCCCTTTTTTACAGGGATTTTCCCTTATGCTGAATAGGCTTCCTGGCGAGAAAAGGGAAAACTTGGCAGCTATGGTCCAAGGTGAATCATCAATTTGCCTAAAGACTGAAATGGGGAACAGCCAGCCTTTCCTTGTCACATTTTCCAGAAAGAAACCTCCTGCCTAATGAAACCTCCTATGCATATTACACTCATATATTTAATTGTGTGCATAGATTTTTGTGGTGCTGACCTTCTATGTCAGGCAGAGTGGTGTTTGTGAGTGTTCTTCCTTTCATTCTACAAATCATCTCTGCAGCCTTCCCAGTTATCCACGCTTCAGCTAAACCGCAGGTGAAGACATCATAAGGTAAGTTCTCCATGGAGGTTTTTTTTTCAGGAAGCATGAGAAACCAGGGGAGCTGCAGAGTACTAGAGAAATGAAATGTTTACTGGAAAAAAGACCCCTTCATCCCCCTTGGCCAATTGATAACACCAACTCAGAACCCATGTTTATCCAAATTTTCAAGAAATTTTACTTTCAAAGGCATTGTTCCTTGGAATACCAGTTGCTCTGGTATACCATTCTGCTCTTTTGCTCATGTCCAGCTTTCAGGCCGCTCACAGGCATCTGCTCAGTCTCTGTGAGAATAGGATGCTGGTGTAGATGGGCCATCATCTTGATCCAACAGACTTGCCTTTACGTTCTTAATGCGTCCTGAAAATGAGGCACACAAATAGAAGCCCTTTTCGCAGAGCAAGAAGGTTTGCAAGAAGTTGGATGGCAGGTTTTGGCACATAACTAGTAGTTAACAGTACAATCCTGCATGTGTCTGCTCAGACATAGCCCCCACTGAGTTGGATAATACCAGGCAAGTGAGTACAGGATTGCAGCTTTCAAAGGAAAAGGTGGTCATATATCCTGGGTGAATTTTCTGCATATGTGCAGGTTTCTCTCTGTACTGGCACAGCCATAAATAGCTAGATATATAGAAACAAACTGAAACCAACACAGTATTGTTTAATAACAGCTTTGTTTTGGAGCCATCTTGAAATAACCAAAGCTTCAACCATTGGTGCTTGGGGTCCAATGTGATGCTGCTTTAGACAGCCAGCTGCTCATTCTGTTGGATATAATGATTCCAAATGCTACTCTTTCTGTTGGACATAATGATTTCAAAAGCTTGATAATGTAAAAGAAGAAAAAGAACCCCTTACTGGGGGCAGGGGTGGGGAGTTCTATTTATTCAGACCTCAAGGCATTTTCTTCCAGTTGTTAAAACTTAACTGTGGACTAACAAGGTGATTTATGCTTTTGGACTGTAGTTTATTCCTTAACAAAACTCTAATGCAATTGTTGTTGGAGGGGGGGGGCTGTTTTTAGTTGCCACAACAGGCCCTGGGGCTTTCTGATAAAGCTTTTAACTGTAAGCATTTTATCTTCACTCTTTATCAAGATTTCACAACAGGAGTTAATATATTATTTTTGTAGCAGATTTAGATGCATAATATATCTCCTGTTTTTATATTGAAGCAATTTCTTCTTTTCTCCACAGCCAGCTTGATTGTGCCTTCTTTCACATGTCACAATGATACATTTGTCTTGGTTCTTAAAACAGCAGTGCATTTCTTTTGGATTTGAATGAATATATATATGAAATAATGTATGGCATCAATATCCATATTTTGACTATTTGCAATCCTTTAGGGGTGATCAAATTCTTCTATCACTTAATACATTTTTTTCAAGGTCCCTATTTTCCCAAACATTTCATGTGTCAAAATATTCTGCATTTGTGCCTCAGAGAAGATATGGGAATGATGGTCAAGATGGGGATTGTGTGAGGGGCAAGGCAGAGAGGCTCTCCCAGGGTCAGAGGCTGGGGGAAGAGGGGGAAACTCCCAGATGAGAGCTGGGAGGACTCACTTTTCTGTTTGTGGAATAAAGATTAAGATTAAATTTTGATAGAGGACTTTGTAATTTCCTTTTCTTCTTTTCATTATTTTCTTCTTTATTCTCTCCCTTTCCTCATCTTTTTTCTATTTTTCTTTAGTGTGATTTTTATTGTATCTTATGTGGAAAACTTTCAATAAAGTTGATTTTAAAGAAAAAAAGACAGAAAGTTGGGAGTTGCACCAAAGAGCAACGTTTTTGTTTTTACTCCCATTTCTGCCCAATGTTTAGATAGTGGGGCAGTTGGCACAGGTGGCAGTGTTAGGGTAGGGAAGGACTTCCCATTTTGCCTCAAGCAGCAAAATAGGATGAGCCACCCCTGACTAAATGGCTCCCACTGTAGTCATCAAATGCAGCATCTAAGGAGGCCATGACTTATACACCCTTGTAACGCAAGCACTGAGTTCAACTGGAATTCGGGGAGTGTAGAATGATAAAAGAATGGAATGAGGGAAATCCACCCATCCATATTTAAGAGTTGTTTCCTGGCAACCATGCAAAGAAACATTAAAGAAGTTAGAAGTTCTCCTTATAGGCCAAAAATGCAGGGCCAGCTCTACCATTAGGCAGAGTGAGGACAGTTGGCTGCTTTAGGTAGCAGATGCTAGGTAGCAGGAAACAGCAGTGAGGGGAAACAACTTCACGTGTAATGGAATTGCCAGCACTGAAGGAGGATTCACTTGCCAGTTCAGTCAGCTTTTATACATGGGTTGGCGAGAACACATGCACATGGACCTCATACCAATGACAAACTTAGTTGGTCTCTACGGTGCTACTGGAAGGAATTTTTTTTATTTTGTTTTGACTACGGCAGACCAACATGGCTACCTACCTGTAACTAGCACCATCTTGTAGTTTGCCTCAGAAAAATGTATTGTGCCAGCCCTGTGAAACCTCCTAACATCGGTAGGTGCATATGAGCAGACAGAGTCGTAGCTCCATGGGGCATTTGGGTAAGACCGATAAAGCACCTTGCAAATTGGCTTCTACCTTGGATGTGCAAAATATATATATATAACACTATGGATGGATTGTCTTGTATTCTAAAACACAGATAAATCTCAATAAGTTTCCATCAACTGCATTATAACAGGCTTTTCATTTGGAGCAAGAAAGGAATGGCCAGGTAGCTCATACTGTCTATAATGCAGACAACAAACTGTAAGTGGGAGTTTATAAAGGAAATAAATGCAAAGCATGTTAATATCCTGACAGTGGTGATCATTTCAATCACTCTCCTGGGAGAGGTTATAATTTATGTTCTTAATTAAAAACATCTCCTTTTGCTGCACCGTGTCCCAGGAGAAATGAAATGATGTTGTACTAAATAAATACTGTGCTCCGGCTGCTTAGTTTGCACACCTTATATTCATAAGGACCTTCTATTTCCAGCAAGATGAGTTTGGAACAAAGCCCTGAGAGTTCATCATCAGTACAGACGTCTCAAATCCATGGTCACAAACCTGTACTGCTCTCATTCTAGGCATTTACAGAATCCTGTTATTTTGGGGGCTGTGTGTATTTATTTATTTTTTTGCATTTAATTCTGTTGCCATCACATCTCTACTGGATCACCTGCTAATTATATAGACAACACTACAGGAAAATTCCAATTCACGCTGTGTGCATTTCAAGTCATGGAACAGTTATTACCTGTATTTTGCACACGAGCAAATGTATTTCATAATTTGGGAGCAGCCACTGAGATGACTCTTGTTAAGACAGCCCAGTTAATATGCTAAAGGGTACCTATCTATTTGTCTACTACCATTATCATTGGTTATGATATTGAGTCAATTTTTGGAATGTGTAGAACATTCCATAGAAAGCATTTCATCTTAAATCTCCTTATTGGGCAGCATCATGGACATGTTCATTGACTATTCAACGATTTAGCCTGATTGGTTCTGGTCTCTGGTGTACTTCATTTACCAGTACTTATGGCTACTTGCTTCACATAGAGGCCCCACCCTAGACGTTTTGCACATCGATTCTTTTTTCACAGCCTCACTGTAATGTAAAGAATGCATCTGGAGTCAGGATCTGAAACCAACTAGTTAGAACAGGGGTCAGCAAACTTTTTCAGCAGGGGGCCGGTCCACTGTCCTTCAGACCTGGGGGGGGGGGACTACATTTTGGAGGTGGAAAAATGAATGAATTCCTATGCCCCACAAATAACCCAGAGATGCATTTTAAATAAAAACACACATTCTACTCATGTAAAAACACACTGATTCCTGGACCGTCCGCAGACCAGTTTTAGAAGGTGATTGGGCTGGATCCGGCCCCCAGGCCTTAGTTTGCCTACCCTTGAGTTAGAACAAAGTGCAGTTTCCTGAGTTCAAACATAACACAGAAATGTGGAAGTGAAAGGTTTCACTCTCCTTGTCTGACATGCAAAGAACAGAAGGGAGTGGGGAAACAAAAACCCAGGGCTTACTATAGTTTGTTCCAAATCACCTAAATTATTATTCTAAGAGTTTATGAATACATTAAACAAATCTTATTTTTGAGCTAAATAAAACTGTACAAAGAATGTACAGTTGCACATTCTTCTTGGTGTTACTTACAATATAGAACATCAAATGAGCCATTTGGGAATCCTTCAGCTCTGTTGTTAGCTCTACTTTATGTGAAACTTTTACATTTAAGTGTGTGTCTTCTTTTAAAATAAAAAAAAGCACAGCCTGTTCGACAGGAAAGTACGAGATTATAAAATTGCAGTTCCATCATCTGAGCAGTGAGCAGGAAGGCAGACTGTGGAAGTAAAATGCTTCCTTCTGGTTTCATAATCAATCGACCTTTGAATTTCCTGGTCTGCAATTCTGGGCTTTTAAATGCAGATATTGTTGCCGTTGCCACTAACCTGATACTACTGTTTAGCAAGCACATCTTGAGAATGTAGTTACAGGAGAAAGTATCCTCTAGCAAAGGCCAAGTTAATAGATCATTGGGCCACATACATTAGCTAAAGCAGCAGGATTCCATTTTGCTGCTGCTGCTGGGACTGTAAATAAAAGCCCTTCAAAGGGGGAAATGTAAAAGTCCAAATTAATGGCTATACTGTGGCTGCGCTCATCCCCAGTCATTCTGCTCTACTCTTTCATTACGGCTTGGACTTACAGAAAGTCCCAGTGGCAGTGAATTGTGTGTGTACAAGCTAAACTACTAAATTCAGCCAAGCTGAGACTTTCCATATTAAAGGTAGGTGAATAAAAGCACAGGAGATTTTGGTTCTCTTCCCAATTCCCCCACAGGTTCTTCGCAGCGAATTTATAAGCTTGTAAAACTTATCAGTATCCTTGAGTCTCACCAAGGTGTGGAGATGTGTGGTGCTGGATTCTGTGGTGATGACTGCAGTTTCAACACCAGTCCTGAGCCTTAAAATAAACCAGTGAGAAGCAACTGCAATTATTTATTTAAAAGTATTATTATAGAAAACGGATTCAGAAGTGGATCTAATCAATAAGGGCCAGCCTGATAGTATTTTAACATTATATGAGACAGAGCAAGGGGCAGGAAAGTGACTTCCAGAATATAAAACTTATTGTCTGATGCCCCCCAAGTATTTGCCTACCATCGGGTTAACAAAATATTTCTAGCTCTGGGTAGTTCTTAGTGTTCTATATATTCACCATATAGCTCATCCTATCTTATTTATTCATAACAACTGCTTTATGCTGGCTTTTCTACCTGGTGAGGGTCCTAAACACAGTTTACAACATAACTATAACTCTATCTAATCTAGTTACAGGTAGGTAGCCGTGTTGGTCTGAGTCGAAACAAAATTTAAAAATTCCTTCAGTAGCACCTTAAAGACCAACTAAGTTTTTATTTTGGTATGAGCTTTCGTGTACACGCACACTTCTTCATCTATGTTGTTGTTTAGTCATTTAGTCGTGTCTGACTCTTCTTGACCCCATGGACCTTAGCACGCCAGACATTCCTGTCTTCCACTGCCTCCCGCAGTTTGGTCAAACTCATGTTGGTAGCTTCAAGAACACTGTCCAACCATCTCATCCTCTGTCGTCCCCTTCTCCTTGTGCCCTCAATCTTTCCCAACATCAGGGTCTTTTCCAGGGACTCTTCTCTTCTCATGAGGTGGCCAAAGTATTGGAGCCTCAGCTTCAAGATCTGTCCTTCCAGTGAGCATGGGTCAGGACAGGGTGGGGGTGATCACAGGGATAAGCCGGGGGGGGAAGGGGTGGGATACATCATGGATCGGCACAGGGTGGGGAAAATCACAGGGATGAGCCACAGCAACACGTGGCAGGGCCAGCTAGTATATTAAAAAATCCTTAACCACCAATTTAAGAAATGGTTGAGAAAGTTCCACAATGGGAGCACTGCCACTAAACAGGCCTTGCCCATTTTGCATTCAGATCCTCCTTACGGACTTCCCATAGGCATCTGGTTGGCCACTATGAGAACAGGGTGCTGGTGTCAGGGGCTGGACTGAGGAAGAATGGTGGGAGCTGCTGTCCCCTTCTCCTGAACCTTTCCAAGAACAGGAGGACAGTATAGATTTAGAACAGTGGTTTGCAGAAGGGCATAGTTCAGAGGCTGCAGAGGGGAGAAGTTGGGAAATATCCGGAGATGATCAGCAGGAAGAAGAAACACCAGTGAGAGACAGCTGACAGACTCAGTGTCTTTGGAAAGCATTCCTGAGCCCCCCTCTCCCAGGACTGGGTATGCATTGAGAGTAGTAGAACAGAGAGCTCAGAGGCAGAAAGCTTAGATTAGCTGATGCAGGGGTGGCGTAGAATAGGAGAGATGTAGCGAGTTGGACTTTACCTGGAGCAATGCCAATATCCTAGTTAGACTGCATTCCTTCGTCTCTGTGCATAGTGAATAAATTCCTTGGGAAGAACTGGGGTTTTTTTTGTTTCTTTGCTTCTTGGCTGCCACTGTGGGAGGGATCAGATTCACTAAGCCTGACAGCTGGACTAGATGGGTCTTTGGCCTGGTCCAGCTTTTTTTTAAAAAAAAAAACTAAAACAGATGCCCTGGAAAAAAGGGACACCCTCTTTTTTCTCATGAGGCAACAGTCATCAAAATGACCACTGTGACCTCACACAATTCGGGCTACACTTTTGGGGGGCATGGTGCCCAAAATGTGTGTTTTGTGGTGCCGTGCAAGTTTGGGGCAGCAATCTTGCACAGCACCCCAAAACATACACCTTTTGGCACACAGGAAGCGCACCACCTTCACTGGTTCTGATTTAAATGAGAGGTAGAGCTGGGTATCATCCGTGTTTCCTTCCAGAAACTGGAACTGCAAGTTTCAGAATCCTTAGCAGGAGACCTTCTTGGTGAGAAAGTATTGTGAGACATCAGATTCCCACTGGAGATCCTTGCACTTGTATAAATAACAATCCATGGCAGAAAAAGATGCTTCTGTCACTGCTGCATATACCTTCCCTGCCACCAATATAGGTTTCATAACCTCGAGGAAGAGAAGCGCCTCAAGGCTTTGGGTGTATTCACTTGAAATGTGCTCAATGCCCCAGCCCTTTGTAGGGCGATTGTTGAGATATTCATTCATTGAGTCTCACTGCATGATATTCAGCTAAGTTATATTCAGAATAGACTCTCTAAAATGAAAATGAAGTTTAGTCCATTGATTTCAAGTGGTCTATGCTATTCAGTTTATATGCTGGATATCATCCTCTGACTTTAATCAGTCAGAATTGTAAAAAAAAAAAAATCTTGAAATTTTGCCTGCCACAGTTTTGCTTCTTTATAACTGGATAAGTTAAAAAATGCTGCCTTTCAGTTTTCTGCTTTGATAAGAAAACAATGACACAAGAGGGATAGCAGAAGCAGCCATTAGGGGAGTACATAAAAACAGGTTATTTACTCTTTACCTTAAGTTCCATTTCAGAAAGTTCTCTAAAGTGGCTATGATTTATCTCAGTGTGTGTTTAATTGGCATTGCCCTGTTTTACACGGTCATTAATGCATAAAACGTGAACAACAGAAATTAGTGCTATTGATTTACAGGTCCCCGTTCACTCATCACAGCTTTTGGTACTAAATAAATTTCTTCAAGAAACTTGCCTATGAATTTATTTTATAATCAGAGGCATCCCCACGTAATCTTACATTCATGAGAGAAATCTGCTGTAGGATTGTTTGTCTGCTCTAAAAATCTTGAATATATCGCATGCCTGGTCAAGCCCCCTTTGGAAATGTAACAGAACCATCTATATGTTCCCTCTCCCTGATAAATATTGGTTCTTTCTTTCCCAAGACCTTTGCTTCTTGAGGTAAAGGACAAGATGGTACTCATTTCTCTTTTTTTATAACCATTTTGTTTATATACAATTAAATTCAAATAGATACATAGATGGACAGTGTGCCCCTCCCCATTCCATGTGCAGAAACTTACTCCAGCACAGATTATTGCATGGCATCCTCCACTGCACCAAGAAGGATTTATTATGAGTCATAAACACCCCTGGGATATGGACAGGACAGAATGATATCTCCTCCCTGTCTCTCCCAGCCCAGAAGGACTCAGTTCTGTTTTCCATAGCAAAGAAGACCCCTTCCAAGTGTCCCAATTTTTCAGCGACAGTCCTGGAATTATGAAAGCCACCTTGGCTTCTGATCTGATCCCAGAATGTCCCCAATTTTCCCTGCCAGTGCTGCTGCTGCTGAGCTTGGGGACGAGGATGAGCCAGAGCTTGTCCTGAGCTGTAGTGGCCTCTCCACACCCTCCATGGCCTGTCTCCTCCTTGGACAGCTCATAGTGACTGTTGGAGTGCAGGCAAGGAAGAGGAGGTGATGCCACCACCAAGGCCCAGCCCCATGTGATGCACTGGCTCTGAAGGATGGGTAGAGGACAAGCTGCCCTGGGTGGGAAGAAATGGGGAGCAGAGTGGAGCACAAGGAGAAATGTCCCTATTTTCATTTTACGAATGTTGGAGGGTAGGGAAGACACCTGACAGCAAGACATGCTAACAATGAATCTTTGTCCAGTTTTTAAGTTCTGACTCTGCAGAGTAGCTCTCAGGAGTGTACTGTAACATTAGAACAAGGAGAGAGGCTATGATATAGATCCGGGATGTCCAACAGGTCGATTGCGATCTACCGCTCGATCTCTTTGAGGTTTTGGTCGATCGCTGGCCCCCTTCTGTCCCTGCCCCCTCGCCCTGCCCCGCCCTCCATTGTTGGAGAATGGAAGACGGAGTTTATAACCCGAGGCTGTTTTTCCCCCAGCGATCCTTTGGTGAGTTGCTGTTATTTTGACCCCAAAATAATATAAAAATGTTGTGCCCCCCTAAAGCTAAGCAACCTCTGCCTCCCAAACCCCCTAAAACAGGGCTTTTCTCCTCCCCCAAAAAGTTCAACAACTTTGACCTGAACCCCTAAAACACGGGGGTAGATCACTGCCAGTTTTTTAAATTCTGTGAGTAGATCGCAGTCTCTTGGAAGTTGGCCACCCCCGATATAGATAGTTTAACCTATACTAGGGCTATGTCCTTTCTCGCTTCAATTGCCAACGCTGACTATCCCCACAAAACACCAACTACCTCCCCAAACCCACCCCTTTCCCCTTACAACTTATCAAAGTCTTAGAACTTGCAAAACCACACCCTCTCCTTAAAGCTGTTGCTCCGTGGTTGGCCTGAGCTGCCCACCTCTGTCATAATTCCCCCCTTCTCCTCACCCTCCAATGCCACTGGTCCAGAAGCTCCCAGAAGTCTGTCATCACAACTGCCATTTAAAGCAAACAAACAAAAAGCAAGCAAACAAACACCCAACCTGGGATAAAAGGCAAAATGTACAGGAACTATCATCACCACCAGCATCAGAAACTAGTCTATCTACCTTCAGTGTTTTAATTTCCCCACTCTCCTAGAAAAATTCCTGGGGAATTTTTAGACAACCCAAGTGTTCATCCTCAATTCAGTTTTCAACTACTGGATTTTTGCAAGCCTGGGGATAATTACTGTTGTCAAAGATGAAAAAACATGAAAAAACAGCAACAATGCAATTCTCAGGTGAGATTTTTCCATTTGGATATGAACACCTGTCACACAGAAGATATGACAACACCTCCAGTCCCAAGTAAACAGTCAGAAGTATCTTGTTCTGGGTATGTCAAGTGCCACAACAAAAGCAGACCTTCAGTTATGAAGGTAAGAGAGAAAACTAGGTGTACATGCAGTCAATTGGGGTTTATGAATTCCAGTTGTTACTGCTGGGAGTCATGAAAAGCAATCCCTGTCAAAAATATGTATTTATCTAATTATTAAAAAGGCCTTAAGTTGTGCTTTATAGCAGACCCTGCTGAAGACAAGATAAGCGAATGACAGGCGTTTTGTGGTCATTATGTACCATATTGTAGAAAGCGTGACAGGCCATAACTCTCACAAAACTCACATTGCATATTAATGCAGAATTCAGCAGAAGGAGCTGATGAAGTTAAATGTTTTGACAGGATGAATCTGGACTCCGCAAGAGGGAAAGAGGGCACAATTTTCAAAGCTTTCCTCTTCCCCCCAAGCAGCGAGAACATTAGATTATGGCACTGTTTGTTTCTTCTGACAGGGTTTTGACGTTTGAGGGAAGCGCTTTAAAAATGGAATCAGTATGCCAACATGATTGTTGATGTCAAAAATTCTGGCATGTTCTGATAAAGCTATTTTTATCACTGTTTGGAAATAAAATGAATGGAAACAAATCCTGGGCCAGATGTTGAGGGCACTTTTGTTCATTTACAGTTCTTCCCCTTCCCACTCCAAATATCTTAAATTTTGCTTCTGCATATTTTAGAAGCAGCTGAGAATCATTTATTTGTTTCTTAATAATATTTACATTCTGCTTTTCTGTCCTGAACTGGAGCCAGCTAAGCAGCTAACAGGGACTGAGCTAAAACAGGGAATAATTTTATTTTCACATATATAAAATTTCACAATGCAAATGGCTTGGTTTACCTGAATGGACAACCTAGTACTGCATTCATATATTTATGCCTTCTCTATAATGTCAGCAATGTAAAAGTCTGGTTAGCTATTGTAATCATTTTTTTAATGATAAATATTACATTGGAGCAGCTATGTTTGCAAAAGAAACTGCAGCAAAGCACAATAGAATGGGTTCTGAATACAAAAGGGAGTGTCGATGTAAGCAGAGGGAGATGCACATGAGCTCAGATGCCTGTTAGATTCATTCCTCTTAAATTTATAGTGAATTATGGGGAACTGTACTTGGTAGAATTACAAATGAACACTTTAAAACAGATGTTTCATCGGATCTATCCTGCTTAAGGACCATAGTGACACCTTTCAAGGACTGCTTTCCTGGTAGTTAAAGGGTAAATATTAAATCAGGAAATGAGGAGTTGTAGTCCTTCAGGTTTTTTGGACTCCTACTACCATCAACCTAGTCAGCATGGACAGAGGATGGGAATGATTGGAGTTGTAGTTCAACAGCATCTAGAGAACCCCAGGTTCCTCCTCCCTGAATATAATGGTATATTGGTAGCAACTCCATTGTCTCTCAAGCAAACGGATGCCGACGAGAACAACAATATAATTGAATTTGATGTTTGGACAGATCTTTTGGTTGCTTCGTGACCTTTGCCTCCCAAGTGGCTCTGTTAACTCTGGAAATAGTAAACAAGACGGTGCAAATACACCAAAGTGTGGCCAACAAAAGAATCCCCCGAGGAACAGTATGAGTAGAGCACAGAAGAGATGAAGCTAAGCTTCTATGGCAGCTTGCCTCTTGGGTGCTACTGACTGATATTATTCTTATGGCAAGATTCAATCCTGCTGCAAAGCAAAACTATACCGTCCATGCCCCGATCATAAGACTAGTCGACTCTGCATGCTCAAACTCTCCACCAATCCTCAGGCTTACTTACATCATTCATTTTCCTCAATAAAGTTGTGGCATTTTAATCCCAATTCCTGTGTCCAAGTCCTCGTAACACATGCCACAAGCAGGCCTTTCCTATACAGCAGAAAGGCAACAAAGATTTCTATTAAGATACAGCTACATATAGTTACCATGTATACCCACTGTTTCCTTGATTTGCAGCAATAGAGTGTGGTTAATATAACAACAAAATCATATCACCCTGGAAATCTAGAAGCAAAAAATATAGCCTCTGGGGCTAATTCATCACAGTGGAACTCCATTGACTTCTCTGCAACCTTTGAATTACAACCAGGATGATTCTGGCAAGCATCTTGCATCTATACATTGACTTCTGTATAATTAAATCTGAGATAAATTGAACCTAAGGTCTCATAGCAAAAATATGAAAGGGTAAATGCTGGTCCAACATGTAGCTCATACTAGCTCACTTACTATAAAATGGTCTTAAATCAAAAAGTTCAGGTGGGAAATGCAGTATACTACATTGGGGTCAGCTTTGGCTAATTTGGTAGAGACTTGCTACTTTATAACCTTTATACTTACCAACCAGCACTCAACATTTATAAAATACTTATTTGAAGTTAGATTAAGTAAATACATTTCACAGTGGCATACTTAAATTTAAAAGCAAACAAAAAAGGCACATCAGAATGTTTCAATATTTTGAAGCCAGACAAGAGAGCCGGTCGACATCGATCCAAAATATTCTTCTAATTCTGAATATAATTCCAGAATAATATTGGCTATGAACAGGCTAGAAAATACTGTGGCAATTAAAACTATTGTTTTGCTGAAATATGCCCTTCAGTTTCTCAAAAGGTTCTCTTTCTACGTGAAAAGGTTCCAAGTTTTTTGCCTCATTGTTAGGGAATGGCATCCTACCTGGTTCCAGAGGGGCCATGGTTGCGGCCCATCATGGTCCCCCCCCCAGCTAGCAATAAGCTTATCACCTTGCAGCTGCCCATTGGAATCCTCCTCAGATGGCTGAAAGGAATTGCAGGATAGTCCATCAAACTCAATTTTGCATCTGGCCAAGCAAGGGGCAGTTTGGGCTGCAATAGTGCAATAGTCTTCACTCTGGTCTGCCATCAAATAATAAATGCCAGCTGTGTTGTGGATCTGGTTGATATTTACACACATTAGTCCATTAGTTGACAATCTCTGCCAGGACTCTAGGCTTTCAACCTGGAATCTAGCCTAGGGATTGTGTGTGGTTAAGCCTCAGAACCTTCTTCACCAAAAGCCTAATTACTTTATCTCTTTGGATACTAATACACTTCTGCCCTTCTCCATAGTCAACAGAACAGCACTGTTGGGTGTGCTGCCCTTCAGAGTCCACTTTCTTCAGGGAACCTGATTGAGAAAATACACCCTCCACATATAGTCCCAGCTTGGCTTTGCAAAATAGTCTCTTGAGTCAATTAGTTAGATTAATTGATGAAAACCCTTTGAATTGATTAAAAAGTCATTCCAGATTAATTTGGAACCATTTTTTAAAAAAACATTATTATTATTATTATTATTATTATTATTATTATTATTATTATTTACTTATACCCCACCCATCTGGCTGGGCCTCCCCAGCCACTCTGGGAGGCTTCCAACAGGATATTAAAAAACACAATAAAAGATCAAACATTAAAAATTTCTCTTAAACATTAAGTTTATTTTACGTAAGTATTTACACACACACACACAAACACACAAACACACCTACCACAATTTGGGGTGATTTAGAAGAGGAATTCCTTCCTTGCACAGGAGGAATGCCTCCTCTAACATAATGGCTGCAACAACACATTCATGTATCAAAATAAATATTTTGCCCCTCCCACCCTTTTATACTTGATGGAAGATGGAATTGGACAATCGGGAGAGAAAAAGGATCGCTGGGCATGAAATGTAGAAAATATGCCCGGGAAAGGGAAAGCATCTGTGCAGTTGTAAACAGTGTTAAAAATTATAGTAGTATTAGTTTATAGTCACCGAGCCTCACTAAGCATTAAATTATTTATGGATATCTTCAATTCATGCATTAGTTATTGATTTGAAACCCTGCTGAGTTAAACATATAAAACTGATTTGCTGCTGCCTATTTTCTATCGTCTCATCTCTCCCAAAGAATAATTTGCAGTAAATTGCATAAGCATACGCAATTGTTATGAAATAGAGACGGAAAGTGTTAATAAGTAAAAAAGAATAAAAAGAGAGAGATTACACTACTCAGATGTCATCTGTTTTTATTGGGTGATAAATAATATGATGGTATTTTCTGGCATTTGGTGATTCCGCCTGTCGTTATTACAGAAATGGGGGGGGGGGACAAGCAAAAATGGAGTCTCATCAGAAACTCATTTGTTCCAGATTACTCTGATCAACATCAATAGAGATGCTCCAGAAGTAATGGGGTAGTGGATTGCTATATAATTCTACTAGCCACGAGCTAACACTGCATTGTTATGGGTGGGGGGAGGATCGCAAACCACTTCATATTGGATAAAAATGCTCTGTTGCTATATATAGATTGCATCGTTGGTCTGAAAGCAACTTCTGGTTTTAGGCATGGTGTTCTGAACATTTTTTACTTTAATGTAAATGGGGAAATCATATAAGGAAACAGTGGCTCTTGAAATATTTGTTCTGGGTTAGTTTCGAGGTTGAAAAATGTCTTGTTTGAAGGCATGTATAGACAAAAAGAAGCCTTTTTAAATTTCAAGATACGTATTGTGGCAGCAAGTGGATAGGAATACTGCTACATTCCTATGGCATTTGGTAGCATCACAAAGGCAGGAATATTGGGTTGCACATGTTGTGAGAGTTTGCAGCAGGAGTGGTGTCCAGATATTGTTGAACTGCAACTCCCAACTACAACTCCCTGTATGATCACTGATCTGGAATGAAAGGGAATTGTAGTCTACCAACATCTGGAGAGCTCTGCATTGGGTGCCTCAGGCTTACATATAAATTTGCTCAGGCAGTTTCTCTTTTCATACATTTGAATTTTATTGCATATCTCCAAAGATATCAAACTGATCCAGTATATACTTCTTGAAACAGAAAAGTTTTTGTTTCACACAAAGCAGTTTTTGTCCAAGCTGGTTGTACACACACTGATGGACAGTTGTGACTGACTGCTCATTTATTGTGTAAATTGGCCTACACATGACCACTGTGTTCTAGGGCAGAATTGACCATGCCTCCATGAAAAGACTACTGGTGATATATGTTTCACCTGCTGAACATAGGCAATATGAGCCTATTCACATTTAAGGCTGTGTCTCTTTGCAGTTTAGGAAAATATGTATCAAGCAGTTCATTTGAATCAAAATATGTTTCCAGTGGTCATAATTGAAAGTACAGTTGTACCTTGGTTCTTGAATGCCTTGGTACTCGTACATTTTGGCTCCCGAATGCCACAAACCTGGAAGTAAGTGTTCCAGTTTGTGTACGTTCTTTGGAACCTGAACGTCTGACGCAGCTTCTGCGGCTTCTGATTGAGTGCAGCCAATCAGAAGCTGTGCCTTGGTTTTCGAACATTTTCGGAAGTCGAATGGACTTCCAGAATGGATTATGTTCAAGGACCAAGGTACGACTTTAGAGTGCAATTGGGGTCAGAGACAGTGACAAAATGTAGTCACAGAAAGAGTGAGAAGACATGGTCACATCGAGTTTTGGCTCTGGCCCCACCCTCCACTAGATTTAGCTCCACCCATTACTGGCATGCAATCCCTGACAGATTGCTTCTGAGGGAATGTGACCTTTGGCAGAAAGGAAGGTATCCACCACTGTTCTACATGAATATTTAGGAAGAAATATTATGATTCCAACTATATTTATTACAGGAAATGTTTTTTTATTTCCAGGCAAAATAGTCGAACATTTAAAAACTGGGCTGCTGTGGTTTTCTTATGCTAAAACTAAAAAACAACAACAGGAAGGTTTAACATGGCTGCTTAATATGCTGCATCTCCTTCCAGCTTCTTTCATAGATATGGGGAATTTAATGACTAATTAAATGCTCAAGCATTCAAAATATGACATATTCTGCACTGGAGCACTTTCATCAGCAACATCAGCAAGTTAGTATCATTGATGTATCATCTCATTCTTTCCGCTTACTACTCTGCTTGGTGCCGAAGTAAAGCAGTTCTCTATCTGCTTTTAAAAGCGCCCCACCCTGATTCCAGCTTTGTTCAACACATATCAATGTCACAAAGAATAACAGACTATTCAGAGGAAAACAAATATCAAAAGCAACATAATCCGCTACTCAATTGCACTACCATCTCGGAAGGACAAGTCTTCCCTCAGTGCAAACAGATTGGTTTCATCCAGGTTGGACAACTGCAATGCACTCTTTGTGAAGCTGCTCTTAAAGATGGCCCAAACATCCTTTACCTGCATAATGCTTCAGCAACAGTGCTTGTAGGAGTTAAGTGCTCTGAACATATTGCACCCATTCTGTGGCAGCTACAGTAGCTGCCTATTCATTCCCAGGCCCTGCTTGTTGATTGTTTTAGCCTTTAAAGCCTAAATGGTTTGGAACAAGACTCTCTGAAGGACTAACACCCAAATACACTGACCCAAGCCTTAAGATATGTATCAAAAGTTCTGATCTCTGTCCACAAATGCACCCTCATATATATGCATTGAAATTTGTATTAATTTTCCTCTTGTTTCTATGGTTTCAGTAACTTGCATATTTGGTCCATCTCCTACCATCCTTTAGTCAGAGAAGGACTCAGAGAGCAACAAAGGATGTGGGGAAGATGGACAATAAGGCCTTGAGTGTACCAAGCCAAGATAAAGTGCATTTTGGAAAATAGTACAAATGGAATATATATCAGACACAGGGGGAAAACAGTCGTGTTGGCAATTAAAATCCCAATGATCAAATGCTGAAGAATTCTATGAAAAGATGCAGAAACAAAAAAAGAAAGAAAGATCAGTTCACATTGCTATGAGAAAACAATTAGAAAGTTAATGCATCTTTCATAAAATGGCTTAGGATTTATGAGACTAACTACAAAGACTAGATTCCTCAATGTGTGAAACTAAGTTCAAAATGATTTTCTATGAATTGCCAGTTCTAGTATTCAAGGTCATTGATCTTGCTCCGACTTCACTCACTTTCTTGGAGCTGCTGCCACCAAGACCACAGCTATGGTATCTAAATGGTAATTTAAAATGAATTTGAAAAATGTTGCATGGTTTTAAGTGCACAGTAAGCAGAAAATAGAGAATGAGCCTTGGGAACTCATTGAACTTAAGAATGATTCCCACAACTTTTTTTTCCTTTCTGTGCTTCTCTTATCCTAATTTGAAACAGCATGTGGTGTCTGGTCGTGTGAATATGTGCAGTGAAAACAAACCCAGAAGCCAGAACGGTAGCAGCTATGCACACAAAACGTGATCTATATACCCACACACACTATGGGAGTGAATAAAGAATTGTAAGTATCACCATTTGAGTTAAGTTTCTCTTCCACCCACAGATACAAAATACACCCCAAGTAATGTTTAGTCATATGGACAAGGTGTTTTATAGCTTTGGAGTTTTACAGTTGTAGACCACCCTGCTATTTTATAAGATGGTGCTATAGAAATACTTTTATTGATAAAATGTGTGTGTGTGTGTGTGTGTGTGTGTGTGTGTTTATCTATGATAAAATAAACAGGGCCCTTTCAAATCAATCTGTCTTTTTGATCAACTCTTTTCAGTATATCACCTAGCTAATGACTGTGCACTTTACTCACTGTACAGTGGTACCTCGGTTTACAAACACAATCGGTTCCGGAAGTCTGTACTTAACCTGAAGCATACTTAACCTGAAGTGAACTTTCCCATTGAAAGTAATGGAAAGTGGATTAATCCGTTCCAGACAGGTTCACGGAGTTCTTAAACTGAAAATACTCAAACTGAGGCGTACTTAAACCGAGGTATGACTGTATCTCTTAAACACCATATGGGTAAATTCTATTCATGGCTACCACATACATGTTGCCATATGATTCTTTCCAGGCCAGGTATCAATTTTTATTGACTAGGAGACTTTGTGTCTCTGTTTTTTTGTAATTGTGTCCTTCCAGGCTAACACACCTTTTCCTTACCAAGTGTGTGAAAGTTTTATTAAACAGGGAGGGGAACCTTTACATTTTTACAAACATTACAATTTCTGTTACTCTTTAGAATAGTAACACACACACACACACAGAGAGAGAGAGAGAGAGAGAGAGAGAGAGAGAGAGAGAGAGAGAGAGAGAGAGATAGATGATTCTTTGAAGGCCATTCTTTATGCAGTAAAAATACACAAGATCAGGTTTGTGGAAATGCCAAGGTTTGCAAAAGTGTAGGAAAAGAAATGGAAAGCAGGGGAAGAGCCCTTGGAGAGAAGGACACCCTAAGAAGATTTTGCGCCCCCCCCCCAACTCTAATGAGGGGTAAGCATGCTTGATGGACAAGGGCTGCTACTGTCTTTTGAGAGAGGAGTAGGATCAGGGTAGAAAGGCAATGGAAGAGAGTGTCATGAAAAAGGACATGACTGGCTAGCTGAAGTCCTGAACATAAGTACTCCATTTTGCTCCCCATTCTGCTGTAGGTCTCACTCATATTATACAATTGTCTTTTTATGCACATGAAGTCCATATGCATGGAGTAATCATTTATTCAGATATATTAAACTTTTAGTCTCTCTTAGGATTTTTGTCTCTCATTTTTGGGAATTTTATGAGCAGTTCACCCAAAGCACTTGATATTGAGATATATATATTTTAGCAGAACAGCTTTGTTTCAATGGGTTAGATAAATCAAAGGGTAAAATTTTAGCTCCTTCATTGCAAGTTACACAGACTTTCAGTTCATTTCACTGCCCACTGCCCAGAGTCATTTCACCTTCTCTTTCTGCAGGTGATCAAATGTGTAAGTCTAAAAAACTGTAGATGTACCAGTCCTTAGCTGTCACATTAATATTATGTAGAGCAAGCAGAAGAGAGCATTGAGAACCAGTGACTGAGACCAATTTTTAAATTTAAAACCAAGAAAATATTGGCTTGCCATTGTGCTATTTGCAGTTCATCCCATTATATTGAAGCAGGCATCCTGGCACCTAGTTGACAGGTACGATCCAGTAGGGGTGTGCAAAAGACTTGTATGAATCCAAAATAATGAGGCAGGGTGGAGCAAAATGGCTGCAAGGCAGGCACTAGTCTAAGTAGGAAGCCTGAAGTATTTCAAGGCCTCAGCAATCCATACACCAACATAATTACAGAAAATGGTGAGGTGGGGAGAAGGGGAGGCAACTTGAAAAATCAAAATTTATATCTGTAGCTTAAGAAAAACTCCAGAATGGGGAGGAGGGAAAGTATACCTTGGAAACTGACAGGTGCAGTTTGTAATCAGAGTAAATTATTTTGCCAGTGCTTTCCAATCCCGGTACTTTGGGATAGGGGTGGGGAAGCAACTTTGCAAGTGCAAAATAAATATCTTCTCTTAAAGGAAATAGGATGTGGTGAGGAACAAACACACAGAAAGCTCCATTTTGACTGACAGGTCCAACTTGAAAGTAATGGTAAAGGGACCCCTGACCATTATGTCCAGCCATGACCGACTCTGGGGTTGCGGCACTCATCTCGCGTTATTGGCCGAGGGAGCCGGCATACAGCTACCAGGTCATGTGGCCAGCATGACAAAGCCGCTTCCGGCGAACCAGAGCAGCACACGGAAACGCCATTTATCTGCTTGCACTTCGACATGCTTTCGAACTTGAAAGTATCCAGCACAAAACACCTGGATTTGCTTGTCCACAATTTTCACGTTTCTTACCCCAGCACCTCTTTCAGGTTTCAAATTGATGCCCCCCCCAAAAAAAAATCAAAGAAGGTTAGATTATTCATATATTACTACCTCCAGATTATAAACTCTGCTCTTTCAGAAGAACCACTACAGCTATTCTGAAAGTTTCCAGGATCCATGCCCTCAGATGGATCAAGCTTGTCTGCAAATGTCGTCCGGTTCTGATCATTAAAAAACAAAAGATGTGTGCTGTTGTTTTTAAACCAACTCATAAATTTAAAATGGTCCCACACAAAAACCCCAAGAACTATTTGGCTGTAATTTAGGAGGCTTTATACACTCTGGAATGGCAGCCATCCTAAAAAATTTCAGCCACTTATTTCTAAAAGTTGGGGGGAGTTGTATCTTTTTTTATTTCCCAATAATAATAATAATAATAATAATAATAATAATAATAATAATAATAAATAATTATAATTTATAATAATAATAAAGGTAAAGGGTAAAGAGGCCCCTGACCATCAGGTCCAGTCGTGTCCGACTCTGGGGTTACAGCGCTCATCTCGCTCTATAGGCCGAGGGAGCGGGCGTTTGTCCGCAGACAGCTTCCGGGTCATGTGGCCAGCATGTCAAAGATGCTTCTGGCGAGCCAGAGCAACACACGGAAACGCCATTTACCTTCCCTCCGGAGCGGTCCCTATTTCCTGTTTACCTTCCCGCCGGAGCGGTCCCTATTTATCTACTTGCCCTTTCATGTGCTTTCGAACTGCTAGGTGGGCAGGAGCTGGGACCGAGCAACAGGAGCTCACCCCGTTGCAGGGATTTGAACCGCCAACCTTCTAATCAGCAAGCCCTAAAAATTTATTATTTATACCCTGCCCACCTGGTTGGGTTTCCCCAGCCACTCTGGGCAGCTCCCAATCGAATATTAAAAACACAATACAGCATTAAACATTTAAAACTTCCCTAAACAGGGAATAATGAATAAGAAGATTGGAAACATAGTAGACTTGGACAGACCACAAATCACTGGGGGGTGAAGTAGGCTACTTCACAAAACGCTGAATCCAACTGAATCTTGTGGTCAGTGCACACCTCTGCTATCTACTAGCAGATGTTATCTTTAGGTAGAACAAAATGCTTCCTTGCTGTTCTTTCAGCTCTGACATTCATCTTGTGCAACAACTTCAGAACTAATATCATTACATTTTCAAATACACTGAGATGCAATTACTTCTGTGTTGATTTAACACTGGAACACCCTCCCCATGTTATTATAATTTCCGAAGACTGAATTGCATCATCCAACTCATAGTGCCATTCTCTGAGGTGACTACGCCCTCTAGTTCACAATTAAGCGGGCCATTTGACATGTCAAATATCAGCAGAGCTCAGTTTTGTCTGACATTCTATAATACCTCCCCACTATGAATCCAACGGCAGCATTCTAGACTACAAATCTGCTACATGCTTATGCAAGTAGGAAGCAGTGGCAACTGTGAGTCAGAGACTGGATTTAGGAAAGATCTTGGAGCAGGGAGAAGAGTTGACTGAGGTTGCTGGGGTACTGCACCTGAATCTGGTGGTCTGTAGCCTGCAGAGTCCGAGCTGGAAGCCTCACAGATCCCATCTCCCAAGTCTGGCTCTTGAGGGTAATTTAGTGCTTCCCAAACCATGGCTGTTCAATGGTGTAATGTGCCAGGCAGGTAGAAACAAAAAAGAGAGAGAGATTCATCTTCAGGTCATGGGGTTGGCATTTTATGATCCACAGTCTTCAGACCAAATGGGTGGAGCTTAGAAAGGGGGCAGGATCAGGCCAATGGCCCATCTAGTCCAGCATCCTATTCTCACAGTGGCCTACCACGTGGCTATGGGAAGCCAGCAAGCAGCACCTGAGCACAACAGCACTCTCCTCACTTTTGATTCCCAGAAACTGGTATTCAGAGGCTTACTGTGGTAGACCAGAGGAAAGGACCTGTAAGACGTCAGTTCACCTCGTCTTTGCTAGAGCAAGTTTGCTGACTAGGAGCCACTGGTGATCCTTCAACAACTGGCCTGCTTTGACCCAGTGAGTACCTGATA
Source organism: Zootoca vivipara (assembly GCF_963506605.1). Lineage (NCBI taxonomy): Eukaryota > Metazoa > Chordata > Lepidosauria > Squamata > Lacertidae > Zootoca > Zootoca vivipara. The sequence continues at coordinate 52,879,899 of NC_083283.1, read as the reverse complement.
TGACATCCTTATGATTTCATTATTTCTCTAATGCAGGGTGCTGTATCAACACTGCCTATAAGTTACAGGATAGGTTTGCTGGGGCCTCCAGCCTGTTTTCTACAGAAAGCCACACAAGCTTCTGAGGAAATAAGTGAGAGATTGTTTATAACTTGTTGTTATAATGGTTTCTTTTCATCATGTCCCTTGCATTGCTTGAGGATTCCAGGGCAAAGCTAGTATCTCCCTATTGGTGCTTCTAAAAAATCCCTTTACTTTGCTTTCTAAAGTATATGATCAAACTCAATCCTAAGGAATAAAAAAGTAAGTCCTTGGGAAAACTGCTGATCTCAGCGATGTGTTCCTTTCAGCCCTTCTGGTGCTATCCTTTCCTTTGTCGAAGATGTTGACTAAATTAAAATGTGAAAGCACACCAACTGCTCTGTGCTTTCCGTGAAGGACATTTTCTAAAATTGATGCCATGACTCAGCACCCGCCAGCACCTTGAGCCTCACATTGCTCCCAACATAAATTTGCTGGAGTATAAAGAGAAACGATTTTTGAAATGAAACACAATATAGCCATCTGACAACAGAAAGAAGCTGTCCCTGCTCTAATGTCAGGGACAAAAGCTCTCCCTGTAAATCTGGTGAGAAACACAGTTTGTTTTATGCAGTACTTTGTTATTATTATTAGTAGTAGTACCGGAAAACAAATAAAGGAGCAGCAGACTGAGGCAGACTTATGGCAACCCTGGGAACGGCTCTCCTCTTGATTGTCCTTGAAGATGCTGCCCAGTGTCCACATTCGTCAGAGGACATTTCATTTACACCATACAATTAAAGCTCCAGTGTCTCCAGTTGCTTGTCCCCTGATTCACAACTGGAGAACATGTTGAGTCCATCGCTTCTGGCTAAAATGTGCATTTCCATGGGTCTCGCCCACACATCCAGAATTGTAAGTGGAAGTGGGAATGTGCAATGTTAACCTGAATATTTGGTACAAGAAACAGCTCTTTCTGAAGAATAGATGTGATCCCCAGAGCAACAATATAATCCATGTTACAGAGTCAGTAGTTTCCTTCACTGGCCCTTTTGCTCTGTAGAGCCCTTCTGCTCAGCCCTCTTTTTCCTTTTCTGAATCACCAGCTCCATTTGCCCTCTGCTCTTTCCTTTTTTTTCTTAAAGTCCTTTCTCAATTTTGCTATCTCCTTCTGCATTCTCTTCTCCCACCCCTCCCTCCCTTTTATTTTGCCAGGTCAAGTGGCTGCTCCCAACCTGTTCTTGGATCCTACTCCAAGACTGGTTCTCATGTTAGTGCTAGCAATTTTTTCAGCCACAATAGAACCCTACTTTTTTTTCCTTAAAGGGGTTGCATTAATTATACACCCAGGTCTTCTTTAACCAATACTGAACTGAGAGCAAATCTCCATTCTCAAAATAAAAAAGAAGTGAGAATGGTGGAACATCTAGCCTTAACACTGACATACAAATATGAGAACCGGGGGAGATGAGAAGCAGTATACATGACCTTCTTAGCTCTGCTTGATTCAATTATTTGGCAAAATCTTCTGAAGTACTTTGAGTAGAACTTATGCCATCCACTTATTGTAACAATTATTTTTGATTGGAATGTGATGCTTCCCTGACCTTGACTTGCAATAAATAAGTAGATCCCATGTTGGGATTTTAAAGGAGCCAAACATTTCATACCAAACAGAAAGTCAACATTCAACTTCCCCCCTTAAAATAACATAGACAGACCACTTCAGGTTATTTTTTTCTTCCAAAGCATGGATGCAAAAGGTGCAGAGAAGGACCAGTGCATTTAGCACCCAGATAACATTTTCTTCTTCTCCTCCTCCTCCTCCTCAGGTGAGAACATCAGTCAAAGGAAGCACATGAAAATGGAGGTATCATAATGCAAAGTTTATCTGGGGTTTTCAATAAAAACTTGTGATCAGATTATATCATCTCATAGATCTTTTCATGCAAAATCCACATGGAGTTTTCATTTTATATACTGTATATATATATATATATATATATATATATATATATATATATATATACAGTATATAAAATGAAAACTCCATGTGGATTTTGCATATATATATTCTGCATATATATATTTTGCATATATATATTCTGCTGAACTGAAATGCTGAATGGTGGGAGATTCCAGACTAAAAGTGGGAAGTAGCCCATGACACAGAGCATAGTTAAATTATAGAACTTGCTACCTACAAAATGCAATGCTGGCTACAAAGCTGGATGGCTTTGAAAGAAGAATAAATAGATTCGTGAATAATAAAACTATCAATGGCTACTAGCCATAATGACTATGTTCTTCCTCCACTTTTGGAGGCCTAATGCCAGTTACTGGGAGTCAGAAGTTGAGAGAGTGTTGTTGCTCATGGGCTTCTGATAGACAACTTGCTATCCACTCTGGGAGCAGAAGACTGGACTGGATGAGCCTTTGGTCTGATTCAGAATGGCTCTTCTTTTGTTCTCAGGCATATTCCTTCTCAAAACTTCACAAAGTACAGAATTTTTAAAATCAAAATTGGCCCAGAAAAGAAACACAGAGTTTACCTGTGGCCTTTTCCCAGTTATATAAAGAGCATGTACCTTTAGCACCCTGTGGATTCTGACATATCCCACTGTGATAACTCATCGTGTGAGCAATGATAGAATCTTCTTGTGTTCAGTCCATGACAGGAGCAAACATTTTGGTTAATGTTCCTCTAAGGCTTGACTATGGCTGCAGCTCATTTACCACCCCATTCCAGGAATCCTTCCTTTCTCATTTAAAGCCTAAGAGCCCGCAGTCCATTACATGTGCAATGTGTTAGGATGAGAATGTAGAATAGCCTGAAATAAATTGATTCCCTTTATAAATGGACTTGTCATTTATTTTATTATTTTTTTGTTCCAAAATGAAACTTGACTTAAAAGCTATAGCAGTCCCTCTCAAGAAGTGAAATAAAATAAAATAAAAATAGGAGGGGGGAATCTGAGAAATCGCTGCAGATATAGGTCCCACTGTTGCATTCACTATCACAACTCTGAGCCTGTCATAGTATAAATAACCTTCTCCTGGCACTGTAAGTAGAGGGTTGCCTACTAACCCATATAACTGTCCATGATAGAAACTGTTTACAGGTGCAATCTAGGATAAAAGCTGTTTTCAGCTTTGAGGCACTGTATTACAAAGCTATACTGCAAAGAAAAACTGCTAAGTGTACTACTCAGTCTGAATGAGAGGTAATGATTGTCTAGTGGTAGCATGTTTCAATATTGGTTGAAAAGAAGATTGTTTTACATATACATGGGGAGAAATGTCATGAAGACGGAAATATAAAACATGCATTTATTTCAATGGCACTTGCAAATAACTGCTCCCAGGATCACAACCATATTTCAATGAGAACTGGAAAGAAATGTAGACCAATAATCTAATTCAGGGATAGTCAATGTGGTGTCCTCCAGACATGGACGGACTCCAACTCCCATCATTGCTAGTCTGCATAGCCAGTCACCGGAGCCTCTTCCAGGTGAAGGTGGATGAGACAAACTTGCCCCCACAGAAAGTAGGAATGACATGACAAATATGTATATAGATTTTCTTTTTTTAGAAAAATATATATTTGGTTTTTCAAATTATAGTTTTACAATCACATATCCAACATACAACATAAAGACAAGATTCCATAGAATCTCCTGGACTTTCCTCTTCTCCTTCGTGGGTCCTATTGTTAATCATTTCCTCCACCGGATATAGTTGGTTAGATCCAATGCCTAAGCCAATACCTCTCTACACCCGTAATCAATAAAGTTGTGGCCTTTTTATGCCCATTAACCTTATTCAACGTGTCCTGTGTCTTTATTTACTCCTGGAGGGATCTGGGTATCACCACGCAAAGTCCCTTCTGGCATAGGAGGAGGAGAGGTTGTGGGCACTCACGAGCCCTTCACGCGCTGGGGGGATGGCTGCCATCCCCCCCGGCCATTGGCTGTGCCCCGGGCGTGGTGCTCCCTGGCAAGTCAAATCTGGACATCCCGGGGGGCGTGGCTCACTGACTTAAGTGAGCGCGTGGCCGGGGCTCAGTCTCTTGGTTCCTGCCCCCAGCCGCTTCGGTTTTCCCGCCCACCCTCCCTTTAGGCAGGGCTTTCCTTTTGACATTGCTGCGGACCTCGGTTGGTCACCATTGAGGGGCCTGGTAGGAATTTTTCCACTTGGCAAATTGGCTCTGGTCGGGTGGTTTTCGCCTACCTCGTAGCAACTCGTCACAACTTTGGTTCTGGCGGTTAGGCATTGGATTATCTCTGAAAGGTTACCGGTTTTTTTTGGGGGGGGGGAGATTGTTGCCATCACCTCCCCCAAAATGCTGAAGGGTACTCCCTTAAGGAGTCCGGGGGCGTGGCCATGTCCGAAGTCGTGGTAGGTGAGGGCCTAAGGCACGGCCCCTATCGGTGGCCCCAGGGTGTGTTCCTAGCTGATCTGCATCGCAGGGCTCACCCAATGGTTGTTAACCCTTCACAGACTGCCAGCACAACGGGCTGGAGTCGGATATAGTTAGTTAGATCCAATGCCTAAGCCAATACCTCTCTACACCCATAATCAATAAAGTTGTGGCCTTTTTATGCCCATTAACCTTATTGAACGTGTCTTGTGTCTTTATTTACTCCTGGAGGGATCTGGGTATCACCACGCAATAATCCAAATCTTTTACATCTCCATTATATCGAAAATTCACCAGTAAACTGCAAGTGTTATTCCAAACCTACTAACAATTTTAACAGTTTACAATGGTTTTAAAGATAAGTTATAAGTTTCCACCTTCTATATTAAAGTTTTGGTTTTCCTGATTTCTGATTCTTCCAGTCATTTTTGCCATTTCGGCATAATCCATCAACTTAATCTGCCATTCTTCTCTGGACGGGACTTTAACTGCTTTCCATCTCTGGGCCAATAACATCTGGGCAGCTGTGGTCACATACATGAATAGTCTTTTCTGCTCCATTGGGATTTTGACACCTAAAATTCCTATAAGACGGGCTTTGGGCTTTTTAGAAAAAAAGTTGTTTTAAACATTTTTTTTTCAATTCATTACATATCATTTCCCAAAATTCTTTTACTACATTACATGTCCACCACATATGATAGAAGGTGTCTTCTTTTTCCTTACATTTCCAACATATATTTGACCAATTATTTGTATAGTTTTTCATGCATTTTTAAAACTGTTTACAAAGATACAAAAATGGAGCAAACTGAATTTAAACAATGGAAAAATGAGAAACTGGGATAAACAAAAACAGACAAATTCATCCATCCCTTACTGTAAGGCAGTTTCATCCATCTAGACCACATCTTACATTTGGCGGGCGGTTGAAGCCCTGGCTGAGGACGTCAGGATGTTGTCAGGATGTTGCTCCTGACAACATCAAAGATTACATTCTCCTCCGCCCAAACTTCCCCGCTCCTGGATGTTTTCTGCAAGATCTCAGCTGATTTTGCTTTCCAGTACAACAGATTCCCCTGTTCAAAAGCAGATGAACTACACAACGATTTTGGCTTTTGCATTGATTCACAGCACCAGGAAGAAGCGGGAGTCAGCTTGTCAAAAGTTGGGCTGATAACTTGGGACTCCTATACCACAAAGACTTGAAAGACTAACTATGTCATCCTGTACACAGTGGCTGAGTGTCTTTGGATATACTGGGCAAAAATGATCTCCTTTACACTGAGGGAACAGCAAGATCATATAGTTTATGTCAGCTATGTTGAAGTGAACATTAAAACAAAATAGGATTAGCAAAGGCAATCCAATACTTTTCTTTCATCCAGTGATGCAGCAAATAGGCATCCCATTTACAGCTATGAGCAACTTTTTCAAGGGACTCATTGCCTTTCTGTCTCCTTACATACATCCGTTCCCCATATGTACCACTGCATCTGATCTGAAAGCATTGCTCCTTGCCCGATCTTTAGTGGAAGTGAGAACTATAAGGGTGCACATGAGCCTAGGCTTCCACAGAAGATGAAGTCTGGTGAACAGGCACCAATGTTTTGAAAAGGAAAAAAAATTGTGCAGTGCACACCATGGGACATAAATCAGGCATCCATAGACATGCTGATGAAGAGAGGACTTGAATAACTTATTTCATAAAAGAGGAAGTAAAACTAGACAATATTATGGTAATAAGGTAGAGGCAGGCTGAAATTCTACTTGAAAACTCAATTACACACAGGACATGTTGCTGAACATTTGTGGACTCATGCATTGTTCAGCTGAACTTACCAGAATACTTTGGTGACATTGCTAAATTTGTTTGCTGACATTGCTACATGACTCGAGAGTAGCCATAGGGATCGACTTGTATCTCTGTGTGCTGCCTTTGCTGAAAATAGTTACAAGAGGGACAGCTGGCAGAGTAAGAACTATCCTGCAAAAGAAGGTGCAAGTGTTTTGATGGAGAAGAGGTGACACTAACCACTACCTTTTTCTGAGTGCCTTGTCCTGAACTGACTGGAACCAGGTCTAGGTCTCACTTGTTCCTGAAGATCAGAGAGGCTAGGTGTTGATTGATTCCACAAGTAGAAATTCATCACTGTTATCCTCTGTTGTAGTTTTAATTTATGGTTGATTTATTGTTTAATAAAATTGAGATGTATCATTTCCATTTTGTGGTCTGGATTCCTGTTACACATATATTGAAGCCTCAGGCTGACACATGTCAGTACTTACATAAAAGAGTTGCCAATTATCTGTGGTTATATTCTTCCAGTAGAAGTACACCTGGCTACTTTTCTGTTAGCTAGCCTATTTTCTATATGTTCTGTTCTATAGGCTTTCTACAGCTGTTAACACAGAGAGCCTTTCTCGTGATAGGACCCCTGTTGACAAAATTTTGGCTGGATCTTAATTAGACCATGTTTTGTTGTGCTATCATATTAAAACTGTGAATTTAAAAACTGTTTTAATTGCATTTTAGGATGGCTTTTAGTTTACCAGGTTTGCACATCATTTTGGGTGACACCCCACTGGCAAAAATGGAACTTTAGAGATGTGAAAGAAAACAGTTTGGAAAATATTCACATCGTTAAGCACCTTCTTACTGTGGGATTCACTGCTAGCTGGCCTCCATAAAGCTACTGCAGAGCCCTTGAAGACTGCCTTCTCCTCACTGGCTTAGAAGCATGGAATTGTCAAGTCAGAGGGTACCACAAGGGTCATCTAATCTAACACCTTGAAATAAAGGAGTCATTTGCCCAACGTGGGGCTCGAACCCACGACCCTGAGATTAGAAGTCTCATGTTCTACCAATTGAGCAACAGGGGCCTATCCTGCCACTGAGCTCCTTTGGTTTGGTAGGCTTGTGGAGGGCAGGGCAGGATTCCATCTTTAGGGTGGATGTGCAATTAATGTTTTATTAATGTGAGTTATATGGAGGGTTTTATGTTGCATTCTATTTTATGATTGTTGGAAATTGTATTTTTAAGATGCTGTTGTGTAAGGCACCTTGAGAGAGTTATAATTAAATAAACAAATAAATAAATTACTACAATTTATCCCTGCTTTTTGCCCCTTTGAAATGCACAAAGCTCAAATGGTAGGCAGCATTAAAATGTTAGGGCTACATGCCACACCAACCTCTGAGAGGCCCTGGGGATGTCTGAGCATTACCTAGGGTTGGGTTTGCTTGGAGTGAAGGTCAGTGGAGGCTGTGGTGCCTTTATGGTTTTATTTACACATATATACAACCTGACCATAGATCAGAGGGGCTCACAGCATTAACACTCCCATAAACTTTGCTTCCCCTTAGGTTTCCAGGGGAACCCCGAAGTCCAGCACAAAGCAAATATGTCTCTGTCTCCAGCTTCCAGCTCACTCACACACAACTTTACCCATGTAGCAGCTGAGTGAGGAGGGCGGGGTTGGGAAAAGGACCACCCATTCATTCTATGGCACAGAGCAACTTTAGTTGTGCTAATTCATGGTACTTAACTAGGCAGACAAAACCATTACCTTGAGAAAGGAATTGGTTTCGCAGGTTCTGAACCCTATTCTGCTAGATTATTACTGGTCCACAGGATCACATGTCTGGAAGAGATCCAATATACCAGGCATCCCCAAACTTTGGCCCTCCAGATGTTTTGGACTACAATTCCCATCATCCCTGACCACTGGTCCTGTTAGCTAGGGATCATGGGAGTTGTAGGCCAAAACATCTGGAGGGCCACAGTTTGGGGATGCCTGCAATATATCATTCATAATGACCTCACCAAACTCATAACAATATGCTCACCATCAGCACATTAGGTATGGAAGTCTTGCAGTACCTCACATTTGATCAAATGATTTATTATATTTACTACCATTATTAATATATCTGCTTTCTGCTATGCTGATGTATTCCCCCCTCCTTCCCTCCTCTGGCTTCTGTGCAGCCTTAATTAGTGTCCCCTCTCATATGCTAAAGTTATCTTATTGGAAAACAACAGAAAATAACTCGTGCGAAGGAGATAAAGAAAAATCCCCAACATCCCATATATGATAGGAGAGTGGGAAGAATAACTGACATTACAACATTTTGGAATTGAAGATGGCCACAACTTTATTGATTGCAGATGTTGTTGGCTTTGGCTAAGGAATTGAGTATGCATCCTGAATCAACCTCCTGTCAGAAGGCTGATGCTGGAGGAGGAGGAGGAGGAGGAGGAGGAGGAGGAGGAGGAGGAGGAGGAGGAGGAGGAGGAGAGGAGGAGGAGGAGGAGGAGGAGGAGGAGGAGTCTGGACTTGATATCCCGCCTTTCACTCCCCTTAAAGGTAAAGGTAAAGAGACCCCTGATCATTAGGTCCAGTCGTGACCGACTCTGAGGTTGCGGCGCTCATCTCGCATTATTGGCCGAGGGAGTCGGCGTACAGCTTCCAGGTCATGTGGCCAGCATGACAAAGCCGCTTCTGGCGAACCAGAGCAGCACACGGATCGCCGTTTACCTTCCCACTTGGAGCGGTACCTATTTGTCTACTTGCACTTTGACGGGCTTTCAAACTACTAGGTTGGCAAGAGCTTGGACCGAGCAACGGGAGCTCACCCAGTCGCAGGGATTCAAACCACTGACCTTCTGATCAGCAAGCCCTAGGCTCAGGGGTTTAACCCACAGCACCAACTGTGTCCCTTAAGGAGTCTCAAAATGGCTAACAATCTCCTTTCCCTTCCTCTCCCACAACAAACACTCTGTGAGGTGAGTGAGGCTGAGAGACTTCAGAGAAGTGTGACTAGCCCAAGGTCACCAAACAGCTGCATGTGGAGGAGTGGGGAAGCGAACCCGGTTCACCAGATTACAAGTCCACCACTCTTACACTACACCATGCTGGTGTAACCACGGGTCATGCCCGGGTTATGGGTCACCCCAAGACACAGGTCAACTGAGCTGACCCACCAGGCCACCACTGGGAAGACTATTGGGCTATCTGTTCTCCACATGAGCTTCTTCCACCCAGGCCCCTTTACCAGGGTACGTTATCGCCCTGCTCACAATGTAAGGAGGGTGATGCACCATCTCACCCTTCCTCGGGAATAGACTAGGTTTGCCTTAAATGCCAAAGTTGTGACTATTACTATGAGGAAGGCAAACCCCCCAATGGGTCCAATTTGTTTGTAGGCAAATTCCTTTATATGCTTATTGCTTTATATGCTTATTGGGGCAGTTCCCCCCCCCGAAACATTATGCTGGTTGAGGAAATAGCAGAAAACTCCTGGTCCAAACGGAGACTCCTGTTCATATTCTGAAGATGCTAAAATTGGGCTCAGAGCTTTCAGTGTTATCTTCTTGGTTTGGACTACCACTCCCATCATCCCAATGGTCAGGGATGATGGGATGGTAGCCCAAATCATCTGATGGGCACCAGGTTGGTGAAGCCTGCAGGACTGTAACACAAGCTATGCCATCTTGTGGAACTAGTCGTAGTTTCACAAGAAAGCTACGAACACAACATGTTAGCATTAGCATTCATCTGCTCCTTTTGGAGCTGAAAGGAAGGTATCTGAGGAGTTCTAAGATGAATGCCTGGATTTATTTACCTCCTTATCTGTGTAACATCTCAAAAGCAAAGAATGTTGGCTCTGAACATTAAACTTTTCAGCCTGTCCAATGAACCTGAATATATTAATGGTTCAGCATTGTAAAGAGCAAGTTACAGGAGATAGATAAAAGGAATTCAGAAGTAGATTGAATAAGCCAGTGTTGGGAGAATTTCCATTGCCCTCACCTTCTGGAGATGTACTATAAATGCACAAATAAGATAATCAAATGACTGTGTAAAGCATCTTTCTTGAATATGTACCTTATAAGCCATTATCTCCACCCACAGCTGAAGTGTTTGGTCATATCCTCACCATACATTTAAAGCACATTTATATTAGTTTTACATCCATGAGTCACAAAGCCACAATTTTTAGCAACCTTAGCAAGCTACAGTTCCCAGAATTTGTTGGTGGAAGCCATGGTTGTGGTATAAGAGTGCTTTAAATTTGTGGTGTGGATGTTGCCTCTTGCCAAAAGTGTTCAATCAGTGGCATCTGAGGCCACGGGGTCTAACACAGAGATGTGAAACCTGGGGCCCACCAGATATTGCTGGACTACAACTCCCATCACCCTGACCATTGGCTATATTGTTAGACTCCAACAATATCCAAGAGCACAGGTTACCCACCTCTGGCCTTGCAAGATGCAATGTTGTCTTGGGGTAATGTCCATCTAAATAATTGTGCTAATGGAATGATTTCTGCTAGTGTCATGGAACTCCCTCCACCTTTCCTCATGTGTGCCCTGTATCATCTCCTAATTTTCTCCAGAGGGTTGTGGGGGGGGGGACAATGACAACCCAGAACAGATTTAGGGGCCACCTGGGAAAGGAGAGAGGTGGAAGTCTTGTTGTGCAAACAGAAGTCTTTTTGCTCACACAAGAGGTTACTTTGTGCTTTGTTGAATACAACCCATGGTCTTCTGTCTTGTGCCTAGACTGCCCAGAATGCCAATCCATCTTAATTTTGGATGGGGGTTCTGATTCTGAAATTTTATAGTTCGCTCCATCGTGGGTTGTGAATTAATCCCAGTCTTTTAGAGCGTTGACTGGCAACTGCCATAAAAGATTAGCTAACATAAGGACCCTTGAAACAGGAAATATCAAGGTCAAATGACTGCTACCAACCAGGATCCTAAAGATGGAGCCATTCACATTTTCCACTGTCTAAAACCGATGAGACTTTGTTCCATTCACCTCTAGCAGCAGGTTTGTAGCATCTATGTAGCTTTCCTCAGGATAATACTAACTTCTGCTTGCTGAGACTAATGAGAACAAAGTCAGGGGAAATAAACCATGAAGAGGAGAGAGAAATGGGAAACAGCTTTAGAAACCATCATCCTGCAGCATGTTAATGCTTTGCTTTCACGTGTTTCATTCAAGTCTCTCTCAGGGCTGTTGCGACACTGACTTCACTGCAGAGATAAAACCAGAAGGGAGACCTTGGGAGGTAAGGTTCACATTTATTTGTACTTGAAGCTTTGACACAGTGTTCGCTACAGTGACAACTTTGTGAATGCCAAATAAGCAGTGTTCAGCTTCTGCCACCCCCACACCTCTTCTTTTTAAAGTCACGACCACACAGCAGTGCACTTCAGAATGACAACCAATGGCACCCAGCAAACCAGGTAATTCTCCTCTTGTCCAGATAATGAAAGTCATGTAAATGTGTGCACACTGGCATGATCATCTGTTTAATTAAAGAAGGACACAGACACTTTGTGGTGGATGAGATGAAAAGCAGAATGAATGTGAGAATATTTGATCCATTGGAATCTGCTACAAACAGTCCAGTTTCCAAATCCTTTATTCAATTAAAATTGGATCTGCATGATCTACGTTTACCTTAAAGAGATCCAGATCATCAGTTGCTGTAACCTGAGCTGCAGATTCTTTGCTCCCAATGCCTTGGATGCTGACAGAAAACTAGGACCATCTCTGAAGGCCTTTCTGAAGTTACTGATTCACCTTGGACTTTATGGTAACTGAAACCACCCAAAGTATCCACAAGGAAAAGCAAGAGGTTGTTTAGTGGTGTTTAAATCTTGAATGCCACCAATTTAATGAAAGTTTTTGGGCATTCATAAGGTCCTGCTGGGCTAGGGGTTATAAAGCTTCAGCTGAGTCCATGTGATGCCTTCCAGGTGTTTCTGGACTACAACTCCCATCATCCATGACCATTGGTTATACTGGCTAAGGCTGATGGGAGCTGGAGTCCCACATTGGACACTGCTGAATTAAGCTCTGGGCTTAACTGAAACAACATCTGCTTTCCTTGACAGCTGCCCCAGATCCTGCCAGAATTTGAGTGTGACTTTGCTTCTGTTATATAGCCACAGAGAGACACATTGGAGAGATCCTGGCAGAGGAGTCAGGACTTGGGACAAGGGCTTTGGGGGAGGAATGAGGGTGGGGTAAGGGGGTGAAACTATGCCCCCCAGTACCTTCTAAAATAGGAGCTCACAGAGGGTAGTGAATCATCCCTCTGTCCCCCTGCATACTTTGAGATCTAGTTTTACTCTAACCAGAGTCTCAAAGTTGAAGCTGAAATTCAACAACTCTAATGAAATGGCAGGCCGCGAGTCCTCATGGCACTCTTTAAACAGTGCCTTATCTGGTTCTTTGCCTTGTAGACATCCACATAACTAGTGACAGATATAGTTAAAAGGAAAAGCATACTTTAACCCTGTGTGAGCAAAATATGTGTGCATAAGGCTTTAAATTTAGCTACATCTTTCTCTTTCTCTCTGAACCTGTGTGCGCATATTAGAAAAGGTGCATTAAATAAGCACTGTCAGAGGTTTAAACTAATGCTGCAAGGAAGTATTATGCAGTATGCTTTGTTGAACAGGCGATTTTCATTTTACATCAAAGGTAAAGTAAGGTCATTATAATTCCCATCAGTTCTAGGAGGTCTTAAATATTTGAAAGCCAATAAATAGTCTTCCCTCTCAAAGGCTTGTTTCCCCCAGCAGCCAATTAAAATGAAGATGGCATGGCACTGTGCGCCGAGCTTTCAGGCACTTCTGTACAGAGAAGAGTGCCTTGGACTGCAGCCACAGGAGGGAAGAGGAACAACAAGAGCTGTACATTGCAAATTACAGTAGAGCGCAATTAGGTTACATAAATTTAGTGTGCAAGAAGAGCTGAGCTGATCATAAAATATGCATGTGTAAATGAAACCCATTATGAATATGTGAAAATATATCACAGGCGTGAGCAGCAAGATGATTTGAGATCTTATCCGTTGACCTTTCATTGCAAACACACTCTGGAGATGAGAAAATGCCTCTTTCAGTTTCACTTGTTATACAGTGGAACCTCGGTTTATGAACACCTCGGTTTATGAATTTTCGGTTTACGAATGCCGTGGACCCATCTGGAATGGATTAATTCACTTCCCATTACTTTCAATGGGAAAGTTCGCTTCAGTTTATGAACGCTTCAGTTTATGAACAGACTTCTGGAACCAATTACACCCATGCTTTGGGTTAAGTACGCTTCACGTTGAGTACTCCGCGGACCCGGCTGGAACGGATTAATCCACTTTCCATTACTTGCAATGGGAAAGTTCGCTTCAGTTTATGAACGCTTCCGTTTATGGACAGACTTCCGGAACCAATTGTGTTCATAAACCGAGGTACCACTGTAAATGTTATGGGTGCCTCTTTTTTCCTGGCAGAGATTTGGTGCTTTAAGCCAGTGTGGTATAGTGGTTAAGAGTGGTAGACTTGTAATCTGGGGAACTGGGTTCGCGTCTCCGCTCCTCCACATGCAGCTGCTGGGTGACCTTGGGCTAGTCACACTTCTCTGAAGTCTCTCAGCCCCACCCACCTCACAGGGTGTCTGTTGTGGTGGAGGAAGGGAAAGGAGAATGTTAGCCGCTTTGAGACTCCTTCGGGTAGTGATAAAGCGGGATATCAAATCCAAACTCTTCTTCTTCTTCTTCTTCTTCTTCTTCTTCTTCTTCTTCTTCTTCTTCTTCTTCTTCTTCTTCTTCTTCCTCTTCTTCTTCTTCTTCTTCTTCTTCTTCTTCTTCTTCTTCTTCTTCTTCTTCTTCTTCTCTTCTTAAGCAGGATGGCAAGCTGAAGTCTGATGGGTGAAGCTTTTCCTATCACTCCGCCTGTACAATGGAAATGGTTAGGTTTCTGTTTTCCACGCAGCTGTTAAAGGCACATGGATCTACGGGGGTGGGGGTGGGAGGGGGAGGTTGCCAATCCTGTTTAAAGAGTCACTATTAACCTGTTCCCAGAGAAAAAAATACAAGGCAGTTAAGGGGAAATCAATTTCTGTGCTGAAAGTGCCCAAGTTACTATCAAGTAACAGTCTCTTCTCCCTCTGATAATCGATGTTCCTGCAAAGTGCTAAAATGTATGTGATTAGGCCATTAACTGAAGTGGCTAGAATATATGCATGAAAATGCATTTTTTTAAAGAAGCATTCAAGTAGTCTGGCTGTTCTATTCTCCTTCTGTTCTGTTTGTCATTATTGTTTCTGTTCTAGTGGTGTTTTAATATTAACTGTTCTGTGGTGCATCCCTGTTCACATCTACTCAGAAGTTAACCCCATTGAATTCAATGGGACTTCCCCCAAAGTAAGTGTATATAGCAGCTTTGTCAAACTTTTCTTTTCATCTGAGGGCCTCACTCGCCATTGGCTAACTGCGTGTGGATTACATTTCAGTGTTGGATGTGCCATTCCACAGGAGCACACACCTCAGAGAGATGCAGAGACACATGCAGGTATACACACACCTCACCTGAACTGATCCATGCAGATCAGCTGCTAAGTCTGTATTTGCCTCATGGTACTTTTTCATTTTGCTACTACTGCCAAAATGAGTGAGGTATTGGGGGGGGGGGCTGCATGTGAGTAGGGTAGAACAGCCCCGAGGGTTAGCCACCCAAAATGTATAAGACTGATTGCAGCCTATACTTATTTTTTATAGGGTGGAATTCAGTGTTGCATAAATGTTTTGCTTGTGCAGGCATTTCAGCTTGCCAGATAGAAAGCTCCCCCTCTCTTCCTGCCACATCGCACTCCCTCTCCCCTCCCTCGCTGCCTGATGCTCCTTCCTAAAACAAAAATCTGAGAAAGAAAACTAGCTTGTGGGAGGGGGGGGGGCTATGCTAGAATTCTTGTTCCTGGCACCTGGGCATGTATGTGCGGGGATTTTTATTTTTTACTGTGGACCATTCAGTCATGTGAAACCACGCTGTCGTCTTCAGAGATACCCAGGTCTGCTACCTATAGAAAAATGAAGCTTGTGACATACACTCTTAAATGTGCTGAAAATAAATTAGCTGAGACTTGACAAAATATTTGTGTGTTTGCATGTGTACACAAACACCTAAGCTATGAAAAGCACAATTTCTAAAGTTTGTGGGTGGAAGACTGACAGGTGGCGCATTCAGCAATCTGAGCTGTCAGAGGCATCGCTGAGCATCAGAAAGGAGTTACGTGAGGCTGTGTTGCCTGCTGCTTTGCCAATATTGGTTTTTTAAATTTATTTTTGTTTTAATTATTCCTCTTCACTGATAGAAGGGAGCACACCTGAGATTGCTTATGGTGGTAAGCAGTTACTAGGTTTTCGCATTCTAGAAGATTAACTGTACAGACATAATTTGCTGTAACTTTTTTCTTTTATAAAGTTGTTGAACCAATCTTTTCCGCATCCATGATGCCAGGATTACAAATCACATTTAGTGGTTGTTCGTATTCTAATATTTGTGGTGCTCTCGACCCCAAAATGAAAAGGAGGCAATAGAAAATAAGCTTACATTTTCTGTTATCCTTTCTGAAAGAATTGCAAAAAAAAAAAATCTAAACAGCCTTCACATCCCAGGGTAGTACATAATAATATCAACAATAAAAGCAAAATAAAATCTATCATGAAACAATAAAAGCTTTTAAAGAAATCAACAGCAGCCCAAACACACCAAATGTAACCCTTTTAAAATGCTGAGCAATTAAGAAAATATTAAATTGGAAATGGAAAGATTGCATTGCCAAAGCACAGCCAAGCCTCTCCAGGGAAGGTGTTCCAAAGTTGCAATGCCACCACAGAAAAGACCACCACATTCCTGCAAGCATAATGCACTTCAGACAGTGATAATATCCATAGAAGTTTACTATCTTACTGAACAATGCGAGATGAGGTGCTTCTTCGGGCATTTGGGTCCCAAGGGCCCTAAAACAGTCTTCTTCTTTTTACTAAATTTCAGTATGCCGGAGAAAACACTTGTGTTGCAATACTTTGGAAATCACCCTTTGTGAGGTTTGCTTGTGATAGAAAATGATGTGTTTGAACAATCGAGCAATCCAAAGCTCGGTTAATATGCATGCCTTGAAAAAACTAGTTTTTGCCTCCATTTTGGTTTTATGATTGCTTCCTTGCCCTTAACCAAGCCTGGTATGGATGAATCAATGTGTCATGCTTTTCTCAACATGGAGGCTGACAAATGTTAGTGACCCTGGGGAATTATCAACTCAGGTCTTGACCACATTAGCAATAGTGCCACAAGTGAAGTAGAGCAGCATGTCCCAGGCAGGAACATAGGAAGGCTAGCTGCCCCTGTAGGTCACTTGTAGCCTACCCACTCTGCCTACCCACAAGAAGAAGAAGAAGCAGTGGTGGTGGTGGTGGCGGCGGCGGTGGTGGCAGTCCCAGGGAAGGTAAACAGCTGGGGCTGGGAGGTGGGGAGGAGGACTACTTGCCCCCCTCACCTCTTCTTCCAGCTCCCCCACCCCCAGTGCCACTTCCCTGGCCCACCACGAGGTCTGATGGACAGTGGACCAACCTGTGGCTAAAAAAAATTGCAGACCCCTAGGCTATACTAACCCTCCCCCCAATAGAGAAATGGATATTAATTTCTATTTGACAGAAGAGGCCTTGCTCAACTATCTTCACACTCAATGCAAATCAGCATAATGATGCCAGGTGACTGACAAGTGGGCAACCCTGCCCGCTTGCCAAAGCAGGTCCATTTTCCTCTTCCTCTACCACTCCACCATTCACAGATTGCCAGTGAAGGAGCCGACAGAGAAAGCTTGTACTCGCTCAGGGTGGAAGATAATTTTACTAATTATGTCTGTAAATCGTTGCTCACAGTGTGATTTTTAATTCCAAATATATAATCCTATCCAGCAATAGTTCAAGCTGAGTTGTGCATGACCGGTAGGCTGAGTCTAGTTACTGTATTCAGATGTAATGCAGAACCATAATTTAACTCTATGAAAATTAGCCTAGCCTCCCCAAGGCTGGGTAGTTTCCATACCTTCAAAGAGGAGATTAACAGCTTTCATTGAAGTTTTAGATTAACTGCAGTTTAGTGGGCCACCTTCCCCCTAAACAGGGGTGGGGGAAGCAAGGATCTAGCCTACCAACTGGGTCTACTCCCTTACCCCAATGTAAAAGATTAAAAAGCATTTCACAAGATGTCCCACATCCTCACATTGTATGACTAATATTAACAAAATGGTGCAGATTCCGTCAGTAAAAGTCCTTCTTGGCTTTCTTCACGTTCCTACTTTTCAGAAGCTAGAGAAGTTACGTTAGCTGATTTGCTCAAACCACTCCTGACACATTCAACTCCCTAATGTATGTTAAATGTTGATATATTGCCACCACTTTGTTGGAATTGTTTCCCTGAGAAGCAGTCAGAAGGAATACATTTCAAGTGTTGTTTTGTTTGGCTTCATTTCTCACTCGAGAAAAATGTTCATAAAAGAATAGCAGGGTGCTTAGGAATATTTATTTCCACAATATTGGGGAGCCAATCTAAACTATGCAATATGTCATAATCCATTCCAAAAGGATAGGCCAGGGCCCATCAGTAAGCTAGGGAAGTCTTAATGGACAGATGGCCAAGTTGCCAGGTGTTTCAGACCAGACATGATGGATGGCTTGTGAGGGCTGCAACAGTCCACATCACAAACAGATGACCCATGTTTGTCTTCCAGCAGGTGCAGCAGAGCACAGCTTGCCTTACGTGCGGTGGACAGAAACCTCTGTTGGCCATGCTTTGCTTCATCACAAACTCCAGAACCACATGCTCTCCAGGTGCAGTTTAGGAGGAAAATGCACCCAAGAAGCTTGGCTAAGCATCCATCTTTGAGAAACCAGCCTGAAGGGCTTGTGACATCCAAACCAAGGAAGACACCTCCATAAGCATAATATTGAGACAAAGAAACTGGCGATGACTTCAGCTTGCAACACTTACATTTGGGCTACTGTTTTATAAGGTTGTTTTTCTATACAGTACTTAATTCAACGACAGGCGAGCCTGAAATTTGTTTTCTCCCAAATTTAAAGCAAACTAACCTGGTTTGCCAGTCCTGAAACATAACTCTTAGTCTGACTACATAAATGTCACCCAAAATTCATATTTTGTAGGGGAAGTGAGTACAAAATGCATATTGTATGGAAACAATGTGTTCAAAATGCATGGAAAATGTGAACAATATAGATGCAGGGGGAGGCCTTTGAAGTCATCTTATTTTACTTGTTATTTTGTGTTATATTTACTGTTTTTAATTAGGTTTTTGTAATTTTGGATTATGCGGAATGCTTTATCGGAGTGGATGTAGCAACCGAGTAATTTCGTTGTTCCCGCAAGGGGACAATGACAATAAAGATATCTTATCTTATCTTATGTGTGTTTTTCTAAATCTGCAAAAGGCAGAGGGATGGAATTGACCTATGATTGAACACATGCAAAACAAATCTACTTTTAGAAATTCTTCTCAGGCTATAAAGCATCTCTCAGAGTGCTTCCTTACATAAGGATGGAGCCTCGTATACACATGCTTGTATGCACATATCTGCTTCTAAGTGACAACTTGGGGAACAAGAAACAAATCAACAGAGGCTCTTTGCATCAGCCTGGCCTGTTCTACCCCCTTCATCAGCAATTCATTCTGTAGAAAACAGAAGTTGAGGTTCATCATGGAATGGAAATAAACATCACCCATTGACAGCTTCAGTGTAGGTAGCTGGTAGAAAGACTGGCAACTCTTTTGGCCCAGAGACCCCACACCTGCTCTCACCAGACCAGCTTGGCAGAGCTCAAATGTGCTTCTCAAATACTGGCTACGTCTGTCCCTTGCTGTTTTTCACATAACACTTTGTGCCGTCTGCAGACATTTCTGTTCTGGGCCAACGTTATGCTTCAAATATTGCAGAAAACACTGCAGGTTTCTTTCTGGCTACTGCAGATAGCCTGTCAAGAGGCCCCCCAGGCCATGCAGATATATCTACCTTTCTGCCCAATGCTGATTTGGAGCTGTGCAGCCTTTTGTTCTTCAGACAGAGTGCCTGCCTCTGGGCCTGCAAATATTAGCTTCATGAATACCTTCCATCAGGCCCAATACTCGGTGATATTCCCATTATCAAAATCCACAGGAGGTTCTTGCCTAGCGCTAGAGGCCATCTCTTTTCCTTTTGTTGTTCTGTTTTCAGACTTTTCTGTTTTCAGACTTTTGGTTTTTAAAATAACTGTTGCTGGGGTTTTCTTTGTAAACAGGAGCATGCCCACTCAGGAAACCAGTCCATCTCAGTAATGACTGCCCTGACCAGCAGTGGTCATTTGAGGTTTCAGGCAAGTGTCTTTTTTTACAACCCTATCTAGAAAAGGGATTGAATCTAGGATATTTTGCATGCATAACCTGTGCTCTATCACTCAGCTATGGCACTCCCCTCAGTTGCATAATGGTAAGCATAGCAGAAAGCTTCGATATACAAGAAGAAAAATATGAACCAGAATAACAATCCAAAGGAGTTATCTCAAAGAACTCACAGCTCATCAGAACACAGTCCTAACACCAATTTAGCACTATTTTATTGTGCTTTCCAATACTTCCCAAAGCTTATTCTGATCTAGATAAAAAAAACCATGTCTGTTGGTTTATATTCTACAGAAATAATCATTTTACAATCTCACCTAGCTTCAGAGCAATGGATGTCTATAATCTGCAGCAGCAATGGCATAATCCATCAGTGAGTGTATGATCCTTTCTCCACAGCACAGGCAGTGCCCTCTGCTAACAGGTTCCTGTGAATGCATGGAGACTGGGGAGACATGGAGACTATGTGGATGTGAGACTCCACATAGGAGTGTGCCTTGTACTGAGTTAGACCCTTAGTGCAACTAGGTCAGTGTTGCCTATGCTAATTGGCAGAAACTCTCTAGGGCTTCAGGCAGGAGATGCTAGGAATTGTACCTGGGATCTTCTGCATGCAAAGCAGATGCTGAGCTATAGCCTTTTGTTTAAAGGCCTCCATGTGCTTATAGAACATATGAGGACAGTGTAAAGACAGCTAGGAACAACCAATAATTTATCCTATTTATCATTATCCTGATAGCCTACATTCTACATTGACTACATTCAAGTTTCTTGGGTAGCACACCCAATGAGAAAATGAGAAAATGGCAGTGAATCAAGCACCTAAGCATTCTATGGCAAAAAGAAATCAGCATTTGGTAACTTTAGCATTATCCTCCTCCTCCTCCTCCTCCTCCTCCTCCTCCTCCTCCTCCTCCTCCTCCTGATGTTGGATAAAATGCAGGGCAATGGTCTTTATGGCAATATGGCTCCCATGAAATCCATCAGAAATCTGGCTGGAATTGTGCAATTCTTCACTCACCAACCTACCAATAAAATAGATGATTTGTTGAATGGCTGATCAAAGATGAAGTGAATAGTTGCGAGCAGTATTTCTCTACATTAGGCAATCACAAGTTGAGCATATAAATATATTCATCCACACAGTGCTCAGGGAGCGGTTTGGCAGAGACAAAGCACAATGATAGGATCAATAGCACATGAACAAGAAGGAACAAAAAGAGCAGTGGTGTGGGAACATGCTAGGCAATGCATACCAAATCAGGGCAAATGAATGTTTGAAGAAAGGCTCAAGCAGGCATGGTTACAACCCAGCAGACATCACCATGTCATGATCTGAGGCTGCTACAACCATCCCCACATGAACAACTGACCATCCTGAGCCTCTAACTTCTCTTATCTGTGATAGAGCCCCTCCAAACACACTTTCAGTCTCTCTTACTACCCACTTTCCCCTTCTTGTCTATCACTCACTGCCTGTTAATGAAGAAAGCTGTGTAGCTTGCATATGCCTAGGTTGAAAGATAATGTGTCAGTATATGGTTGCTCGCTTGGAGCGATTTTAGTGCAAAATATATAATCATGATCCATAAGATGCCATTCTTGTGTTGGACATGAATGGGAGGCCCACTCCATGCCTGCCTGTATAGATGAGAGTTACACTGGATGCTGATCTCCCTTGCTCAGGATGTGTACAAAAATGTTATGAAAGCAGAATAATGGGTTTTCTGTTTTAAACTCTTGATCCTTTCTTTCTCAGAGCCTTTTATTTTATAAGGTCCACATTCTTCCAAAGATTTATGACAAACCTGCAATTTAAATGTCAACATAATCAAGGTGAAAAACAGCTCTGGACAGCAAAGTTAGATATGTCTCGAATTGCATGTCCTGAATCTAAAATTCCCTTGCCACCCCCCACTGTTAAGTATCATCTCATGGTGATGTCAGCTATAAAATAAGAAATACTGTGGAACTCTCTATTGGTGATTTTCGTATACTTTATCATTGTAAATACATTTAATAACAGTTTGACAAACAAGCAAATCTTATGGGCATTTTTATCACCCATTAAACTTCACATCATTTCTTGTTTACTATAGGATGATAGATGGCATTTAGAGTTGGGAAAAGTGCAAAATTTACTACCACAAGATATATAGCTGAGGTACAGTTAATAAATACAGATAATCCATCTTCTTTATAAATTTTCTCCCCATCAAGTATCATTCGGGATATCCTATGGCATTACAATGGTAAGCATATATTGGGCTTGTAGTGCATTGGGTTTGATTAATTCAGCAGACCCAATTACTGTATAAAACCTTGGAAGCTCAGAACATAGTTCTGAATCACCATCACACCATGTTTATGGACCTCTCCGAAGCATCTGTCTGGCTACTTGAAGGATCCCCATTTATATTTGGTAGCTCCTAAAGAGATTCATCAGCTATCTGAGTCATCTTAAATATCCCTAAGCATTTAAGTTGCTGTTTTTGTCCATCAAGCACTTTCATCTTCTCCTCCAAATTATGGACAAGGCAGCAACATTAATCTTAACCTTTATACATTCACCCTCTGAGGCACTGCATCCCTAAAGCACTCTACAAAGCAAAATACCACATGTCCCCCTTGGAGAAACAATTTTTACAGCAGCTATGTATGATGTGCTATGATGGATCATTCGCCTGGTCTATCAGGTCTGTAATATGCCTGCAGCAGAGACCAATGTAAAATGGCTTGGAGGAAGCCAACTTCTGCACCCAATTTAGCTCCAAGTGTTATGCAATTGTATAAACTGGAGAACTTATCTCATGGAGAAATTCTTGTAGCCTCCGTTTCAACCAGCAACTACGGTTTTTGATAAGTGTTAAATGCTAAGTAGGATTTGGAATTGAGAGAAGAATATTCAGTCATCAATATATCCTACTGATTTCGACTGTTCCAAATGAAAAAGTATTGGTGGTTGACTGTATTTTTAGAAGATTTCTGTACATTAGAGTGAGAAGTTAAAAATGAACAAGTAGTGTAGTCCTGAACAGATATACTAAGAAATATGTCCTTTAAATTCTTTGGGACTTATTCTCTGGTAAATTTGCTTTGTGAGTTTTAGGATGTATTTCAAACCTATGGGCTTGAATTCACACTTAGGTCCTGTTGAAATTAATGTGGAAAATTAGTCATGGGTAACTTAAGCCCTATCAATTTCAGTTGGGATCTAAGCATGTTTAACTTTGCTCTGGATCCAGCTCATGATTTAAACAGAACCTTAGAGTTGGATGGATCCTAAATGGGTTTTAATGTTGAGTATCTTACCTGTTGTGTCTTTATTGATTTATTCTTTGCATTTCAATATATGTTTATTCTTTTGTGATTTTAAATCATTGTAAACTGTATTGAGTGGTCCATGGACACCAGTAGGCCAGGACAAAAATGTATATATACCGTATTTTTCCATGTAGAAGACTAGGTTTTTTCCCTTTAAAATAATGTCCGAAATTTGGGGGCGTCTTATACATGGATAGGTCTTCTCCCATTTTCTTAAACCGGAGTCCCCCCAAATAGGGGATGTCTTATACATCATAGACGGAAAAATATGGTATACAGTAGTACCTTGGTTTGCATACGTTTTTGATTACAAACACGTCAAACTCAGAAGGGCATGTCCCAGTTCGCAACCCCTTTTTTGGATTACAACTCATTTTTTTTGGATTACGAACAAAAAAAATTTGGGTGCCCCATTGGCGAAAGCGCGCCTTGGGTTACAACCTGTTTTGGTTTACAAACAGACCTCCAGAAAAAGATTATGGTTGTAAGCCAAGGTACCACTGTATATAAAAATAAATTTGTTAAGTAGTTTCATCCATTTTGTCCTTTGTCTTTTTCCTGCCCTTTACAGAATAATCTAGGGCCTCATCTAAGATGCATAAGCACATGTCCAGTGCTTAGCAGGCCTTCATATGCTATCCACTCTATTGTGTTGTTAGAGGGGTGATTAAATCGTTGGCTGCTCCCCACATGAAATGCAATGGCTACTTCATCTAGCTGTCTCAGAGTACAAGATGACCTGGTGAAGGTCACACTTTTGGCTCAGATGTGTGACCAACTCTCATTTAGCTGCTCTGTTCTGCAAACCGTTTCTCTCAGTGGTCATTGTTCCATTGAAGACTACAGAGCTTACTTTTGAGTGCAAGGTATCTCAGCCTTAATTGGGAATGAATTCCATATTTCCTAGTATGTTGTTGCTGTGGCAATGCAGTGCCATTGTCATGCTTCCCTCTTTAATGTTCAGTAAATTAGTGAAAATTTAAAATGGCTGTTTTATTGATAGCTAATCGGGTATAAGGAACACAACCAATGTCTTGCTTGAGAAACTGAATTAAGTACCGGCTAAAATACTTCCTTCAGTTTTCAGACAATGTATTTGACCCATGCTGGCCATCATCAGAATGTGAGATATAAGAACAGGATTTTCTGCCTGAAATATGGAGAAGCTTAATCTAAAGGGGAACTGTCTTGGTGAAAAAGAAGAAAAAATGAGGCATGATATTGTTTCAGTCACCTTTAAACTTATGACAGAGGTGGGAAGTTGTTCCATTTACTGCTTGACCTGGAGCTGTTACCTTACCTCATTAAGAAAATATACAAGCCCATTACCTGGAGGTAAGTTACAAAAACACCAAAGCTGTTAGGTCATAGCAAAAAGATCAAGCTTGCTAAAGCTGAACTACTAGACAGCACAGACTTGACTTCCAAACAGATATGGCAGTACCTTATCTCTCTTGCTAGAAAGAACAGCATCAAAGAGGAGCTTCTGAGCAGAACTGAAGACAGAAGATATAAATCTAATCTGCATTTAACCTTAATTAATGGCAGTATGAAGCAAGTTAATGCTTTAGTGGTAGCAGTTTAAGGACACAAGTAAACATGAAGGTCCATGATCAAGAACCCCTGCAGATTCCAGACATATTTATTCAGAAATTCTTATTCAGAGTTCTTGGGAACAAGGCGCAATAGCACAGCCCTAACTATGTCTATTCAGAAAGAAGCCCTATTGAATTCAATGGGGTCCAGGTAAGAGGATTTAGGATTGAAGCCAAAATACATTATGATTATTCAATCAAGTATCATGTTGTAACGAAAGAACTGGCCAGCACAAGCACTACCCTAATATTACCGTACTTAGATGTGAAGATGAGAATGGACAATGTGACACTCTGGAATTTCTATCACAAGATGTAGTAGTGACCAATTTGGGCGGTTTTGAAAGGGATTAGCTGAATTCATACAGGATAAGGATACTGAAGGCAACCGGTCATAATGACTATCACCTCCAGTATCAGCTGTAGTAAGTCTCTGAATATTGGTTGGTGGGGAACATGAACAGAAGAGTGCTATTGCCCTTGTGTCCTGCTGTGGGCTTTCATAGGCCTCTAGTTGGCTACTGCAGGAACAGAATGGTGGACAGGATAAACCTCAGGCAGCTAATGTGGTGCCCTCTAGGTGTTACTGGACTACAACTCCCATGAGCCACACTTAGCATGGCCAATGGTCCAGGGTGATGCAAGGTATAGTCCAACAACCTCTGGAAGGCTCTGCCTTTGGTGTGATCCAACAAAACTCTTTTTATGTTCTTGGAGCATTTCCCAGGGGCCAGATAAACATTCTGCCCAGCACCGATTCCCAGTTTCCATATGGTTTTAATCAAATAGTTCTATTTCTATGCTGTATGGACTTACACAATTATACCATGTTGATTCCATGAAGAAATGGTTAAGAATGATTTTGGATTAATTAATTTCCTAACACATTGAAACATACTTGAACTTAGCTTTTGCAAAGCGTCATCACCAATAATGGGCCCCTAGTCTCACATTTTGCTCTGAAATGGCTAAGTGTTGCTTTTAAAGCTTTGAGTGAATTGGGCTCAATGGAGCGATTAGTCAGAAACTAACCTTTTTGATAACAAAGTAGAATCAGAAAATAGGCAATAATTCAGTGCTCAAGGAATTTTCTAAAAGTTCTCTAACTACAGACACTTGCAAAATTGCACCTATCCAGCAGAATAATATCTAATTTTACACACTTAGTAAAGATAAATGATTTTTCCTGATCAAATTATATCAGGATGAATAATTTTATACTATATAATTGGTGAGCTGGATAATTCAATAAGCCCATTTTCTCCGGTTGACTTCCTTTTACAAGTCAAAATTCCATAATGAGGAAGGCAGCTTTGTCAAAACAGCTGCCAAATGGCAATAGCATCATAAAAAAAGCATTAATCAGTAAATTAATTAAACATTCAGTGTATGTAAAACCTGCTGTATGCTGAGAAAATGTGAATGGCCTGACAATCGTGTTTGTAGCCATGTATTCATCAGAGACCTCCAGCAAACAGGCTGCATCTTCCAGCAGGACACAAAATCAGTTGTTTTGTGGTTATATTTCTAGTTTTGCATGTCAGTCACACAAAAAGAAAATGAATGATAAATGTATTTATTTATTTATTTATTTTATGTTGCTCATGGGGTTCATATTCTGTGTCATCACCAGGCACTGCAGCATTTAGAAACAGTGTAAGTAATTTATAGTAATTATAGTAATTTATAGCAGAGGGTCAAGGAAATGTTCTCTTTGTGTAAAATCATGCGCGCATCGTATCTATAATCGGTCTCATCTAGCATGGTGGCCTAACAGTGACAGAAACCTATTTACAATTGGCATCCTCTGATTCTTACAAGAAAAACATGTTGTGCTTTGTGCATAATACCACTTGTAGAGGAGCACTTTTAGTCATGTTGCCATCCATCTATCTCAGGCAGCAGTGGAGCAGTCCGCTTTTACTGGTGAAGTCAAACCTTTGGAGTTTTACAGCTCCTGCTGTGGCTGCAGAGACCAATATGGAAGAGACATGTTTCATTGCAGCTGAGGCAGTTGAGGGTGTCTGGTTGTGCTGCTGCAGATGCACCATGGCATTTCTTCTCTGCGCTCCCCCTAGGGGTCATTCCTCCTCTGGTCACCCTTGTGGATACACAACCTGGTTGTCTCCAGGCACTGTGGTCATCTGCAAGGGATTCCCACACAGCAAGGTTAATGTTGCCAGACTTCATGTCTTATTTGCAGACATCTTTGTGATGCAGAGTTAGTCTGCCAACGGGCTTGGTGCCTGAAGCCAGCTCATCCTTGGGGATGCTGCTATCTTCCATTCTGTGCACATGACCAAGCCAGTATAGACGTCTCTGAGACAGGCGTTGGAACATGCTGGGAATGTAGCCTTAGGAGAGCACATCTTTGTTTGAGACTCTGCCATGTGATGCCCCAAATCTTCCTGACATACTACATAGGGAAGGTGTTGAGATATCACTCCTGGTGTTTGTAAGTCACCCTGACTCACTTCTATAAAGCAGCATGCTCAACATGCAAGCCTGGTAGACTTTCATCTTGGTATTGGTTGTTAGCACCTTGCAGCCATAGAGATATATGTAAGAGAATTTATTTCAGTTGCTGAGAGCTAGTTTGGTCCACTGGATATCAAATATAACCTGGGTTCAAATTTGTACATCTCCTGTTACTGCTGGCTTTAGGCAAACCACAACCTCTCAGTCTGAGTTTCCATCTGCTAAATGCAAACAGTAGTTTTGCAACGTTTTGTGGTTTAAAAAAATACACCAAAAGCTATTTACACACAAAAAGGTCCATATAAATGGTTCATAATGAAACATAATCAAGAAACAATCCTCTCTCCATGAACTCTGAAAGCAGAGCTATGTTGAAACAGACAGGTATTTTTTTCCTTCGCATTTTGTTAAAGGAAATGATTTATTCATAGACACTTAAGTGTTTGAAGAGGCCATATATATTTCTTCAGCACAGGTCAAGACACGGAGCTAAGAGAACATGAATTCACTTTCAGCCTCTTAACTTCACTGACACATTTTTGATGACTGGAATATGAGAACAATGAGAAATAAGAACGGGTGAATTTTGAAAACATTACACAGGGGGGGAAGACAAACAAGGCTTATTAATGAGCAACTGCATTTGCAAACATATTTCAGTGCTAGGAGTTAGAAGTGGTGGACTTTCAGACTCAAGAGTCATTTGAAAGCATTGAATCATTCCTTGATCTTGCATGGCAGAGGGAAGCAGCTAGGTAGCTGACTGGAATCGTATATGCTCAGGGAGATCTCAAGCCCCACTTTGGCCTTATGACAGATACCATGTGATTACAATCCCCAGCTGACACTCTCCTAATTTCAAATTGCCTTCATCTTCGTAGTGGGTAAAGTATTCCTCTCTTGCATTTCTAGAGAGTATGTAGGAATTAATTATGAATTCATCAATTAAGAAGCTAATTAATAAACACTGAGTGTTGTTAGTATTAACAATGGTAGTAAAGGACTGTACTATTAACAGCTTGTGCCTGTTTAAAAGAATGATCGAGTTTTTCAGCCATTAATAAGTAAATTAGTTGAAGGGTGCTTGCTTGCAGGCCTTTTAGATTAGTAACTTCAGTGATGAACTGTTGATCCGCAAGCTTCGTTCGTCCATGGTCCATGTGTGTGGATTTGTGGTTGAAGCCAGGAGAGAGAGCACCCATTGCACTGACTATGTATATTGATTGTAATTGTCTTTTTATTGCCTGTATGGAATTCAAATTGTAATACAAGAAATAAAAGAAGCAATAAAATACAATTGAAAATCACACAGTATCTAGCGCAGCACATTATAATTGTTACAGCAGGCAGAACGATCCTTAAATGATTTGTCAAGTGGTTTCCTCCAAGGAGCTCAAGGTGGCGTCATGGTCCTCTTCCTCCCTATTTTAGCTTCACAGCAACCATAAGAGGGAGTTGAGGCTGAGAGACTGTGGCTGCCCCAAGGTCACCCAGGAAGTTTCATGGATGAATGGGCATTTGAAACCTGGTCTCCCAGGACCTGGTTTAACACTCTAACCACCATATGACCATAGCTGCCAAGTCTCCCGTTTTCCCCGGGAAACCCCCGTTTTTCCAGCTGTCCCCAGCCGAAAAAACAGGGTTTTTTTGTTTTTTCCCGGTTTATTCTGGCGCAGTGGCCATTTTGGAACTGGGCGGAGCATGCTCAGAAGTGACTTTTGATGCTGCTCTGCCCAGTTCCAAAAATGGCTGCAGCGCGACTTCTGGTGCGGCAGCCATTTTGGAACTGGGCACAGCAGCATCAAAAGTCACTTCTGAGCATGCTCCACCCAGTTCCAAAATGGCCGTCACGCTACTTCCTGTATGCTACTTTCGGTCCGGTCCCTTATTTTTTCAGAGAGGAACTTGGCAGGTATGCATACCACACTGACTTTGTCAGAATCAGGCCTTTCCAGGATGTGTGAAATAGAAAACTTCTGCTCTATTTTGGGAGTTATTATCCGGGAAAAGATCTGGGGAGAACAAGGACAGGCGAGTAAGCTGCTGTTCTTTTGCTTTGAGGCCTAAACAACAGACAATGTTGATTCACTTTGTTTTCCAAAAGTCAAGGCAGTGAAATCTTTGCTGGTACTGGTTGTTGTTGCTGTTGGCAGGAGAGCTACCTAGTGATAATACCAGAAGGAAGAAATAAAGAAATAAAAAGCTAATAGCAATCAGGAATGGAGTGTGCCTCCTGAAGACCACATGTTGAGCTTTTATCTTTGCCATCTTCTCTCCCCTTAAGGAAGCTGGGATATTTATACAATAGCTAGAAGAACAACTTTGAAGTGTCATTTGTTGAGCTGAGCATAAGTTATGATTTTGCTTGAGCCCAGCAGGGTATTCAGTTACAAAAGGAGAAAGTTTTGAAGTTATAGGTCCTGGTTTTCTGATCCATTTGTTTCCAGGATTCTTAAATGCAAGCCATGATCTCTGCCTTTGAACAGGAGTCTGGATTTCAACTGAAGAACCCTAAATAAAGCTTACAATAGACTGCAATGGCACACCACTGTTTCTGAAAAGGTAGGAGCTGGCAGTTATACGGTGTTATGGATTTGCTTTGTGCAGATCCACTGGACAAAGATGCAATTAATAAGCTAACTTACTGTAGTTCATGTTTGAAGAATAAAATATGTAGCAGCCTTACTTTCTTTTAAGTCATGGTTTTAAAAAAGTATTTTTTTTAAGGTTCTTATTACTGAATATGCCATATATAGTAGCTATGTGTACTTGCTTGGCATTAAAGAAGGATGCTTTTTCGTTTAGTTCTGGCACTATTGTTGACATATTGACAGTATTTACTCTGCCAATGAATACCAGTGATCTACATGGCTGAAAGCCATGATCCTCAGAATACATGTCCCAATAATTCTGTTAACGACAATGGGGGAGGGAAATGTAAATTGCAGCCAGATTCTGTTATCTGCTGTTTAACACAAAAAGACGGGATATACAATCAAATTAATGACACTTACAACCGAAGTTGCACTGTTGCAGCAATTTGCCCACAAAGCCAAACCATTTTAGGTTTATATGTGGGTGGAAACCTCCATATTGGCAAAGGTTGGGGATCCACTTGAAAGAATACAAAATGATGACAATGTTTGGATAATAATTAAAAAACTTGCTGTTTTTAGAAATTGTTTTTTAATGATTACACACACACACACACACACACACACACACACACATTTTCACATCAAACCAAGTATACAGTATACTGTTTGCTAGAAAGCAGCAATGGGAGAAGACTATTGCTCTTATGTAGGGATAGTAGAGAAATTTGATTTACTTTGCATTTAAAGGTTAACTTAAGTAATTCACATTTTCCAAAACAATATGCAGACTGAAACACAGCTAGCCTTCAAAATTCATACTTTTCTGAATTTTTGCAATGCAGTCCAGTTAAGTAATGTATGCAAAAATGCATATGCTAGGGTATATTCTGCATATAAATGTGCATGTTATTGAACATAACATATCAAAATATATCATGTTAGGAAAATTGTTTTGCAAAAAATGTATGAATTAGGCAAACTGCAAACAAAAATGTATACTAGGAGACATTTGCTCTAAAATATTGAGAAATTTTCATGATGACTGTTTTGGAATTGCAAAAAAAAAGACATGGGAAGAAAGCAAAAATGACAGATTTACCCATCCTTACACTTATGTACTTATTGTGGGCTTCCTGGGGCATCTGGTTCTCCATGATGGGGAACAGGATGATATATTTATATGGCAAGGACCATAATCCAAACAGACTGCAGGATGCTGAATATGCATCAGAATCATAATTTAATCACTGGTTGACCATCCCAACTGAGGTTCTCAAAGCTGAGCCTATTTATTTGTAATACCATACTCCTGGGAGGCTTTGGTGTTGTTGTTTTTTTTAAGAAAAAGTTAAAGTGTCTATGAATAACTTGAACTAATGCATAAACCAGATCTAAGATTACCCCATGTGAACTGTGCTAGGTTCAATAGTATGACTACAGTAATAAATTACAGTATAGCAAATGAATAGGTAATAACGAAAACCCACTGAAGATTATTCAGCATTAATAAATGTTCCATTGGTTTGATGAAGCTTTGAGCAGTTATTCAAAAGTTAAGGTTTTTCCTGCCTCATCAAAGCCTATGACAGCAGTTGCTGGCAAAAGTTATAAGGTGGCATGCTCAGTTTCATTCTGAAGCTAAAATTCCGCCAGCACACCGGTGCTTACAGAGGGAGACACCTAGTGGACTCCATGTGCTTTATCTTATTTCTTTCTTTTAGTTCTGGAATATGAACTATCAAGGAAGGGGTTGGTGGAATGCACAGGTGGAATGCACAGGACAGCAGCCTCAGCAGGCTTCATCTGGATCAGCAGAAAGCCTCAAATGCTTCATGAGGCAATACAAGAACATAACAGTGTTGAACATCTTTGCTGGTCCCATGCACTCCATCCTCCACATCTAGGTTTCAGCCTGAAAGAACAAGGTTATGGAGTGTGACTTTGGGCAACGTCATTACTGATCTGCTCTGGCATCAACTTCAGCTTCAAGTTTTCCAGCTTTGTAGAGCTTGAGCCAACATAAGATAGCCTTAACTTTGGCCTTAAACCATCAAACTTTTTTAAAAAAATAATAATAATATTGAATTAGATAATAGTGACCAACTTGGATCACATCATATATAAAACAAATGAGCGTAATAGTGTAACGTGGAAGCAATAAAATCTTACCTTAACTAAGGTGCAATAACAGTACATTGCAGGACTGGGATAGAAGTACTACAGTGGGGTTATCTGACAGTTTAAAGGAACCCGAGTGATCACGTATTTATTCATTACACTTACAGCCCAGCCTTCCTGCCAAAGTATCACTGGGTGGCAAACACACAAATGATAAAACACTATAAACATCTAGCAACAATTCCAATACACACACAGACTGATCTCAACTCAAAACGCTTGTTGGAGTGGGGAGGTGTCAGGGAACTACCAGGGGTCAGAGCCTGGTGGGTCGGAGCGAGGGCTCTTGGATGCTGCCAGAGCCCCAGCAGCTAGCGCCTGGCAGCTTCCCCCGGAAGATGGGACCGAGACTCAGGAAGAGCTGCAAACCCTTAGGGATATTGTGGAGGAGGGAGCCCCAGAGGAAGATTTGCAGAGGACAGACCCAAGCACTCGGGAGGGGGAAGCTCCAAGGGCCACAGTGCCAGCCCCTCAACTGAGCAGCTCCAGTGGAGAGGGTGCTCAACCAGCACCTTTGCCCCAGCAGAGGAGGGGTGAGAAGAGGAGGAAACAACAGAGGAGTTTCTGGGTGCCCCGGGGGTGATGCTGGCACAGGTCACGAAGGGAGGCGCTTCAGGATTCTGAATTGGATTAGTGCAGTCATGCTTTTTGATGCTCTGTCTTGTATATATGTATATAATAAAACCCTGTAAAAACCAAGTACGGGGTTTGGAGCTGCTTACTCGTGAGGAAGCTACACACACCATTAAAGGAGGGAGGTCTTTAGCAGGCTCTGAGAAGACAACAGAGAAACCATCTGTCTAATCCAGGCATCCCCAAACTGCACCCCCTCCAGATGTTTTGGCCTACAACTCCCATGATCCCTAGCTAACAGGACCAGTGGTCGGGGGAAGATGGGAATTGTAGTCCAAAACATCTGGAGGGCCGAAGTTTGAGGATGCCTGGTCTAATCTATAATGGGATGGAATTCCAAATGGTAGGTGCCACAATGCTAAAGACCCAATTCCTATATTGTACAGAGCAGTTGTCCTGCTAAGATGGTAACCACAAGTGGCCCTCACTTGCAGAGCACAGTGTTGGTTATATAAGTGGTGATATTATCTTTCAGGTATCTTGGTCCCATGCTGTATCAGACTGTAGGTTGTAGCAGATGCCACCTATTTCCACCAAGCACTAATTGTGTGTGTATGTGTTAATCTTCATTAGTATTGCCATGCATGTGAGGAGAAAGAGAACTGCCACTGCTCATGCTTTTCAAGAGATATAGATATTTTGCTTTTCCAGTCAACGAACATAAGCAGCAGTGTTCACTTGACCTGAAGAAACCTTAAGAACTACATAAGGCATGCAGAAGATTGGCTGAAGGCTCTCCAGTTCACTGGTGTTCAGTCACACTTCCATCTCCCACTCAGGCGTTAAGTGGCAAATCCCTGAGGCAGAGGATGATCAGCTGTTCAGTACCAAAACAAGAGACATCAACTTCTTTCTGATTGAAAAATAAAAGTCTACAGTCTGTTCATGAAGGTGAGAGAAGGACATTACAGAAAGGATTTCTAAGGTTATACGTCCCTGGCTGGTGGTTGCAAGAAAGATGAATGATCCAATGTTCGTTGAAAGATAGGGGTGGGGAGAAAGAAACAACAAGATACATTAGGGCAGGTGTGCACAATGCTGTTTGCCTATTGATGGCTGCACCAAAATAAAAATTAGCATTTTTGAATGGACAGACACAGTCACGATACCACCAAAACACTCTTTGGCTACTTCTGTGTGGAAAATATCTTCTGCATTTTCCTACAATTCTCTATCAGTCAATAAGAAGAGAAATTGCATTCAGAAATTGCCCAAAGGGATTTCCAAGGGGGTGTCAAACGAGAGAAAGACAGAGAGACAGAGAGAGGAATTATCTTGTGTGGATTACAGAGTTTTTGTTATGCTTACTTTACTGGCCATGGTTTATCCTTTCATTCTAGAAACCTCCTGTCAGGTAGTCTGAATTCTACAACCTTCCCAGGTGTCCACTGTTTCTGATAATATTGGCTGTGTTTTCCTGTAAGCTCAGGAAGCTAGGGAGGCATGACACCTGTGTGCTGTGTGTGTGACCAGAATTTTTGCTTTTTGCTTTTCTGAAAAAGGAGTTCCCTTAAAAAAACAAAATGAGCAAGCACCAAAGTCTCAGGTGCTTGATAGCCAGTCTCTCCAGTTTCTCAAGCTTAAATTAAAGCTTAGGGGAAGGCATCATAAGGTAAGCCCTCCCATTGGGTTGCGGGTTTTTTGGACTTCAGGCACCCAGGGAGGCTGCAGAGTGCTGGATAGAGGCTTAATAAAAAGAAAGATAAAAACAAACAACACCCTTCTTGAACAATAAGCGCAACCCCACTGAAATTCTAAAGAAAGAAAAGCAAAACCCTCTTTCAATAAATTGAAGAACAGTTTTTGGCTCAGCACTGCCTAGAGCTGAGCCAAAATGTCTCCCTAGCCTTTGCATGGTGTGAAGTTGTAGGTGACATTTTGGCATAACGTTGGTGATGAACATATGACTGTGACCACACTGCCTGAAGTTTTGATCCCTCCTCCTCTCCAGGAAGCACTGGCATCACTGTGTTTGGCTTCATGATGATGTTATGCTGTCATTTCTGCTCCATACACTACACAAGATACACAGGGGGAACACCGAGCTGCCAGTAATCAAGTGTAGAGAATTCCAATGAGAACAGGAACAGAAAACAGAAACAGAAAGTTTGCTTATTCATCCCATGTGACAAATGGAAGTCAATCCAGTGAATACAATCAGTAATTGATGTTGTTGCTGCTTTCAGTCCAGAAACAATACAGAATTTGTGTGTGTGTGGTTTTTTCACTTTGCATTGTGTTCCTTGGCATTTAGATGAGTGGCGTGGAATAATGTAATGACAATGCAACATACCTAATTAATTGTGTAAGTTCCACAATTAAGTATGCATAAGCTACAAAGTTGTATGATTTCACCAGTGAAAAGAAAAAAAACATTAGTTTTTGGTGGAAAGTGAACTGCAGCAGAACTGGAACAGTACTGCATGCAATGAATACAGAGCGGGATGGCAAGCACTGCCTTCTTAAAACCCCAATAGTGCAGCAATCAAGTAGGGAATAGTTCTGTAAAGCTTTCAAGAGAGTTCTGAAAAAGAGATTCTTAAAACAGGTCCTGATACTGAAATATGTTCTTGATCGCAACCCCACAGAACCTGCAAACAAATTAGATATAACGGAGGCTTAGGTACAACCACAGATGGATGTGGGAATGGAAAACATTGATGGTAATATTCTTTGTTGCTGGACTTCAATGCATATAAAAGCACATTTTTTTATTTTAAAAAATGGGACTCCCCTACCAGTAGCTCTGTATAAGATCAACAGGAGGAAGGAACAAAGGGCTAGCCATTTTCTGTTGCCAATAGAGTCTCATAAAAGAATTATCTATTTTCATCTAAAATATCTAAGATTTGAAAGACTCAAATGAATTCCCTAAAGGAAAACACATATAATAAAAGTGCAGGAGAGGTTTTATGCTTTAACAAAGTTAGAAGTTGGAAACCAGCAGGAGTCTCAGGAAACATTTTGTTTAAAGTTGCTTGGAGACAAAACAAAGTGGGGTGGGAGGGGTTTCATCCCCATGAGCAAGATATCTGAAAATGTTTGAATGTCATTCTGATCAGCCTTATCCTTATTGCTTATTATGTATTATCAGGATTTATATTGCATCTTTCTATACAAAATATTCAAGTAGAACCCTTCAGGAGAGAGCACATCAAATTTGTGTTGATCCCCCTGCCCCCAATGCAGTGGAAAGCAATAATAGGCATAAAATAAAATAAAATTCAAGCTAGCCACAGTGGAATGAAAGAACGAGAATGGAAAATAAAGGCCAAGGAGGCTGAGAAATGTTACGCAAAACCTTATAGACTTGAAGCATATGTAGTTGCATATTAATGATGACATCTGTTATGTACAACATAGAAATCCCTTAACTATGGAATGCCACATAAGCACTGACAAGAGACTTAAAAGACTTCCATTAATTTGTGGTGGCAGCGATTAGCAAAGAGGGTTTTAATACTTGCTAGTGCTCAAGCTGTCAATTTCTGGCAATTTTCCCATTTTGGTTTCTTGTAAACTTTCTCATCTAGACGAATCATTCCATTCAACCAGAAAGCAGATTTACACAGAGAGAGACACACACAGAGAGAGAGAGACACTTCCCCAGCTCCTTCTTTCTGTTGGATATTTTGAAACATGTACAGTTTTCTGAATACTCATCTACAGAGCTTCATGCTCAGAAGCAGTAGGGGTTGGTAGGCAGACCCTGCACTGTGGTGAAAGAGTCTCTGTTTGAAACCCCATCCAGATGCTCACATGATTTTGGTGCCAATAAACACACCCTGTGCAAACTAGACAGTGTTAACAGTTACAGCCAGATGGAGAAACACAGGTGTGGATCA
Organism: Zootoca vivipara; assembly: GCF_963506605.1. NCBI lineage: Eukaryota > Metazoa > Chordata > Lepidosauria > Squamata > Lacertidae > Zootoca > Zootoca vivipara. The sequence continues at coordinate 52,843,550 of NC_083283.1, read as the reverse complement.
CCCACTGCTTGTGCAGTAAAATGGAAACAGCCCAAGATGGGGTAAGCACTACCAGAAACTACAGGGAGGATTCTGCCAAGTATAATTTGAAAACCGAGATTGCATAACATTTTAAGGTCTCATCCAAGCTCATGGGGAGGGGAGCCAATGGGCAAAGAAACAGCTCCCTTGTACTTGTCAAGCTATCAGTTTTTAAGAGATGTTCCTGTAGATTGTTAGCATCTAGCAGAGTTCCTGTCAATGCTCTCAGTCCTCTAAAACAGTGTTTCTCAGCCTTGGGTCTACAGCTGTTTTTGGACTACAACTCCCATCATCCTTAGCTAGTAAGACCAGTGGTCAGGGATGGTGGGAATTGTAGTCCGAAAACAGCTGGAGACCAAATGTTGGGAAACATTGCTCTAAAACATGTTCATTTTGACCAAAAAATAATAATGAATGATTGCATGAATCATATGCCTATAATTGAGATGGCTATCATCAGGACCACTCATTAGAGACTCCAGTAAATAGAGCAAGGATAGGAAACCTTTTTCAGCCACATTCTCTTCTGGGCTACCTTCTGTGGACCATCTGCCATTCATGGGTGAGGCCAGAGGCAAACATGGGGAGAGCAATGAATGTGAATTTTAACTTCATACAGCACTCCAGTTTCTACACACATTCACACATCCCTTTATAGCCTCCATCCAAGAGGCAAGAGGCATTGACTGAATTCATAGAAGCATAGAATCATAGAGTTGGAAGAGACCACGAGGGCCATCCAGTCCAACCCCCTGCCAAGCAGGAAACACCATCAAAGCATTCTTGACATATGGCTGTCAAGCCTTTGCTTAAAGACCTCCAAAGAAGGAGACTCCACCATACTCCTTGGTAGCAAATTCCACTGCCAAACAGCTCTTACTGTCAGGAAGTTCTTCCTAATGTTTAGGTGGAATTTTCTTTCTTGTAGTTTGAATCCATTGCTCCGTGTCCGCTTCTCTGGAGCAGCAGAGAAACAACCTTTCTCCCTCCTCTATATGACATCCTTTCATATATTTGAACATGGCTATCATATCACCCCTTCACCTTCTCTTCTCCAGGCTAAACATACCCAACTCCCTAAGCCGTTCCTCATAAGGCATCGTTTCCAGGCCTTTGACCATTTTAGTTGCCCTCTTCTGGACATGTTCCAGCTTGTCAGTATCCTTCTTGAACTGTGGTGCCCAGAACTGGACACAGTATGGTACTCCAGGGGAGGTCTGACCAGAGCAGAATACAGTGGTACTATTACTTCCCTTGATGCTATACTCCTATTGATGCAGCCCAGAATTGCATTGGCTTTTTTAGCTGCTGCATCACACTGTTGACTCATGTCAAGTTTGTGGTCTACCAAGACTCCCAGATCCTTTTCACATGTACTGCTCTCAAGCCATGTGTCTCCCATCCTGTATTTGTGCCTTTCATTTTTTTTGCCCAAGTATTCAATGAAATACTCCAGCCAGAAAAAAACAGTGAGAGTTTGAAGCAGGTTTGTGCCCTGCAAAGAGTTCTAAGGGTCAAACTGAGAAGCCTAAAGGGCCCCATGGGACCAGAGTAAAAACCTGCATAATATTTAACCCACTCAGAGAAATGCAGCCCACTAAGTTATTGTGATATGTCTGGTGGGCTGTGTTTGGCTTGTTAATCAAAAGATACGTAAGCCTAAACTATAGCGATATTGCAAGTTCTGTATTGGTCAAAATTTGCATGCATGTTCATTTTTAAAAAATGCATACAATTACACACACACCCCAACAATTATATCTGGCGTTTTTTGTATATTATTCAGTGTGTACTAGGGACACAGGTGGCGCAGCTTGCTGATCAGAAGGTCGGCGGTTCGAATCCCTGCGATGGGGTGAGCTCCCGTTGCTTGCTCCCAGCTCCTGCCAACCCAGCAGTTTGAAAGCACGTCAAAGTGCAAGTAGATAAATTGGTACCGCTACAGCGGGAAGGTAAACGATGTTTCCGTGTGCTGCTCTGGTTCGCCAGAAGCGGCTTTGTCATGCTGGCCACATGACCTGGAAGCTGTACGCCGGCTCCTTCGGCCAATAATGTGAGATGAGCGCTGCAACCCCAGAGTTGGTCACAACTGGACCTAATGGTCAGGGGTCCCTTTACCTTTACCTTTACAGTATGTACTAAATAAAATCAGGGACCCAGGTGGCACTGTGGTTAAACCACTGAGCCTAGGGCTTGCTGATCAGAAGGTCGGCGGTTCGAATCCCTGTGACGGGGTGAGCTCCCGTTGCTTGGTCCCAGCTCCTGCCAACCTAGCAGTTCGAAAGCACGTCAAAATGCAAGTAGATAAATAGGAACCGCTACAGCGGGAAGGTAAACGGCGTTTCCATGTGCTGCTCTGGTTTGCCAGAAGCGGCTTTGTCATGCTGGCCACATGACCTGGAAGCTATACGCCGGCTCCCTTGGCCAATAATGCGAGATGAGCGCGCAACCCCAGAGTCGGTCACGACTGGACCTAATGGTCAGGGGTCCCTTTACCTTTTACCTTTACTAAATAAAAAGTGTATGTATACATATAAGTGTATACATGAAATAAACAGCTGGGAAAGAAAAGGTTTTCTGAAAGCAATATTCTTGGGATATGGAACATGATGTGAGACTTACCTGATCATCTAACAGATAAATATTTATTTTGGCTGCCCTCGAATTGATGGCAGGTTTAACAGATGTTCTAACACCATGTATTGCATTCCCTGCAGAGCTGTCAAACTACCTGTGCCACAGTGCATCCATATCCCTCACTGCACATTGTTCCAAATATAGAAATGCAAATCCTAGTAACGCATCATTAGCAACATTAAATAGTTGCATTGGAGAATAATCTGCTGTTTCCCCACCATTCCCTAAGGAAGGTTCTCCATTCTTACAATATTCCTCTCTGGTTAAATATCCTGTTGCTATTTGTAGGCAGCTTAAAACTTAAGGGTTCCTAAAGGATTTAAGATAATAAAGAAAAACTTACGCCTGGGTTATTTGCTAGGTTTTATACAATGCTTGGGGATGCGGGTGGCGCTGTGGGTTAAACCACAGAGCCTAGGGCTTGCTGATCAGAAGGTCAGTGGTTTGAATCCCCGCGACGGGGTGAGCTCCCATTGCTCGGTCCCTGCTCCTGCCAAACTAACAGTTTGAAAGCACGAAGTGCAAGTAGATAAATAGGTACCGCTCTGGGAGGAAAGGTAAATGGCGTTTCCATGCGCTGCTCTGGTTTCCCCAGAAGCAGCTTAGTCATGCTGGCCACATGAGCCGGAAGCTGTCTGCGGAGAAACGCCGGCTCCCTCGGCCTATAGAGTGAGATGAGTGTCGCAACCCCAGAGTCATCCGCTACTGGACCTAACGGTCAGGGGTCCCTTTACCTTTACTTTTATACAATGCTTGAGTGTTCTGTAGTATGTTATTTATTTGCCATTTTCTTTGATGGTTTCAGTGTCTCAAAGATAAGAAAATTATGTGAAATTCTGAAAGGGTGGGACAAAACTTGTCCTTATGCCCCGTGGGGTGGGGTGTAAATATCATGACTCCCCCAAAAGTAGGGTTGACGTGGATGTAGATCCTGTACTATAACTGAGAGTGACATCACTTCAATCCAGTGGTGGCTGGTGCCTATTGGGACTAGTAGGGCAGGAGACAGGGAGCCCAAGAGCAGGTGCAGCCAGAGCCTGTGACAGGCAAAGTCAACTAATTCTAGTCTCTCCCCACCCCCATTGTCCTCTATGCTAAGTTCTCTCAAGGGGCAACACTGAGTTTAAGGAAGAGGTAGCTAACCCTGTGGACTGGTTGTAAGTAAGAAGGCAGAAAGGTGTGAAAGAACAGAAAGCGTGTGGGTAGAGCAGTTCTCCATTTGCCCTGGTGGACAAGCTTAACATAAGTGTCCTAGAATAATTACCATCAGATAGTCTTCCTGAATTAGAATAGTATTGGGAAGTTTTTCACAAGAAATATGAATGCCTTTTCACCTGGGATGTGTCACTTCTGACCTTGTTAATGTGTTGTAGAAAGCATTTCTAAATAAATAGTAGTCAATTAATTTACACTAATTTGTATAAAGCAAAACGAAATTCAACTGGAACTGCTGGAAACACCTCCTTGGTAAGAAAAAAAAAGTTGGATGATATGGCCTCTGGGACTTTGATTAATAGTTGCGAGGAAAATGGTTCAGCCCATAGCTTCCAAACCATGGTGTCATAATATAATCATAACAAGGGTTGCCATATGCCTTTTTTTTCCAGGACACATCCTCTTTTTCATGGATATAGTCATCATAGCAATCCTTAATTAAAAGTAGAAGTCGGCAAATGTGCCCTCTTTTTTGCTCTTCAAAATAAGCTTCATTCTAGGGCAAATCAAAAGGCCCAATCTAGTGTTTTGATGTTATGTGTTAAAATCCCAGGATTTTTCTTTCTAGCATCTCACCAAACAGAATTTGTCAGGATTATTTGGTATGAACCATGACCATTAACTGTTACAGCTGTACTGTAATTAGGATCCCAGTATTGCTTACTCGTTTTTCTTAAATTGCATTTAAGATTAGCCCTGCAATTCAGTTTTCCCTGGCAGAGTGTCCTGGGTGCCACCAGAAATGTAAGATCTCCTTCCCTCTGCAAAGAGACAGGTTTCAGTGTTGGGTGCCTTCTTCCTGCAGCTACCAGCTGCTGAAGTTGGATCCCATATACTGATAGGGTAGAAAAGGGGATGTGTTGGGTGAATGTCATGGTGGAGTGGAGCATGTTGGACACAGATCGGGGGAATCTGGTCCCCTGAGAATCCCTGCTTCCCAGTGCCAGGATGAGCCCAGCACAAGCCAAGCAGGATGTTGGGTGCCATGGCTAACTGCCATTGTTTCTCTCTCATTCTCCCCTTTAGAATTGGATACTCCTGTTAAGTATTCAGCCTGCTGTTTTTCTCTTCTAGTTCTAGCTTATTTGAACTAAAATGTCATTTTGACACCAGAAGTCTTGTATGAGACCAAGAACTTTTCCTTGTTGAACAAGTGTAATCCAGCTGATTTTTCTAGCTGTTAAAAAGGAAAACTAATGTAAGATATACATTTTTAAATATGACTTATACTTTACCTTTGCAAGACTCTGCTGATTTGAAAAAAATTCATCACACCCAGTTTCAAATGTAACTTTACTCTTACTGATCTACTTAACCACATTTTAAAAATAAGCTTTCATTTAAAAAATGGAAGTAGTCTTTAGTGTTTTTAGTGTGTGTGAGGGACAGGGGATATCGCGAAGTCCCTCCCCTCCTGAGTTCAAGCCCATCCCCGAGCACAGGGGAAAGCAGAGAGAGTTCCGATGCCAGTGGGGAAGCAGGAAGTCGTGTCCGAGGCTCAGGCAAGGTAGAGGAGCCAGGGTCCCAGGTGGGACAGGAAGGGGCGAATAAGGGGGGGAGACCCATCCCCCCAACTCCGGAATTACGCAGAAAGAGGAGGGGAAAGAGGATGGGTCTGCCAAAGCTTTTGTGTTGGAGAAAGACGCGCCAAAAGCCATTTGGAGGTTCTGAAACCGACTGACCACACCACTCCGTGTAAATAGCAATGACTTCAGCACTGTAAATACGCAGCACCAATAAAAGAATAAAATGCAGAGCTGCGTAGCGTCGTTACTCTGAAGTAGCCCACTCCGGCCACTGTGACAGCAACCTCCGAATCCTTTTTTGGGCTACTTTGGAGTTGCCGGGATGAGCGTGTCAGAGGCGGAGAGATGGCGGCAGATCGCGGAGCAAGCCCAGCAAGAACTGCAGCAGCTGTCGCTGCAGGCACAGGGGGAATTGAAGGCAGCTAAAGAAGAGACTAAGAAGGTCCAGGACGACCGGCTACAACTTGCGGAACAGGTGAGAGCGCTACAGGAAAGAGAGCAGGAATTAAGGGCGGTGGCGGTAGACCTCCAAAACAAGCTGGATGCAGAGAAAAACAAGGCGGGAGGGGCACCCCAAGTCCAAGTGCTGCCAGGAAGGAGAGCCGGGACCCTAGTAAGCAAGTTCAATGGAGACCCGAGGGAATATCAGGGCTTTGAGACTGAGATTGTGTATGCTCTTGAGCTGCACCACGATGAGTTCCCTGATGATGAGCACAGGGTAGCGTTTATTGTGGAGCACCTTACCGGGGCAGCCAGGGAGTGGCTAAGACCGTTAATCGCAACAAAGAATCCTTGCATGAAGAATGTCAAACTATTTCTAGAAGGTTTGAAAACGATGTATTCGTCCGATAGTCATATGGACCAGACTAAGGAGGAACTTCATAATTTACGCCAAGGAAATATGACAGTTCGCGCGTATTGGGCGAAATTCACCATGCTGGTGCACAGATTGGGGTGGGAACTAGAGTCACCCCCAATGCAAGCGGCGTTCTACTTGGGGTTGCATGAGGAGGTGAAGGATGAGCTCTCGAGAGGTCCAAAGCCCAGTAATATGGATCAGCTGAGCAAAGCGGCTCTGGCAGTGGGGGTGAGACAGGAATCCCGGTGGAGCGACAAGCAAGCAAACGCGCGCAAAGCGGGCTTGGTTCCCACGGTCGCAGGAGAAGCCACTCCCCCAACAACCCTTTCAAGCCACGCCTGGGGCCAGCCAGGACCAGGAACCCATGCAGATTGATAGCGCGCGCGGGGGGGCTTTTCAAACCCCAGCGGCGCCAAGACGCAAGGAGGGAAGGGGTGGGAATTGCTTTCTCTGCAACTCCCCCCAGCATCTCGTCAGAGACTGCCCACATCGCAGGGAGTGGCAAGGAAAGGCGGGAACGGTTGTGCCCTCCCCCACTGACGCAGCACCACAGCAGGGTAACGGGAAAGCCTGGCTGCAGGAGATAAGGGGCAGCAGCCAGGCACAGTCAGCAGACAACAGCCCCAGCCCGCCCACCCGCACAGAGAGGAGCAGAGCCAGCCCACCCCTCCCAGAGCAGGAGTGGTTCTAGAAGTGACGCTCACGCTCCCAAATGGCTATCCCCTGACGGTCCTCGCCCTAATTGACAGTGGGGCGTCAGCGAACTTCTTCTCGAGGAACTTTGCAGAACAGCACCAGATCCAGCTTCTGCAGCTGGATTTTCCTCTGCACGTGGCAACCATTGACGGCAGAGAGTTGCTGGGAGGGGCCATCACCCATCAACCCCCCCCCCATGAGAATGACGGTGGGAAGGCACTCAGAGACACTGGCATTCAACGTCACCACCATCTCAGACCCCCCCATCGTCTTGGGCATGAGCTGGCTGGCGCGCCACGACCCCTCCATCAGTTGGCACCAGAGATGCATCACTTTTGGATCGGACTTTTGCCTGGAACATTGCATGCAGCACCAACCAGGGGAGGGGCCTCCGATAGCCACGGTGGCCACCATGCACATCAAAGGGGGTGAGGCGATACCCAAGCCGTACTGGGACCTGCAGGAGGTCTTCAGCGAAGCGGAGTCCGACCACCTACCCCCACACAGGCCTTTTGACTGCCAGATCAACCTGGTGCCAGGGGCAACTATACCCCCAGCCAAGCTGTACGCCATGTCAGACCAGGAACTGGAGGATCTGCGTGCTTTCATCGACAAGAACCTCAAGCGGGGGTTCATCAGAGAAAGCAAGGCAGCAGGGGGCAGCCCGGTCTTCTGGGTGGACAAGAAAGACACGCAACAGCGCCGTCTTGTGGTGGATTTTAGACGGCTGAATTCAGTGACAGAGCCAGTGGCTTTCCCCATGCCCAGAGTGGATGATCTCCTGACAGCGGCACGCAGGGGCAAGATTTTCACCAAGCTAGACCTGAGGGGGGCGTACAACTTGATCAGGATCCGGGAAGGCGATGAATGGAAAACCACGATGTTCACGCCTCTGGGCTCTTTTGAATATCTGGTGATGCCCTTCGGGTTGCAAGGGGGCTCAGCATGCTTCCAGGCCTTCATGCACCACGTCCTGGGGTCCCTCCTCTTCAGGAAATGCTTGGTCTTCCTGGATGACATCCTTATCTATTCCGATGACCCAGTGCAGCATGTGAAAGATGTCAGGGAGGTGTTGCAGCGCCTGAAGGAGAACCACCTGTATGTGAAGCTGGAGAAGTGCAAGTTTCACACCAAGGAGGTGGACTTCCTGGGCTACAAGCTGTCAGACAAGGGGCTGGCGATGGACAAGGACAAGGTGCAGGCCATCCTGGACTGGCACAGCCCCAGGACGCGCAAAGATGCCCAACGCCTACTAGGCTTCGCCAACTTCTACAGGAAGTTCATCAAGAACTTCTCTCGCGTTACGGCTCCCATCACTGACTGCCTGAGAGGCAAGCAGAAGTTCAGGTGGACACCAGAGGCGCAAGCAGCGTTCGAAAGCCTCAAGAGGGTGTTCGCCTCAGACCAGAACCTGTTCCACGTGGTTCAGGACGCGCCCCTACGCGTGGAGACAGATGCTTCTGATAAAGCTGTGGGCGCCATTCTGTTGCAACTGGATGCCAACAGAGAGTGGAGACCCTGTGCCTTCTTCTCCAGGAAGTTGACCCAGCCAGAGCGAAACTACACGGTGTTTGATCGGGAACTTCTTGCGATCCACGCTGCGTTCCAGCACTGGAGACACTTCCTGGTGGGCGCCAAGCACCCCATCCAGGTGTGCACAGACCACAAGAACCTGGAGTTCTGGAGAACTGCCAGGGTGCTCAACCAGCGGCAGATACGGTGGGCAGAGTTCTTCTCGAACTTCAACTTCTCCATACACTACATCCCGGGAGAGCAGAATGTCAGGGCGGATGCCCTCTCCCGCAAGCCAGAGTACATGGAGGAGGAGGCGCCACCGGCACCCAGGCACATTTTCCCCCCGTCAGCATGGTCCTGCAGAGCAGCAGTGGTAAGCGAGGCAGAACTCACAGCACTGACGGCAGCGGATGAATTTGCCAACCACATCTTCAGAGAACTGAGAGGGGGGGAGCACGCAAAAGACTTTGCAGAACGCAGGGGGCTGCTTTTCTACAAGGGTGCACTGTACCTGCCCACCACCCAGCTTAGACGTACGGTCCTCAAGCAGATGCACGACAACCCAACGGTGGGTCATTTTGGGAGGGACAAAACCGCTCACCTAGTCATGAGACACTTCTGGTGGCCAGGGGTGTGGGAAGATGTTCGAGACTATGTACGGGGCTGTGACACCTGCCAGCGGGCAAAGGTGGTCAGAGCAGCGCCACCGGGATTGCTGGAGCCCTTAGCCACGCCACACAGGCCATGGGAAGTGGTGTCCATGGACTTCATCACAGATCTGCCTTCTTCCAGGGGCAAGACCGCAGTGTTGGTGGTGGTGGACCTCATGTCCAAAATGTGCCACTTTATACCGTGTGCCAGGGCGGTCTCTGCAGAAGGGACAGCCAAACTGTTTGTGGATCACGTATTCAGACTGCATGGATTACCTTTAAGGGTTATTTCGGATCGTGGCCGCCAATTTGTTTCCAGGTTCTGGCGGCGGCTCATGAACCTCCTGCAGGTGGAGGTCAGCTTGTCGACGGCTAGACACCCGCAGACCAATGGACAGGCGGAGAGGGTCAACGCCATTCTGCAGCAGTACCTGAGATGCTACGTCAGCCAGCGGCAAACGGACTGGGTGGATCGCCTGCCACTGGCAGAATTTGCCTACAACAATGCGGTGCACGTCTCCACAGGGGTGTCGCCCTTTAAGGCCAATTACGGGCGCGACCTCAGATCTTTCCCAGAGAGGGAGGGGGAGGAGGAGGAGGGCCCACAGGCTGAGGATTGGGCAGAGGAACTGGAGACGGTGCACCAGCAGCTCAGAGAACACTTGGAGAGAGCCAAGGAAGCGTACAAGAAGGGGGCAGATCGCCACAGGCGACCGGGGGAGGTCATTAGGGTGGGGGACAAAGTTTGGTTGTCCTCGGAGGGCCTTCCCATCAGAGGGAGGTGCAAAAAGCTGGCGCCCAGAAGGTTGGGCCCCTTCACGGTCACGCAACAGGTCAACCCGGTGGCATACAGGCTGGCACTGCCAGAGGACATGAGGGTGCACCCAGTGTTTCATAGATCGCTGCTGTCGCCGTACAGGGAAAGCAGCAGGCTCCGAGGCAGCGAACAAACCCCTGAGGGAGGGGGGGAGAGGGAAGGCAGGGAGCAACTCAATGAGGCCACGGCCATCCTGGACTCAAGGAGGGGGGTGGGGGGCCTGGAGTACCTCATGGCATGGGAGGATGCTCCACCGTCCCAGAATGAATGGGTCCCAGCCACTCAGATACAGGAGGAATTCCTGGTAGAAGAATTTCACGCCCTCTTTCCCCATAGACCCAAGCCCTGGCACATGGAAAGGGAGGGGGAGGGGGGAAGCACGGGAGAGCAGTTCACCATGGCGCTGGGAAGCGGAGTTTGAGGAACCAGAGGATGAGGTATGGGTGTCACCGAGATCCACCCAGTCAGAGGAAGGAGCAGATTGGCAGAACATTTTTACCCCTACCAGCTCTGACGCCACGGACTTTTTGGGATTCCCGTCCTCCCAGGCGGAAGGGGGGGCTCGCAGGACTGGGGGGAGGTGTTCACACCAACGGGCTCGGAAAGCACTGAGTTCTTAGGCTTCCAGTCATCACCGACACCTGGGGGGGACCTGGGGAGGGGTGAAGGAGAGCTTGGGAGGGGGGTGGATGTGAGGGACAGGGGATATCGCGAAGTCCCTCCCCTCCTGAGTTCAAGCCCATCCCCGAGCACAGGGGAAAGCAGAGAGAGTTCCAATGCCAGTGGGGAAGCAGGAAGTCGTGTCCGAGGCTCAGGCAAGGTAGAGGAGCCAGGGTCCCAGGTGGGACAGGAAGGGGCGAATAAGGGGGGGAGACCCATCCCCCCAACTCCGGAATTACGCAGAAAGAGGAGGGGAAAGAGGATGGGTCTGCCAAAGCTTTTGTGTTGGAGAAAGACGCGCCAAAAGCCATTCGGAGGTTCTGAAACCGACTGACCACACCACTCCGTGTAAATAGCAATGACTTCAGCACTGTAAATACGCAGCACCAATAAAAGAATAAAATGCAGAGCTGCGTAGCGTCGTTACTCTGAAGTAGCCCACTCCGGCCACTGTGACAGTGTGCATACATATATTCATATGTGAGCTGTTTTACCTGATATACACATTTTTGCAAGCCATTTCCCCCCTAATATAGTGTATTTTTATTTAGCTTTCATTATTTTCTCATATTACAAAACAACAAGAAACAATATTAGAACAGAAACTCACCCTCCCACACTTTCTGAAGATATGAGTTTGGTTTACGTCTTTATCTGTCGTACTTTCTGTAGCGTTGCTGTTCCTGTTACCACATGCAATAATAGCAACCAATATATCATGTAATGTGGAAGGATATTTTAGAATATAGTGTATTTTTATATGCTATGTTCACTCTAAAGTTCACATTTTTGTACTCTTTTCAATCAGCGAGCTTAATTGCAAAATTCAGAGAAGTGTGAATTTCAAATGATAGCTTTGCCATTGTTGCAATAAGTGCAATTTAGGCAGGCTCACAAATAAACTCAAACAGAACCAAATTTCTCCTCAATCCATACCCTTCATTACTGTCATTGCCAGGAGGTAGGGGCACATGATTTGGATAAAATTGGGCGGGCCTTGTAAATATCATTAATGCCCACCTGCCTTTTCTCAGCTAATTTTAGCATGTAATACGTTCAGTGTTGAAGCCATTAGCGTCACAGCATATGCAGTAATAAAACAGCACTGATTCATCCAACTCCATCACTTTCATCCTGAGGCACTTGGGAGGGTGAGATGTTTCAGTGATTACAGCATGGGAGTTGTGGCTTTTTATTAAGAGAGCTGGGAATCATCACAGATAGTGGAGTAGCATATAATACAGGGAATGAGTTATAGAACCATGGAGTGGGAAACCGTAGAAAGACATAGTTTAAAATAATATATTACTAACAGAATAAGCTGTTAAATTTATCTATTTTTACAACAACAAAAGAAGCTCAGATGCATGAGAATAGGGTTCTTCATATGCTTACTAGCAGCTGAGGCATCTGACACCGTAAATTATTTTAAACCAGAAAACTAAAAATTTCTTCCTTTTCCTCTACTTTAAATGTCTTGAGGTTTTACACGTATAAAATATGAGTCAGTTCTGCACACTGATGCAAACGTTCAAGGGGAAAGCATGTGATGAACTGCAATACTTCAGGAGAATGTTTGGTGAGGCTGCATGTTTGCATCAATGTACATTCCTCTCCTCTCCCACATGCACACACATCTCCCCCTCCAGATGCCATTGTAAATGTCCAACTGTTGTTGTCTTTTAACATGCAAAATTCACAGAAAATAGTTCAGATTGGTGTGTTTGAGTCGGACAATCCTATAGTCCCCACTCCACTAAGCAGCTGCCACCATCAGGGCAAGTCAACATATTGTATATTATTATAGCTGCAATTGGGGATTGCAGCTATAATAACTTGGTGAGAATAACCTGTCCTGGTAAACAGTCAAGCCACTGTATTTTGCACTAGCACCAGCTTTTGGACCAACCTGAAGGACCTCCATTGAGCTCATTGAAATTATCCAACCTATATGCATCAATATACTAATGTATAAGACCCACTAAGTTCAGTGAAGCTTATCTCCTCAGTATAATACCGTAGGTTGGATCACAGACCTGCAGTAGAACCCTATGCATGTCTACTCAGCATGTATGGATGCAGGAAGCTGACTTATACTGAGTCAGACCATTGGTCCATCTAACCCAGTATTGTCTTCACTGGCTGGAGTTTCAGATGAATGAATGAATGTTAATTATTATGGCTAAACAGCCAGCATGGAGTTTCAGATAGGATCTCTCCCAATTCTACCTGGAGATGCTGGGGACTGAACCCAAGACCTTTTGCATTCAAAGCAGATGCTGCACTGCTGAACTAAAACCCTGCAGAGTCAAATGGAACTTACTCCCAGGTAACGGTACAGGACTGCAGCTTCTATTGCTTTGCCAGACTTGTTATTATCTTAGCAAAAACAATTTTGTGAGATGTCACATCCTCTCAAAGGGATACTCAGAATGTTAGGTGAAAACTGGGGCAGACACACACAAAAATAGAAAAAGAATAAAAAGATGCAGAATGAGATGTACTTTGAACTGTTATATTAAATACCACAATATATTAAGTTTTTGATCATATGCAGCATTCAGAACAAGTTTAATTTCCCTCCCCCCTTATTTCCCCTCACTTTCACTGTGTGAAAATCCATGCTGTGACTATGGCTTTCTAACAACATGTTTGGTTTACATATTATTGATTTTCATAGGTGTATGAAACATGTGCAACTGGGCGAATTCTGCTTTATATCAGCAGAAAAGTCTTGTGACTCCTTCCTCCTGCTAGGACTTACATCTCGTTTCTCCTCAAGGCCCAATTTATTGTTCGCTTCTTACAAGTGAAATAGCCTTTTGGCCAACATAACTTAGGTACCAGGAAACAGATACAAGGACTAAAGATTCCTCAGACAGTAATCTGTACCTCAACATTACAGCTGCTAGATAAAAATGTCAGGACGCAAACGTAAGGGACACGGAGGAGCTGTAGTGATTATTCTTTGGAGTGACATGATGCTCCAGACTTCTGGAATAAAGAACATCCACTCTGCTCTAAGGAGAGCCTGCCAGGCTAGAACAGGGATTGAGCTTGTATTTCATCTATATCACAGTGATCCTGTGACAATTTTATGAAATACTTGCAGACTTCAGATTGCCTGATATATGGGAATAGATGAACCTTATGGCCTGATCCACAAGAGCTCTTCTTATATTCTTACTGCCTGAGGCTGGATGCCTCTAAACACCATTTGCAAGTGGACAGAGCACTGTTGCAGTCAAGTTCTGCTTGTGGGATTCCAATAGGCATCTGGTTGGCCACTGTGAGACAGAATGCTGGACTAGATTGACCTTTGATTTAGAGGTTGAAGCTTCTACATGCTCTGGTTTTAAGGAAATTGCTGCCACTGAAGCTCTTTCTGATTGACAAGTTGCCTCATGGGACGAAATGACCAATGAACGTGCAATATAGAGACGTGAGCGCTGTTAAATAGAAAGGACTCCATGCTTCCCCGAGGACCATAAACATGGACCAGACAGAATCCATTTGCTAATGGAAGTTTGAAAAGGGATGGACTTCTGAAGCTGGGATATGCCAAGAAGCTTTATGGTCAGGGTTTTAGACCAATGTTCTGCACATTTGTTACCTTAACTGTAGGGAAGCTGCTTCCATGAAGTCGTTCTAAAACCTTCTTGAACTGGTGTGTAAACTTTATGTGTATATCAAGTGATTTCACAGCATAGGTCATATTAAATATTACAGTAAGGTGTGGAGAATCACTGTGTGTGTCCCCTCCTATCAACAAAAACCCTAGTAGATCTTTTGAAATTACTGATGCTAAATTGGGAGGAGATGCCACTGTTTGTGATGCTCTAATTAAGTCATTATTAAGGTCTGTAATCTGTTACTGCTTTAAAGGATGTGTTTGAATTAGTAATACCATGTGTATCGCTCATAGCTGTCCACTTTCGGATTTGAAAATAAGGGATCAGCAGCCTCACCTGTCCTGGGGACAGTCTAACAGTATATCTAACAATCCAAGATATCAGTGGGAAACGGCGCTGGAATAAGGGAATTTCCAGCAAAAAAGGGGGGGAAAGTTGACAGCTGTGGCTTAGATTAAGGGAGTTTCCCACAAAAAAAGGGAGGGTTGGTAGCTATGGTATCGCTCTGTAGTGAAAAAACTTCTCTGAATCAATTAACTTGCCTATAACAATGGATGAAGGAACACCACTGAAAAATACTGGATCGAGTGCTGCCACCTATTGGTTATGTATTTCTTTTAAAAAAAAAACATACTTCAGCCATTTAAGAAAGTAAACAAACATGGCATTTATGTGTTAAATAAGAGAAAGGTTACCACATTTTTAATCTCTGATAGGTACATGGAACTCCCCTACCCCAAATCCAACTCATTTCTATAGAGGCAGTCACTGGTTCATTTTTCAAAATCACTGCAGGTTTTCAGTCTTAAGAAGTTTATTTGAAAATTACAGGTAGGTAGCCGTGTTGGTCTGACGTAGTCAAAACAAAATGAAAAAAATTCCTTCCAGCAGCACCTTAAAGACCAACTAAGTTTTTATTTTGGTATGACCTTTCGTGTGCATGCACACTTCTTCAGATAGTGTCTGAAGTGTGCATGCACACAAAAGCTCATACCAAAATAAAAACTTAGTTGGTCTTTAAGGTGCTGCTGGAAGGATTTTTTTTATTTTATTTGAAAATTAGTTACACTGAAAGAGTTAAGTTCAAGCTCATTGAACATTATGGTCCTACAAAGAAGACCCCAACATAATTGGGGGGGGGGAGAGAGAATGCCATTTTTTTTCTGATGTGGTAGGTTGCACTTTTGGATCAAATTTGAGATCAGTTTCAGTTGATGCAGCCTTATAGTATAGACAAGGTGCTGGTCAATTTTCCACCATCCACTGCCCATTTGTCTCCTAGAACCAGGAGGGGCTTGAAGAGGAGAGTGCAACAATGACTTCCCTGCAGGAGAAGTATTGGGTTGCATGTGTGCACCCTGTCAGACAAGGGTGCATAAGCCTGACGGGGGACATGCTCCTACTGTTGCTTCAACTGGTCTGCCAGGCATAAACCTGGAAAAGTTAATTCCAGCTACGTAGACCAGGCATCCCCAAACTGCGGCCCTCCAGATGTTTTGGCCTACAACTCCCATGATCCCTAGCTAACAGGACCAGTGGTCGGGGAAGATGGGAATTGTAGTCCAAAACATCTGGAGGGCCGAAGTTTGGGGATGCCTGACGTAGACACTAGAAGCATATGTGCATGTTTATCCAGTATGCCTTGGGAGGTGCTGTAAGTGCATTATTTTGTCAATAAAAAATTAACTATCAGCCATTGTGTTCCTTGGCTGGATGTGCGCAGGACACCCACTGATTTGTGACAATGACTGCCCAGTCACAAACACTCTCTTTCTCAGGAACGTGATTTAAACTCCCTATTGTTCCTTTGCAGCTGCATTTTTACCAGCCCCACACATTATTATTATTATTATTATTATTATTATTATTATTATTATTATTATTATTATTCTCCACCCATCTGTCTGGGTTGCCCCAGCACATATAAAAACATGATGCATAAGATGTCAGGTGTGAGGCTGCTCACATGGTTTAGTTTAGCCCAAATTAGACTCCCTTGTGGGCCTAATTTGGCCTATAGGCCAGCTGTTTTCTGCCTTTCCATACGGCTTTCAGCACATATGAACTATCCACACAACTGAGCATGTTTTATGTATATTTATTTTGTGATCTCAGGGCTCTGTAGAGGGGCAGGTGGTGCTTTCGGGTCTTTATATTTTAACAAGAAGACCTTGAGCATGACCCAGTAGCTGATCAGCAGCCAGCGCAGTTCCTTCAGCGCAGGTGTAATAGGTGCATGCATGTCCAGGTACTCCACTTAACAACCTGGTCACAGCATTCTGAACCAGCTGCAGCACCTGAACCAATCCCACACAGAAATGCTTTGCCATTTCTTCTTTTGTGTCTGCCTTTCTTCTGTCTTCAAAACATCTCCATATTTTCTTAGATTAGTCTTTTATTTGTTCAGACCTGAATTATGCTGCTTTTTGGCACCCAGTGAATCCTGACCATCTCTTCTTCCCCTGAATGCTTTCTTCCTTTGCCACCTGTTAACTCTGTTAGTCTTTCCTTGGAAACAGGTGGTTGAAAGACTTCTCAAGGTTTGGGCTCTCTGCTGGGCTTAGTTAGCAGTTGTCTGCAAACAGCATGTAAAAGTGTTCTGTAGGTCAGAAAGATGGAAAATAATTTGAAGAGCAGGAGTGAAACCAGCAGGATTACGAAGCTCAGAAACGACATGTGAAGCTGAACCATCAAAAAGAGCCCAGCTCTTCACTTTGAGGCAACACCACTCAATTTGTGAAAATTGAAAAGAGGGGGGGGGAGAGAAAAAGAGAAAAGTGAAGTAAATCTGTTAATCACAGCAAAGTGGGACTGGGCAAACGAAGAATCAAAGATCACATAGGGGGAGCAGAGATGCAAAGCAGTCAGCTCATGCTTCCACATAAGATGGATGTTGAATTGCATTACAGGGGTAAAGGTACCCCTGACCGTTAGGTCAAGTCACAGATCTCACATTACTGGCCAAAGGAGCTAGTGTTTGTCTTCAGACAGCTTCTGGGTCATGTGGCCAGCATGACTAAGCCATTTCTGGTAAACCAGAGCAGTGTACGGAAATGCCATTTACCTTCCCACCAGAGTGGTACCTATTTATCTACTTGCACTTGACTTGCTTTCGAACTGCTAGGTTGGCAGGAGCTGGGACCGAGCAACGGGAGCTCACCCCATCGCGGAGATTCGAAACGCTGATCTTCTGATCAGCAAGCCCTAGGCTCTGTGGTTTAGACCACAGCGCCACCCACGTCCATAAGAGCATAAGATCATAAGAGCATCTTAATTGTCTTGCCTTGCTATAGCAGATCAAGGTTAATTTGGACCACAAAAGCAGCCAACCTGGTTCCCTTAGAAAATCACAGGCAAGGGCAGAAATATATTGGCCTTTAACTCTCACTTGTCCTTAGAATCCAGTCCTCTGAGATGTACCAACCCGTCACATGTATATCACATTTAACTCATCCAGGGCTCCCCAAATGTTGTTTGGACATGCTGACTGGAGCTTGTGGGAGTTGGAGTCCAATATCTGTAGGGCACAGTGTTGGCTGCCCCTGAATCACCCAGCAGCACTCACCTGACCTCACATTGCCTGTGTTACTTCTACTTACTGGGAGGTAGAGGAAGAGGGGGAGGTGATGGCAAAGTCAGCATGGTGCAGATGCACTGTCAGAGCCAAATTCAGTGCTCCGCTAATGTGTTTGCACCACGCCAACCTCCCTGTCTCTTCCCACTCTACCTTCTGGTAAGCAGCAGCAACACAGGTGATGGCAGGTCAGGTGAGCACAGCCAACTTGCCCCATCAACTGCTACTGCCCTGACCTAGCTAGATCATCACAAGATGCAGTGTCAACACTGTGGAAAAATAGACAACCAACTCACCATGTAATAAATATGGTGAAGTTTGCTGGTTTCTTAAATATGTACAGTACTGAAGTGCAGCAGTACAAACAACATTGGATTGTGCTACCATAGATAACTGTGTTATTCTGCTGCTCTGGAGTGAAACATCTACTTGTCACTCCATACATCTCTGCAGTATTTTGTCACTTCTTTTGGATTTCTTGTTTAGGGAAGAAGGTGATTCAGCTCTTCTCACTTTCTCTCAAAAGTTTGTTCATAGTTGGGTAATTGGTGTTATTTCTCTCCCTCTCTCTGGAACAATTCTCTTGGGAAAATATGTTGGGGTTTTTTTCTTTTAAAAAAGAAAACAAATAAAATAAAATTGTGAAAGCCTGTGAAAATTTCTCTTGTGTACAATTTACACTTAAAAACCAAGATTAATCATACTGTATATACACGCATCCCAGCTAGCTCCCTCATCAGGAAGCACACAAAGAATCATAATGGCAGAGAGATGACTAGATATGACTACAGTTTCTCGCTTAATAAAAACCCTTCAAACACAAATAAAACTTGTGAATATTTTTTAAAGTCGCAAAAGCTGAAGAGAAACCTTTCTCTCCATATATATATGGATTTATTTGCAGTTGTGCTTACACACACACACACACACACACACACACACACACACACACACAATATAAAGCTAAAGTTTAAGCCTGGACAACATGAAGAAGAATGGAAAACAAAATGCTTGTTAACAGATGGCTCAAGAAATTAGACTCTAAGGCTCAGAGAAATAATGGCCCAAACATGGAAACAGGAGGAAGGGTACGCTTTGCAGGGGCCCAGAAATGTAATGGGCCCCTATCTCAGGCTGCAACCCCATTGCCATGAGGGGGAAACGAGTCTAAATTGTAGATCATGCATGATGACTCTAATGGGAAATTATTTCTATCATACTGAACATCTAAAATCCACAGCTAGATAATGTCTTTGTTAGGACCAAATGAAATGTCACAAAATTATCAGCAGGTCTTTGAGTTCTCCAGAAGTCTTCCTCAAGCTGGATCCTACAACAAACAGAGGGTGGGGTGGGCAGACAGATACTTTGAATCTACAAAGTATATGTGCACACTATACCTTTAAAGCACTCTCACTGTATTTTGTTCATGGTTGCTATGAATTTGTAACTCTGGAACCCAGACCCTCCAAGTGTCCCTATTTTCCAGGGACAGTCACAGATTTACAGAAGCTGTCCCAGTTTCTGATTTGATCCTGGAACGTTCCGCTTTTCCTTAAGATGTCCCTATTTTCACAATAGAAACATGGGAGATTATGGAGGTAAGTAACTATATAACCTTTAGAAGACATCTGAAGGCAGCTCTGTGCAGGGGAGTTTTTTAATATTTAATATTCCATTATGTTCTTTTTTTATATGTTGGAAACCATCCAAAATGGCTGGGGCAACCCAGTCAGATGGGCAGGGTATAAATAGTAATATTATTATTATTATGGAATTGTTGTTGTTGTTTAGTTGTTTAGTTGTGTCCGACTCTTCGTGACCCCATGGACCATAGCACGCCAGGCACTCCTGTCTTGCACTGCCTCCCGCAGTTTGGTCAAACTCATGTTTGTAGCTTCAAGAACACTGTCCAACCATCTCGTCCTCTGTCGTCTCCTTCTCCTAGTGCCCTCAATCGTTCCCAACATCAGGGTCTTTTCCAGGGAGTCTTCTCTTCTCGTGAGGTGGCCAAAGTATTGGAGCCTCAGCTTCATGATCTGTCCTTCCAGTGAGCACTTGGGGCTGATTTCCTTCAGAATGGATAGGTTTGATCTTCTTGCAGTCCATGGGACTCTTATGGAATAGGACATCCCTATTTTCATCAGAGAAATGTTGGAGGGTATGTGAACCACAGTGCCCGGAGTTATTTGAGGGAAGGAAAGTGCTCTGAATGTGCACACACAGTCTGCATTTAGTCAGATGAGAATTGGACTGCAGTGATTTGGTTGGACTTCAGCTCCTATCAGCCTGAACCAGCATGGCCAGTGGTCAAGGATGATAGGAGTTGTAGTCCAGCAACATCTGGAGGGACACGAGGAAACCATTCACATTCTTCTAAGTCGTATGCAAGTTACAGGTTGCACTGAGGGTTGCTTGGAATCCTCCACTTTTGAAAATATAAAACCCATAGATTACCTGGATCTGCAATCAGAATAAACAAAGCACACGTGCGCTTTGTGAATTTTAGAATGGAAGAAAAGAGGAACGCGACAGTTTTTATGTCAGCAAAATTGGTAATTACCATTAGGTGGTATACAGAGGGGAGGGAAGTCAAATCAGGTAATATGACCTAGTGGTTAGAGGGAATGTACTTCTCAAAGAGAAAAAGTCCCCTCTCTAAGCAGTAGGAAATCCAGTTTTTGGACTCCACCCTGAACTGTCACGTTCAGTACTCTTCAAGGTATGAGGAAGGAAGTAACTGTATTGCCTTTTAATAAAAAAATTCAAAATATAGTCAGACAATAACTTTTTTGGGACCAAGCAAAACATCAACAAATAATGTGCAAGCTTTGGGGTTAACCAGAACTCTTAATCTACCTAACTACTGTTACTAGCAACCCAATCCTATGCAAAGCTGGCCCAGTGATTTTATACATTTTATATCTTGGCTACATATTGTCAATATTATTAGAGCCAGTTTCTTCTTATTAATTTTGTCGGCTTTAAATAAGACCATGCTTTGCAATATTACCATCAAACATGATTAAAGCTATGCTATTTAGAAACAATGCTTGTGAGACAGAGAAAGAATTCATATTAATATTTTCTACCAGTATGAGTAGGGAACTAATGCATTTTTCATCTGACTGAAATATACTGTACATGGCAGAAAATATAATGCTCAACATTTACTTTATTTCAGAATCTGTTTTGTAACTCAAATATGGTTGTTCAGCTATATCCTCCTCTCTTTATAGTTATTTATATGCCTCTCATCTCTCTAGAATTGAGCATCTGTTACCTAGCTGCTGTTCTTTTTACCAAGCAGTTTTGCTTTGGCTAAACTCCAAGGTGGTTAATTACATCCTGCGTGATATAAATTTCAGTTCAACACTGTTTTCCATTTTCCAACTCAGGTGGTTGTAGGATAATAAACATACATTATGCTATCCCCACTCCTTGTCCCAGTTCACACAAACACCATGAGTACCTATAACTTACTGGTCAAGTAAATAAATAAATAAAAACAACTTCCAGATATATAAATATATATATCAGCTACATTGGCAAAGAAAAAGCGCTTTATATGCGTTGTATATGCATTATAACACTGTGACACTAGATGGCGCGGTAGAGTTCTGTGTTTGCCAACCCAATTTCTCATACCAAGTTTACAATGTGTTTAACTGAAATGCTTCTTTGATGAGTCTAGATCCAGCCAAATACATTTTTGGCACTGTAAAGACTAAAGCTGTAATCCTAACCATGTCAGCTCAGAACCAAGTCCCATTGAATTCAATGAGGCTTACTCCCAGATAAACGGGTTTAAGTTTTCTGCCTAAGGGTGATATCCAATATTTAGTCATACACAGATTATACCTACTGGCTACAGGTAGGTAGCCGTGTTGGTCTGAGTCGAAGCAAAATAGAAAAATTCCTTCAGTAGCACCTTAAAGACCAACTAAGTTTTTATTTTGGTATGAGCTTTTGTGTGCATGCATCTGAAGAAGTGTGCATGCATACGAAAGCTCATACCAAAATAAAAACTTAGTTGGTCTTTAAGGTGCTACTGAAGGAATTTTTCTATACCTACTGGCATAAGTGGTTTTAGTCCATTGATTTGGACCATGGGCATACCCAGCGAGGGGCGTGGGGCAGCTGCCCCCCAAAAAGCAAAAAAAAAATTAAATGGTTATAAAGTGATGAAACAAGGAGGCTAATATTTTTTTTCCTGCAACAAGGCGCACACTCCTCCTCGCTTCTTCCCCCCCCCCCCAACCCTCTCATTCTCTCCTTATCTTTAAATCCAATCTTAATCCTTTCAGGCTTTAACTGCTAGCCTGTCCTGAGCAGTCAAAGCCCCCGCCCCCACTTTGATTTCTAGCCTCTCTTAGCCTTTCCCTCTTTCGCTCTATCGTCCTTTTTTTGCCTTCCGATCCAATTTTCCTCCACCCATTCCCTTTCCCATTCCTTCCCTTCTGACCCTCCCCTCCATCTCTTCCCCGACCCTTATCTTTCTTCCATCGCTCTTGGCTAGATTGCGGGTTCCTTTGCTTTTGTCTAAGAGCACCCAGCCCCTCTCCCCTCCCTGCATTTTATCCTGTTCTGTGGAATGAAGAACGGAGTTTTTGCAGTGATCTTTTGGTGATCAAGTAATCCCCTTGCCCCTGAAAGTTAGGCAGCCCCCCCAAACTGAAATTTTAACCCTGCACCCCAATAATAATAATAATAATAATTTATTTATACCCCGCCCATCTGGCTGGGTTTCCCCAGCCACTCTGGGCAGCTTACAACAGAAAAATGAAATAAAATAATTAAACATTAAAAGCCTCCCTAAACAGGGCTGCCTTCAGATGTCTTCTAAAAATCTGGTAGCTGTTTTTCTCTTTGACATCTGATGGGAGGGCATTCTACAGGGCGGGCGGCACCACCGAGAAGGCCCTCTGCCTGGTTCCCTGCAACTTGGCTTCTCGCAACGAGGGAACCGTCAGAAGGCCCTCGGTACTGGACCTCAGTGTCCAGGCAGAACGATGGGGATGGCACCTATAAACTAGATGGTGAAGCAGGTCATTTCCCCTCTCTAAAAAAAGCGCACTGAACCCCACTAACATGGGGTAGATCACCTCCAGTTTATAACTCTGCGGGTAGATCGCAGTCTCCTGGAAGATTGGCCACCCCTACTCTAAATCATAGCCCGAGTTTCTCCTTGCTACCAGTATTTGCTGTACAATGTTTGTTCATTGACATTGTTTTGATTTGCTGGTTTTGGGGCTTGGTGTAAGGGAAAGGGGTGTTTGGTTGGGGGGGGCGAGCGCCTGAAGGTCCTTAGCTCCCTGGCGGGAGCCATTACTACATCTAATGATTGTGTTCTGTTCCCGGGGCAGCAGTTGACGCAGTTCGCTGCGATCTGTGGCTATTTCTCTGTTGTAGAGGGAGGCGTTTGTATCATTGTTTGTGGTAGCCTAAATTGGTTGCTTTAAGAGTACATCATAGTGCATGGTCAGGCGTTTTTTGCTCTGCTTATTTTAGGCAGGAGGAAAATAAATATAAGACAGTGTCTTATATTTGAAGAAACACATTATATATAATTTTCTTAAAATTTTGGTTTCATTTGCCTTTTCCGTGCTGAAATGTCACAACCTGAACGACCATGGCTTGCCCCCCCCCCCAGTTTTGATCCTGGGTACGCCCCTGATTTGGACGTGTCAATAACAAACTCTCTAGTGTGTCTTAGTTGGTTATCACCCTGGTAGTTCAAGAATGTGCATGTCTGCTGTAAAGACAGTGCCACTGAGTTAAATGGAACTTACTTCCAGGTATTTGGGGTTAGGATACAGCATAGCTGCCAAGTTATCCCTTTTTAAAAGGGAAATTCCATTATGCTGAATAGGCTTCCTCATGAGAAAAGGGAAAACTAGGCAGCTATGGGATACAGCATGAAATATTTATTGTAACAGACCTCTTGTGGACCTGAGTACAGTTCCCAAGATGCAAGAACTGTCATTCTAAATTCACACATGAAAAGAAAATTAAACAATGGGGCCAAAGAATATTGTTTGGCTACATATACTTTAGCCAATTGTTCAACTACATATGCTCCTCCAAGTTGTTAGGCATGAGAAATATAGTAAAATATGGTCATTATATCTTGAATTTTTAATAGAAGTTTGTTTTTGTTTATAAATTTGTTGCATTGGTTGGAAACACACGTCTTATTTATGGAAATGAAATGTACAATGAAATGCTGCCAGTAATTAAAAAATGATAATAATTGAAAAATTCAATTCAATTGAAATATAATAGCTGGCTAGGATCCAGACTAAATTAACTGCACTTGGGTCCCATTGAAATGAACATGTACAGTTGTGTGCATCCTAGCCCCACTTTCCTTGGAGGAAGCATCATTGAATCAATAGGATTTACTTCTGAGTAGATGTGGTTAGGCTTGCACTGTTTGTCATGGCTAAAAAAAATGTCCCATAGATTCCAATGGTAATTAAATTTCAGGAAAGGCATTTAAGGGACAAAAAATTACATTCCTGGAGATCAGTTGAAACATTTATTGTTGATCCTGATGCTTCCGCTTCCAAAATATTGACACACACATGGACATCCAGAATGTGGGGTTGGTGCATCACTTTTTCGATACTGCCTTGATCCACCGCGCTGCACTGCAAAGGATCCCAGGCTTTCCGAATGTTTAGGATAGCCTGGTCGACTTTCAGTAAAGTAACTTGTAAACATGTTTCATCTGATAAGTCAACAGCAAGCATGTCTAGAAAGCAGAGGAGAAGCAGATTATTGCTTTGCTTGCCAAGAATATGGAACTACATCCACTGATAAAGTACCAAGAGGTATTTTTCATGCTGTTGTAGCTGAAATATTTCAGCAAGGAAGAGGATGTATGTCTGTAAATGTGCCAAACATTTCATTATATTGCACTGAAGAGATTATAGGTTATGATAAGATACTTTAATACACACAGCCTATGGGTGGACAGCTAGTCCACTTCTTGCAATGGCTGAATTAAAGGGTGCAGGGACTGGGATTGACTGTGCAGCCACTGCAGAATGATTTGTTTTTATGAGAGTGATGCAACTCTCTGATACAACATATATATGGGGTATTTGTTAATTCATCTCTTTTCAATCCATGCAAAAGGATTCACTGGTATTAGAATTTTGTCTGATGTTCTGGCACTACAGTAAAACATAATAGCAGTGTGGTATCTGAACTGATGTAGGGACACAGGTAGCACTGTGGGTTAAACCACTGAGCCTAGGGCTTGCCGATCAGAAGGTCGGCGGTTCAAATCCCCACGATGGGGTGAGCTCCCGTTGCTCGGTCCCAGCTCCTGCCAACCTAGCAGTTCAAAAGCATGTCAAAGTGCAAGTAGATAAATAGGTACCGCTCCAAGCGGGAAGGTAAATGGCGTTTCCGTGTGCTGCTCTGGTTCACCAGAAGCAGCTTTGTCATGCTGGCCACATGACCTGGAAGCTGTACGCCAGCTCCCTCAGCCAATAACACGAGATGAGCACCGCAACCCCAGAGTCGGTCACAACTGGACCAAATGGTCATGGGTCTCTTTACCTTTATCTGAACTGATAGGGTTTTTTTGGGGGGATGGGTGGGTCTTATTTAGCCCAAGCACTCCAGCTTGCTTCTTCCTCTTTAGACCAGAGCAATGCAAAAAAAAAAAAAACTCCATTGGGAGACATGCTTTCTCATTCACCAGTTCAATGGCAGAAATAGAGCACTAGTCAATGAGAAGAAATGCAAAAGAGACGACAGGCATTTTAAAATAAACAAAAAAAGCAGAATTTGTCACATTGTTGCAAAGTGAATTTCTCAAATGCTCTACCTTTAATGCAAAACATGTCAAAACTTATTTCTTAAATGAAAGGGAACGAAACCAGAAATAAGGAAGCACATTTGCTTTTGTTTCATTGTCATAATGGCTGCAGTCAACTGAGTACCTTATCTGGGGGCAAGAAGGAATTAATCTGGGTGAGATGGGAGGGTCACTTCAGGCACCCCATTTATTATTATTGAATAATAATTCGTGTTTCTTATTCCTATTACTCTAGGTGCCTAGTAGGTACAATACTTTGGTCATTTCCAATGCTCACCTTCGGCAGACTGTGATCTGGATGATCTTAAGTAGTATGTTTATGGCTTTGGCCCTGCAGAGTTCTGCACCTGTGCAGGGTCTGTGTGTCTACAGTTCTTCCAGCACAAGAATTTTATGCTTGTCATATCACCTGCATAAATCCTGCAGAACACCTGTATTTCCTTGTTCTGTCAACAACAGTCAGGCTTCATTTCATGGTGGAAGCCAGGGGAGAATGTCAAGATTCGTCTTCTTATAATAGGTCTCAATCAATAGCAGACAGAAAAATAGCTTAATGGTGTGTGAGACTGCTTTTTCAAATACAGTTACTGACAGCACAACATCCCTCCAGGAGGACGGCACCAAGAGCGCATCTTTTAAAAAGCGCTCCGAGATTCAAAGGCTGCCTATTGCTTAAGACTAACTTTAATCACCTTCTGTTTTGCAACCATTTGGCGGATTTGGAAAAAAAGTTTTCTCCAGGCTCGGCTCTCTGAAGCCAAGCTAATAAAGTGCTAATTAAAGAAAGTACAGGGAAGACATGAACACCAGGAGCCTGGAGTAATTGGCGACAAAAAAGGCAGGCCTCAGACACGTCACTTTATCTGCTGCTCCTGATTAGCCTCTAATTCAAATCCCAATATTTCTGTGCACGTTAAGGGGCTTTGGGAAAGAGAGCTTGAGTCTTCTCAGCAGTGCAGAGATCCCAGTTGTAAGCAAGGAAAATTCAGCAAGTTGGCTTGTTGTTATTTTTTTATATACTATACCTTTGGCAATGTCCATGAAAATAAATGTTGCCTATCTGGTTCTGGAAAGGGTAAATAAACAACAACCTTCAAATCAAATCAAAATCTTTTCCATTTTCTCTGAGTGTTTGAAACAAGGAAGAAATGAGGACAGTGTCATTTACAAATAAACTAAAATAAAATTGTGAGCAGCGCAACAGAAGAAACCAGAGACCAATTAATCCAATGGGTTCATTTACCTACCTTGAAGCTAAGCATGAAAGGAACATTTTCTTGGCGCTGTCCTTGAGACAGTCCCTACAAAACGATCTTAATGTCTTTGTTATGTGTTTTGAGTGGCTGCTTGCTGGTTTCCTTCCAAAATACATAGGGGAAAGCATGTGAAAGGGGAGGGATGAAACTGGCATTTCTGCCCCTGGTGGTTTCCTGAAAAGCCTCGGGAGACCCTGGGGAACGGGAAGGGCTTGAATCAGCCACAAGGACTTTTGAACTATCCAATTGCCATATAGTCCTTGTAAGAAAGTCAGCTCGATCCTATGCATGTCTACTCAAATGTTAAGCCCCATTAAGTTCAAAGAGGCTTACTCCCTAGGTAGAAGCTGGCACTGTGTTGCCTTTAAGAATTCAGGTTAGAGATCTCATGAGTTGATATATGCAAGGAAAGCAAACATTCCAAGAAGAGCTCTAGTCTAGTTTGTTGTTGAAGTGGCTGTTTATGAGAAAGCCTTGTGGGGAGGTTGTTGATTTATATTTCATTTCCCACAAACAGAGGGTTCTTCCTATTTAGATTTGCTTCTCCACAAGCAAAAGGGCTCCTTCTCTTCAAGGATGGCTCTTTGATACAGTGGAGGCTACTACTGGTGAAAGGAAGTGAGCGGGATGCCTGCCAATCTTCCCTTTCCTCCCATACCACACTCCACACTGTACTGGAGGCAGCCTCTTGAGCAAATTCTTTGGCAGGTGCAGGAAACTGCAGGGGGAACCAAATCCCTCCCCCTTCTGATAAAGATAGTGGTGCAGAGTAGAGTATTATTAACATGTTTACAATTCCGGCATTTTTCTTCTTGTTGCTTCATTTCTCAGTTCTGCCCTCCTGTTCCATTGGAACTGGCCTTCAGGATGATGTTAATGGTCCATGTGTCTACAGTACTGCTCTCATTTCTTAAAAGTAGCCACATAAAAAGAGTGCCAAGTTCCCCATACCTTGTTTGACAGTATTGATAGTGCATAAGGCATATATACTGGGTATTTCCTTCCCTACGAATGCATTTGAACATTGTCTTTTCATTGCCCAAAGTATTTCAGCATTTAAAAATGACACTAAGAGTTCCCTTCAGGAGCAGGTAAATGGTCTGTTTGTTGTTTTGGCCTGGAAGTAAATCACCAGCTTGCAGGGGGGGGGGCTGCATGTGGCTGAACTTATCATTAAGCCATTGCTATTACCTAGCCGAGGCTTGAGGCAGACACTTACCCTCACTTCTCTATTAGTAATAACAAATGTGGGCCTTAAAAACGGTAGCGGTAGACTCTCTCTTTTATTGTTTTGACCTTCTGGCTCTTCATATATCTCTTTCCGAAACACAGCAGTTCTGTGGCATTAGAGTTTTCCTAGAGATTAGTCCAACTTGTTATTCCACTGGCATACCCAACTTTGTAATGTAGTTTGTTCCTTTAGAAATAATGCTTAGCAAAATTAAATAACGCCAAGGCAAAGATAAAGAGCCATCAATCCATCTTGGTAATTGCATGAATAATCTGGTGAGGTTGTGCCTATCTGTTTACAGACAAGGAATGTTGCAAATCAGGAGTAAATTAATCAGCTGCTCAGAAAGAAATAAGTGCATGACATTGCAGCGTCTACACAAGAGGCTTGGCTTTTATTACTTCTGAGTGTAGCCAGAAAACATCAGAAATAATTGGACAAAGCATACTCTGGACAATGTTGTTTTCACTGAGATCAGACCCATTAACTTTAGAGGAAGGGAGAACAAGCACATGGGAAAAAATAATCTAAAATATTTTACAAAGTTTTGAGTTGAGAGGCTCATTAAGCATTACGACTTCTGAAATGAAGCAAAAGTCAAGTTTAATCTTTACCTATATTGCAGATGTCAGACGTTTTAGAGACTGTGAATCATCTGTTTTACACAAGAAATTAATGCAATTGAATGTTTCCTCTCTCTGAAACAACTGTATGTGAAACAACCATGTGAAGAGGCTGCCCAGTGCTTCTTGAGAAGTTTGAGCAGTGCACAACATTTATCATTCATACCATAGACGAAGTGGACAAGAATTTTGATCTTAAAGGGGAATGCAACTTCAATCTCATAAAAAGTTGTATACCATGCATTAAGAATCTTGTTATACCACTTTTATAGTCCTTTCCCCCGAATTCTCCCAAAGAATCCTGGGAATTGTCCTTTGTTAAAGATTCTGAGAGTTGTTAGGAGATCTCTATTCCCTTCATAGAGCTACAATTCTGACAATCAACCTCTATTTCCTAGGGAACTCTGAGAATTTTAGCTCTCTGAGGAAAGTAAAGGTAAAGGTAAAATGACCCCTGACCTTTAAGTCCAGTCATGGACGACTCTGGGGTTGTGGCGCTCATCTCGCTTTACTGGCCGAGGGAGCCAGCGTTTGTCTGCAGAAAGCTTCCGGGTCATGTAGGGGTCTCCTAACAACTTTCAGCACCCTTAACAAAGATTCTCTAGGATCCTTTGGAGAAATCCATGACTGGTTAAAGTGATACAATAGTGCTTGAAATGCACAATGCAGATGTGGCCTAGATTTTGCTCAATTAATTTTTTGGAAAAGATACCCCTCCTAGCAGTGGTCAGTGGACTAGGGGGGCTAGGCTATGCCCCTAAATGTTCCTCTAGCACCTCCTTCTGAAAGCCTGGGAAGCTTCTGCCCAGATTAGGGAAAGAGGCGCAATGCTCACGTGTGCTCACATGTGCGACATCAGAACATCAGAACAGAACATCACACGCATGTCAGCCTCCCAGCACCCTCTCAAGCTGCTGCCTCTGATCCTAACTGTTCCCCTATGGGAATTTCCACCACACTCCACTGCCTTCTAGCCGAACGTTTTAAGAGCACTTCTAAATGTGCGTCCCTCAATGCTAATCTTGACCGATACTGAAAATATGACATAGTTCAGTAATCACTTATACAATTATTTGAAAGCATTGAAGCTTCAGGAAAAGACATTTATCTCTGCTAATAAGTTGTCTCCAGACAAGGAAAACAAATACAAGCTTTTTTCCCATAATCATTTTTTTCCCTTTGATAAGGCAGGGGGGAAGCACAATGATTCTTCAATAAAACTTTGAAACAAGACTCTTCACTCTTCACAGACCTACAGTGCTTAAATTCTCATCGGTACTCTTTTTCTGTTCTTTAGCATATGTTTCATTCTCTCCAGTCCACATTTTCTGTTTCTAGTGAAGAGAATACCAGTTATCATCCTGACAGTAAGAGCTGTTCAGCAGTGGAATTTGCTACCAAGGAGTGTGGTGGAGTCTCCTCCTTTGGAGGTTTTTAAGCAGAGGCTTGACAGGCATATGTCAAGAATGCTTTGATGGTGTTTCCTGCTCGGGAGGGGGTTGGACTGGATGGCCCTTGTGGTCTCTTCCAACTCTACAATTCTATGATTCTAAATCAGCCATTTATTGCAATATAGTGCACATTTTCAAATGCATACATGGAAGCTTCCTTTTTTCTTTCCTTCCTTCATTTTCCTTCTTTCCTTTTCTTCCTTCCTTCCGTTTCCTTCCCTTTCCCTCTTTCATGAGCTCATGGATATTTTGCAATGTTCCCTATTCACTATAATGAATAGATTATAGATCTATTTACACGTCCTATTTTAGAGATCCACAAAGGCAAAACCTGGTTAGAAGTAAGGTACTTTCCAAATGCAGTCACCTTCTGCTCCTTCATCACTTGTGGTGTTCATGTATAGCAACAACTAGCAACAGATTTAAGTCTGGAAGTAGTTGGGTTCTATCAGGGTGACTCATGGGAACGGACTATTATAGGTCATAATGGTCTAGTTACACAGCTGTGAATGAGATTTCCCACATATTTAAACCAATTTGCTTTTTAAGTGAATGGGTACAGTGTTAATGCCACGATAATGCCTGTATGAATATCATTTGAATATCTTCTTTCATCTCTGGCTCACATTATATTTTTCCTTGCCTTCATGCAATAAATTCCTACCTCTAAATGCTTTCTGTATAAATGATAGGCAAGTGCGTGGGGGGGGGGGGTTCCTTCGGTTGTTCAGTTGTTCCCCTAACAGTCGCCTGGCAGCTGTTTAAATCATCCAATTAAGTTTGTCACATTGACTGTAAACATGTGTAAAATATTATTGGCAGATTCCTGGCAATCAACTCTCTCAGCAAAAGAAGATGTCTGTCGTTAATGAAGACATGGGAGGCAGATAATCCACTCCTATGGAAATGAGGGTGGCTGGAAGGAAGAGGGAAATACTACTGATGTATAAATAATGGATTAGAGTGTGACAACTCTTTTCTTTAGGAAGAAATGTCAAAACCAACATTGCATGTGCTGTTTTGTAAGGAAAGAATATAGAATTTCTAATGCAGGTCTTGCAGAAAAGGTAGCTGCTTTCAAATATTCCACTAAAGTCCATGGTCAGTACTGAATACACCTGGAAAATATGTTGAGGTTTGTTAAATAAATTGTTACCAATAAGATCCCCCCCCCCAAAAAAAAACCCCACTATGTAAAAAGTAATTTCTTGGAGAGGCTCAATTCACACTACTATTTTTCGTGTGAGTGTGTTTGTTTGTGTGTGTGTGTGGTCTCCTTAATGTTTTTCAAAAAACAAAAACACACATTCATCATTTGTCCAGTGGGTTTTATTCTGCTTAACTGTTCCTGGGAGATGTTACTTCACAAAACTTCAGCATTGTAAAAATCTGCAGGGAAGAGGAAGGATGAGAAATATTTATCTCCAACAACAACACCTACGATTTCTATGAAGATTTGAGAAATCATAAAGTTGCTATAAGGAACTATCAGACAATGACCAACTTGATGAGATCCACAGTTTTCCAGATCTCATGTTCTCTTATGGTTTTAATGGGGCTGCTCACCATAGTAATTATACTCATGGGTTTTTGGAGATTGAGTGTCAAAGTGCTCTGAAGCCAAGGTGCTTTAGTGCTGGATTTAATAAGTCCTCATTTCATGGGTACTTTCACCGATCCAACTGAATGACTGTGAAACTATCCCTTGACATCAACATTAAGACTAAAATATTCCACTATGACCCATACATTTAAACTATATAAAACACGGCATGAAATGAAATATTAATAGCATAATTCCCTTCTTTAATCGGAGCATGTCAAATGACTCAGTGTTTTATTTTAGATATCAGACAAAACTATTTTACAAAAAGAAATTTTAAATCACCTCTCTGTATTTGAGACCTTCTATGCACTTATTCATTACATGGCTAGGCAAAGCATTATCATAATTCAGTATGATTAGCTGTGGGGTTTCTTTAAGGTTACCTTTTTACCCAGGTAACATGGAGCTTAGGTTACCTCAGATTAGCCTGCTCACAAGAAGCATCTGTGGAAAAAAACACTTGCTGGCATCAGGGGAAGCTTGGGTATGTAGCAATAATGACTGCTGTGAGCAGTGTTTCCATATGGATTTACTTCCACGACATCAGAGTTGATATCTGTAGAGATCCTGTACCTAAAAGGCCAGTGTCGGGTTTTTACTGCAATGAACTTGTAGAACAATCAACCCATCCATATGATGATAGACGGAGATGGCGCCAAATGGAATTGAGTGTGAGACAAAAGCATGCAACTGGAAAGATCTAAAGTTTCATGAAAAGAATAGAATGCCACCCAAAATGGTGGCAAAAATGGTGCAGTGTGCGCGAGCTACAAATGGTCTTCACAGCCTGTGGCTTCTGCCTCTTCCTACATGTCCATATCACTATTTCAACAGCCGCTACAAGTTAGAGGCGGAACTTCTGGGGCAGAATCTGCTGCCTTTGAGCAGGGCTGTTGTCTTCTAAATCACACAGGATGTGGATTTGAATTAAAAAGGTTTCCCATGGAAGAAGTTTTAAAAAAAAAACCCAGCAATGGGAATATACAGGAGCAGGCAGAAGCAACAGGCTCATCACCAATTTTCCCCTTGCAAATTATGGGGGCAATAGGACAATAGAGTGCAGAAACAGCCGACTCATCCCAGTTCCTTCCCTAGTGTGATCGGAAGGCACATTATTTGCAGTTACTATTGAACTGTGACCTTTCTTCAATTTCTCTGCCCCAGGCCAATGTTAGCATTTTGGTAGAGGATGTTGGCCTAATGAGAAACTATGGTATAGTAATTTCAGCCTACCGGTATTTTGATAATACAGTAAGATGGGCACAGGTAGTAACTATCGTGAGATACAAAGGAGCCGAAAATATGATGAGCCTCTTCACACCTTTAGTGTTCTTTGCAAAATTTTCAGTGTTCTCTGCAACATTTAAGTGTGATTTTGGGTATGTCCACTGATGCGAATGGGAACTGGCTGATTGACACTATCTGAAAAAAATAAGTTGTTTTTACTACTAAGAGCAAAATTTGACTCCACAAGTAAAAAAACCCCAAATCTTCAAAGACTATGCAGCTCTCAGTCTCCCTAGGGCTCAAGGCAATTTCAAAGAAAAGTAAAAGTAAATACCACACATTTAATTTTTATAAAGCTTACCACCTGCCAGTTGGAATCTCTGATGAACTATCTTAAGCAGCTATGTATGTCTAAACAATTTTCAATGACAGATGGTTCTAATGTCTGTATAATGTCTGGTTCTTACTCAGACTTACATTCGCATCTCTCTCTTGTTTTCACTAAATTTGCTGTGTGCACTGGGAATTCTGGCTGTGGTCCTCTTTAGATGTTTGGAGACAATGAAATCTGCTTTATTTGCTATATGGAGATCCAATTTGATGATTCTGCAAACTTTATCTTCCAAATATGCTAATATAATATTAAAGTATATTAAACATATATATCCCCAAAGATCATCCGGGATATTCTGCAAAGCTCCATCTCATGAAACAGAAAACTGAGCACTAATAAACTATAAAGAAAGGATGGGGGAAGGATCCTTAAATGGTTTTAAAATTCCAACTTTATCCTTTTGGGGGAAATTGCTAAAAGCAATAAAAAAGTGTTTAAGAAAGAATATTAACTACTAAAACTATGAGAGACTTAAAGGCTGTTTGGAATAGATAGTTTTTCCTACGACTTGGATTTTCCATTACAGGAACGGTAATACCTCTTGCCAAGCTCCATACAAGAGTACCTCATTCTGAATTCAAGCTATCCACCCTGCCATCTTGGTTAATCCCTACATTGCCTTGTATCCTTACTTGCCTGAAACTTGATTTAGGGTATACTAGGACATCAATATACCATTTCTTGGGGTGGGGAGGGATGCATATTATTTCTGTGATCCCAAATTAAAAAGGCCAGCATATAAATGATTCAAAATTCAGATGAATATATCTTGTGCAGCATTCCATTCTGACAAGAAGGTGCCAAGCTAGTTAAGGTGAGAAATTGCAGGTTTGTGATTTCCTGTCTCTTTTAATTTCACTTCAAAGCAGCAATTGGGCGTTTAGAATCGAAACATGATGTGGCTGTGGTAGAGAGGAGCTTAACCCATTTTTTTTAGATCTAGCATCTCTCTAAGCTGCCATTTGGGAGAAATACATTCACCTATGGTTTACCCTAATGAGGCAAACAACTTTCACCCAACTCCTTTAGTTTGGTCCTCAGTTTAGGCTACGTACCCTCTAGAATGGCTTGGAGATTCAAAGAAAAAATGATTTTTTCCCCTTCTTGTTATTTGGCCTGTTGCAGTATGCCTGGTGCCCAGTAAGGAAGAAGGCAGGGAGGCCGGAAGAAGGTGGTGCCAGAAGTAATGGTGGGCACAGCCAGCTAATTCTAGTTTCATTGCTCCCTGTTGAGTTCTGCAAAGACAACACTGCAGAAAGCTGAAAGTGCCAGCACTTGAACTAATTTTAAGTAGTAAGGTAGGTAGATGGTTCAGGTTGACAGGGTGGTGTCAGAGGGCAAATGGGTGGGCAAAAGGGTGCCCTCAGAGGTATAGTGTCCCAATCAAGGGAAGTCATAGTGCTGCTCTATTCTGCATTGATCAGATTACACCTGGAATCCTGTGTTTAGTTCATGGCCCATAATTTAAGAAGGGTATTAAGAAGGTGGAATGTGCAGAGGAGGAGGACCAAGATGATCAAGGGTCTAGAAACTAAGACTTACGAGGTTTCATCAGCCTGGTAAAGAGGAGATTGAGAGGAGATATGGTAACCATCTTCAAGTACCAGTATCGAAAGGGCTGTCAAATGGAGGATAGAGCAAGCTCCTGCTCTAGAGGCTAAGACCCAGACAAATGGATTCAAGTTATGTGAAAAAAGAATATTCTGGCTAAACATCAGGAAGACCTTTCTGGTGGTAAGAACTGTGCAACAGTAGAAAAGACTCCCATGAGAGGTTGCCTTACTGTGCTTTTGTTGAGAATTTTTTCAAGGCCAGAAGGAAAGGGTCAAATGAAAACTCTCACAAAATTGAATTAAAGGAGTGAAAATTATCTAGGTTAATTAATTCCTTAAAATCCTACTTGCATACATTAGGCTGAATGAGTCATGTTGCACAGTCACTGTGTTAATGCATGAACCCCCCCCCCAAAAAAACTGTTACTTATGCATAATGATTGAGCAAATATAGCTGTAAATACGCACTTCTCAGCAGTATTTTTCTAACAGAACTGGAGAAAGAAGATACGAACATCCTAGCAAATGTTCTATGCACAGGAATTTTAAATAATTTCCAGAACAGCATGTTGCATCCCTTACACTGTGCTACTGGGGCTGCCACTCCTGTCACCAAGATTGACCATGATGCTGAGTGGTAGGAGCTGTCAATCAAGCAGCACCATCAGACCAACTGGCAGGCAAGAGGCAACAAACCATTGCTCCTCAGCAGCAGTTTACAGCTGTAGGCAGGGCTGTAGCTAGGGTGTGGTGAGGTGGGGCCTCGCCAGGGGCGCAGGTGATGGGGGTTGCAAAATCAGCTTTAAAATATATCCATAAAAATAAATATTGATTATTGCCTCATAAGAAATCATTTTAAATAGAGGCTGAATTGAACAGAGGAGGGGGAGTTGGAGGAGAGGTGGAAAGAAGAGAGAACTTGTCCATGGCTAGGGGGTGCAATCTGGATGGTTCTGCCAGGGGCATAAGATCACCTCCCTATGGTTCTGTGTGTAGGCCCACCTATTCACCTGGGTGTGGGTTTAGCAAGTGGCCAAGTTGAACCTCTGACTGCATTGCAGCTTTTCAAGCTACAGTTGGGGGATCTAGATGAGCACACTTCATAGATTAAGGGAGGAAGTGGGATTGTTCTTCCTTGGTTGATGGATTGTATTTCTATGCCACTTTTCATTCAAAGGAATCCCAAAGCGGCTTACAAACAATAAATAATAATAACATGATATAACACAATAGAACATCATAATAGGTAAAGGTAAAGGGACCCCTGGCCATTAGGTCCAGTCGTGACCGACTCTGGGGTTGCGCGCTCATCTCACGTTATTGGCCGAGGGAGCCGGTGTACAGCTTCCAGGTCTTGTGGCCAGCATGACAAAGCCGCTTCTGGCAAACCAGAGCAGCACATGGAAACGCCGTTTACCTTCCCGCTATAGCTACTTGCATTTTGATGCGCTTTCGAACTGCTAGGTTGGCAGAACATCATAATAGAACAGCATAAATCATATAGAAGGATTATCGAATAATCAGTGAAACAATTACAATCTATAAAACACCTTTAACAAAGCAACAACTAAAAACACACCACAATTAAAGCACCTGCCATGCCCACCACCACGTCACCTATCTGTCTTCTCCATCACCCTGTGGCCATGTGCTTGGTGAGAGAAACATCCCCTTGCACATTTAGAGGTCCTCCAGGAATGATCCACCTTGCATGGAAGAACACTAAAATAAATGCATTGTCAATGCAGACATCAGCAGGGGCCCTGGGCCCTGGGGTGTGACTACCCTATTCAGCCCCATGAACACCCACACCCACCATGCATTCTTTTAATTGTGTGGGGTTTGTTGGAGCCCCGTTAGTGCCTCAGTCAATAATAAGGGCAGGGCTATCAGAAATTTCAATAGCCCTGGGTAGGGCTGGATATGGGTAGGGAGCTAGATAAATGCACGCCAATTCACCCCTGATAATATTTGTATGCTGGGCACATACCCCTCCCTCCACTCCAGTCCCCCCAGATCAGGACCCCTGATAACACAGATTCTCGGTCCTGTGGGCCTCCTTCTTACCACATTCAGCTGAGTATATTGAGAGGCCCTCATCTGACCTTCACATTGTGGTTCCTATGGAGGTACAGTGCCCAGAATACAAGGGATATTACCGGTATCAGGCTGAATTCCTAGATAGGGCTAGTTCCTCAAACAGATGTCCACTTAGGTTTATAGAGGGTAGCTTTGTTTCCTACCCATTCTCTGTGATAACATCCTTCTTTATAATGTGACTGCTTCCTTTTGACTGATGGTTTGCACAAAGGAAGGTGATCTATTGAATAATGCCAATCGTTGCAGTTCTGAAGGTGGAACAATCAAATTAACACTTACGGGAGACGGGCAAGCTGAGCTTTCCCCTCCTGAGCAGATGGGTTATAAACAGAGGTTTACAAAGTGGCAGCCTAAGAGAAAATAAGTAGCTACATACTTACAAGCCAAACCTGTAAACAGAATCATCTCAAAACTGCTTGTTAAAAATCACAATCACTCCCAGGACCCCTTTGCAGAAGTTAATGATTGACGGAGACCGGGAACATGACCCGGCTTCCACTGATGACAGTGGTAAAAGTCTTGCTGTGTCTAATTTCCTTTTACCTGCAGGGAGTTTATACTGGCATATACCTCACCTGCAGGAGATTTATGCTTGTATAAATTCATTTTCCTGATTCTTATATTTAATGTTGATTTACAGTGAAAAGAACTAGGTCTTTTGCTCCAGTTAAACATTTAAGGGACTCAAAAAGAAGTTTATCACATAGGTGCTGATCAGAGACGAGTGCTCCAGTGAATCGGTTTTTGTTGGTTTTTAGTATTTTGATTAGATAATAAAAGGATAATTCCCTGGATGCCTATATTCAGATTTGGGGCAAGTACTCTTTGGTGAGAGAGCCCCAGCAGAGATTTAAAATCACAAAACATGCAGCAAAGTGTGGAAATATAGGCTATAGTACCTTTAAAATATCCCCTTCTAAGTCACTTACAGAGTTTCCCACATCCCCTTAGCATAGAAAGATTTACATTGGGTAAGTTAAAAATTATTTACTTACAAACTTTGAATGTCATATTCATGTGCTTTTCCATACATCAGCAAGAAAAGACAGGCAGTACAACTTACTTTCAAAACAGGTAAGAGTTTCTAAATTATTTGTATAGAAACACCAAGATGGTTTGCTAAAGCCACAGAGCCTAAGCTTGGAGCAACTAACCCAGACGTCCTTCCTTGTCTGGTTCACACGGTAAAAGAAAATAGAACTAAGAGTTTGGTAATCCTTCCTCCCAAGGTGAGGAGGTGTGATCTAGCTAAGCCTGGCAAGATAGTTTACTCTATGGTCTTAACCCCTTCATGCATTAACTAGAGTTAAACATGTTGGCTATATGAAGCTGGGTATATCCGACAGTTTTGATGACTATACTGTTAATGGCCAACATCTTTTCAGTGTCCTGTATATTGGCTCCTGTTATTCTACTATTTTGTTAATAAAATTATTGTTATTATTATTATTGTTGTTGTTATATTATTATTATTATTAATTTTATTTTAAAAGACCTACTCTTCACATATTTGAGAGGTTCTCGATTCAATGATCTATTATAAAATTTAGGGGGCACTTAATAAATCCTTATTTCTTCAAGTGTTTCAGGATCTCAACACATAGAAGCAGAAACTGGCAGTTTGTATTTGACTGATGGCTTCTCAAAGGTTAATGAAGTAGTTCATAGTCATCAGTTAATCTGTTAGTTAATTAATTAGAACCATTCATTAGTATGACATCAAGCCTTCTCAGGTAGGTGTTAAAATATCAGCTTTGTTATATAAATTAGGAAACTGAGACAAAGATTTGATTAAGGGCACATAATCCATCAGCTGTAGAGCCAGAGCAGTTCATTCCAAACTGATACTTATCCATGATGCTTGAGCACATGTGAAAGAAGGAGAAATGGAAAAGGTTTTTGCATACCTTTCATACAGCTATGCTGAATCAGAATGTTTAAACTATGAAAACAGAAGTGACTGGACCTGGGTAAAACCTAATAGCGTAGCCCTTAATGAGATGATCTGAATGTCAGAACAGAAAATGTGGAAAACTGAGAATATTATGCAAACAATTGCTCACTTTTTCAAAACAGGTTTTTTTGGGGGGGGGATCTAAACACTTGCTGTCCCTAAACAGACTGAGAATACACACACACACACACACACACACACACACACACTGGTAGTTGGATAACAAATCCACTCCACTTCCCAGTGGGGAGGAGTTGCGGTGGACCGCGTGGCCACCCACTCCCCTCCGGGGGCGGTTGTGACCTAAATTTGCCCAATAACATTAACCTTATATCCTGTGTCTTAGTGTTTTTATTCCTCCTTGAGGGGGTGGTTACGGGGTCTCGACACGCAATCCCATACTTGTTTACTCATAAGTAAATCCAGATCAGATCAGTTGGACTTGCTTCCAGAGAAGTTGGTAACAGCCTGCATTTTCAATGGGTTGAAACCAATGGGACAATTCATTTCAATGGGAATGAGGCTCAAATAATTTAGTCTGATACCTATATTGACCAATATCTCAAAATGTTTAAGAAGTCAAGGATTGCTTCCCAAGCAACGTTTCAATGGCAGAAGCCATTTCATGAGGCTATAGCAGGGGGGATTCAGCACCACCACCAGCTCATAAGGCACACTCCACTGGTGCAACTGGGAGACCAACAACTTTTGGCTTCACTCTTTAAACTTCGAAGGGTCTGGGTGTTTTTTTTAAAAAAATTAAACTTTATTTCTCATTTTTAAAATCAACAAATCAGTAGACAAACCAATACAA
Organism: Zootoca vivipara; assembly: GCF_963506605.1. Lineage (NCBI taxonomy): Eukaryota > Metazoa > Chordata > Lepidosauria > Squamata > Lacertidae > Zootoca > Zootoca vivipara. Next base: position 52,803,705 of record NC_083283.1, on the reverse strand, counting down.
ACCTATAAACAAAGAGATATAAATACAAAAAAGACAAACAAACAAACGACAAACACAATTCTACAATAGAAAACCATCAATACACTCCAATTAAAAATTCTTCCAAACCAATTATATATCGCTTTCCTTATAAATTCTCCTATTACTTGCATTACCATTTTGTAAGGGTCTGGTTTTGCCTTCGCCACCAATGCCAAAAGTGCCTCCAAAACACTATTAGCGCTGCTGCCTGAAAATCGTGCTGTCTCATTTCAGGAGGTGAAAACTGCTGCCCACTTTTGCTTCATACCCTTCAACAAACATGAAGATATAGGTTCCCCCTTGTCTGGAAGAGGGGACTCTCCCTCTGCCACACACACACACCGGTATTTTCCTAACCCTAAAATCTGTAAAACATCCTTTGCCCCTTTGGCATTGGCTATAAAAGATAATCATGCCAACTTACCTCTTAAGGTTCCCACTGACAACCCCTTTGTCCTAATCAATATACTAGGTCTGTGCACAGCCACCACCACCCCCCATGTGGCCCTGGCCCCAATATGAGGGGCCCCAATCAAGTCAATGCACCCAGGATCTGGTCTTGAAATAGTTCAGTGGGCTCATATGATCAGACCCTGTTGTCTTCTTTAGAATTCCCCAGATTCCTGTTTTTATATGAATGCTCTACGGTTTTATGTTGTATTATTGTTTTAAGGATATTGTTTATTTTATTTTATTGTTAAGCACCACTTAGAGACTTTTATAATATTAAGCTATTTATAAATGCTTTTAACTAGCCAAAAATGCAACCTTCAAAAAGGAACATCCCATCTTCGGGTGGTAGAAAAGCACCATGCTCCAGTTTAAGATCCTGCTTCTGGATTGCCAAATTGAGTGTTCTCCATGGCACAAAATGTTTTCTTGGTGACTGCTCCCAGCCTTTAGAATTCCCTCCCATGAGAAGTTAAACTTGCTCCCTCCTTTTTGTCCTTCTGCCATCAGGTGAAGACTGTTCCAACAGGATTTTGGGAACCAACTGCTTTTAATTTGTGTGTGTTTGTAGCTTTGTTCAATTGCTTTATAATGTTTGCTTTTCCCCCCTAGGTTTCTGGCCGTTCTTCTTTTTAGCTGTAAGGTGCCTTGAGTCCCTGTCAGGGGAAAAAGTGGGGTGTAGATAAAATCAAGGGACAAAAAAGGATGCATAGATCCTGATCAACATTGGAAAATGCCTGTCGTGAGATGCTACAAAACAACTGCTGTTCTGAAGCCCGTAAAAGATGGCCAAAAACAGATTGCATGAACAGAAACACATCAATCTGAGCTGCAGTCACACTTCTAATACTTCAGAAAGACAGCAAATAAGATTTGCAACAATATTTGCTTATGGACAAGCAACCATTATTGACCCAGCTACCCACCCCTATCTTGGCAGAAGACAAGTAGCAAGAGAGAAGCCAGAAGGGTGGGTGTAGCCAATGACTAAAATTCCAAATCAATGCCTCTTGTGCAGATTCAGCGATGTGGATCTGAGGGTTGTAGCATCCCTATTCCAGCTTCAGATCTTTCATTTCCTAATTTAGAATGAACATGCTTTGATGAGCCTGAATTGGCCAAAGGAACATATGCCATTTTTCAAAGTATTGTCACGGCCTCTGTGTCTGTCACCATAATTGCCGAGTCAATTGCTGATTTGAGTGCTTGTCATTTTCTGTACAGTTAACTTGTTCAGCTACCTTATCTTTATCAGCTGGCAGGGATAAGCAGCTTCCCTAACCCTTATGATTAATAGTCCTTATAAACTAGAGTAAAAACACAGCCCTGCTTTCCTGGCAGGAGTTGCAGCCATTTAAACAGACCACCATATTTTGGCTGCTTGGTTCACTATTGAAGGCCAATGAACAAGAGTTTGCATTTCATATATTTCATTTCCATTATAATTTCAAAATTTGATGAGGCTTGATGCCAAGGTGAGCCTCTTCTGTATCATGGCCTAGTTAGAACTAGGGTTTTTTTTCTGTACATGTTCAAGATGGCTAAAGAAGTAAGTTCCTCCAACCATGGACAGAATGCACCACACATCTTGGGTAAGGCATTTACTTTCTATGCAAGTTGGAGGGCATAGGAAACATAGGAAATTGCCTTATATTGAGTCAGACCACCTCTCCTCCCCGTGTGTCCCTCCCCTCACAATAATGAGCTCTGGGGAGATCAGAAGTAGCCCCAGAATGCATAGCTGCCAAGTTATCCCTTTTTTACAGGGATTTTCCCTTATGCTGAATAGGCTTCCTCGCGAAAAAAGCAAAAACTTGGCAGCTATGCCAGAATGTCATGCAGTGGGCAGAGAGGAGGTATTATTCTGCCTGGCAAGCTGGCATGCTTGCATAGACTGAATGAGTGAAACATTGAATTCTACCCAATGTGCAAAATTGCACTTAGATATCAATGTACCTGTGATTTGGGAAATGGTGTTTACCCACGCTGGCTAAATCAGCGCTACTCAGACCAAAGGAAAAGGAGCAGACCAACCCAACATTCCCAGGTATGGCGGGAGAACCAGTTAGAGTGTTGGACTAAGACCTGAGAAACCAGGGTTCAAATTCCTACTCAGTCATGAAGTTCAAGGAGTAACCTTGGCCAGTCACTGCCTCTCAGCTTCAGCTAATTTACAGACTTGTTATAAGGATAAGACAAGGAGAGGGGAAACCATGTATTTCACTTTGAGTTCCTCAGAGGAAAGGTGAGATAGCCATGTGATGAATAAATAAGCAAGGAAACAAATAGAACCCTCCCATGTGGAACAATTTTGTGGAGGCTCTAGGCTTGTTAATAACATACTGTACATCCATTTGGGCTTATTAATACCCTGCATAAAATGAGGCCCAACAGTCTAGATCAGGAGCATGTCCTGTGGTAGTTCCCTTTCCACAGAGATGTGTCTTGCACATTCATCATGGAGTTTAAATTTTTTAATTATTATTGTTGTTATTGTTATTGTTATTATTTATTTGTACCCCGCTCATCTGACTGGGTTGCCCCAGCCACTTTGGGCAGCTTCCAGCATATATGAAAACATAGTAAAACATTAAACCTTAAATACTGAATACTGAAGACATACCATTTTACCCTGACCTTTGAACACCAGAGAGAGAGATTTTAGGACCCATGATATTCTCTTGAATATAATCTGTTTTAACTGTTTTTATATTGGATTTTACATTGTTTCCACCTGGCTTGGAACTTCACGGTGAAGGGAGAGTATGAAATAATAATAATAATAATAATAATAATAATAATAATAATAATAATAATAATAGGCCCACATATATAAACAGATGGCCAAACTAAACCAAAGCACACCAGGAAGAGAACATATTCCTCTATCCAAACTGAGAGCAAACTATTTTTAGCTTCAGCCCACCTAGCATGTCATTAGACAGTTGAGCCTATCTGTTTGCTAGAAGCCAGAAGTGCTCCTTTTATTCTCTCTATCATGTGGCCTTGCAGAAGCCACACAAATCAATAAGTTGTGCTTGGTTTCCAATGACAGCTTCTTTAATTAAGGAGGGAGATGGCAATACTCCCGTGCAGAAATTTGACTTTTGTTTTATTGCTCGTGCATTTTTAATACAATCTGTTATTTTCACCCTGGCTGCTAGCAAGCTTAGGAGCGTTCAAGCAGCAGACTGAAATTTATGGTCTTATTTATGCTGACCATGGTTCTCGCTTCCTGGTTATCCCTACCGAAAATGTGATTGATTGCGCAGGTGGTGTCACTTCAGACTGCCGTGGGGGATTGCAGCCACTCTCTTCACCCATATCTTTTTTTAAAATAAAAAAAAACCCATGCTACTGCAGCCGACACTAATTTCTACTTTTATTGGCAATCTCAGTAGAGAGGTCAAGGACTGAATAAAGACAGTGGCTGCACCTCTCCCTCTCATCCTTAGAAGTGGTCATTCCTGGTCAGGGTTGCAGTATATTGAAGGATTATTGCCTTTGCTCTACTGTACCTGCTCCGTGGCTAAATTGAGAATTTCAATCTTCCCTGCTGTCAATCCAGAAACCTTTGTGAGAGCTATAGTCACATCTTTTGGAAGGGGGAAAAAATAAGAAAGAGAGAAAGAGAGAAACATTATTTATTGACTGTGTCAAAAGTAGCAGTAAACTCATTTTGGTTTTACATCTGTGTCGTGACCTGCTTGCTCTTAGCTGCAGATGATACATGGCAGAGCATCAAAGCACATGCTGCGAAATAATGCACACAGTTGCCATTTTAGCTTTGCATTTTGGACAGCTACATAATCATTTCCCAGAGTACCTGCTTGTGAAACTCCATTAGCTCTTCAAAGTGTGCTGACATGGTAACTGGCGTGTCAGAGTGCTGTCACAAGCAGACCAGGGGAAGGAAGTTGGCAGTTTAGCAATCACAATACAGTGGGACCTCTACTTACGGATTTGATGCGTTCCGAACGCACATTCGTAAGTCGGAAAAAATTGTAAGTCGAATCCCATAGGAATGCATTGGGAGAAAAAAATTCGTATGTAGAAGCAACCCTATCTAAAAATTCGTAAGTATAAAAAATCTTATCTAAACTGCATCCAAGATGGCTGACAGAGCTCCATTCGTAAGTAGAAACATTCGTAAGTAGAGTTATTCGTAAGTAGAGGTACCACTGTATGCCCTATGAGGACTTTAGTGAAAGCCTTCTAAGCCATACAAGACAAATTAGAAATTAGGGACTTGTGAAGCCTTCACGTTTATTTCTATGAAACGTTTTGGTTGTGTCCCCCCCAAGATAAAATATATTCAGGATATTTATCCACAAAAAGGAGATTCACATCTCTTTCAAGACCTGCACAAGGACTAACTAGCTTGCTATTTCCCAGAGTGCCTAAGAAATAAGATGATTCTGTTGCTCAACGAAATGGACATCGGGTGATTTAAAATCAGGGATGGCACATCCTGTTTCACCCCCTGGGGCAAAATGAGAGATGCCACTTTGCCTTTCTGCTCCCACTGCTGCTCCCACCACCACCAACCTGCTTTGGCTGCCACCACGCACCCTGCCGCATCTGCTGGTGGTGGAGAAGGAACACCACAATTGGTGAAATGTTGGGCAAGATCGCACTGATTTCAAGTGAGATCTCGCCCCAAATCACATGAGATCTTGTGCCCAAAACGAATGTAATCATTCCCAAAATTGGTGCCGATTGTGTTGGTGCTTCCCTGCCACTGGCAGAGGTGACAAGGCAGGCAGGACACCAGCAGCATGCCACCTAGGGGGCTTTTACCGCCTGAGGCAGCAGCCTTATTCTGCTTAATGGCTAGGCCGGCTCTGTTTAAAAGCATCATCAGTGTTTGGCTAGGTCGTAGGATAACACTTTTGTGAATAGTAGCTTGACAAGAATAGAATCACTTTATCCATGAATTAAGCCAGTGTATGCTTTATTTAAAGGTAAAGGGACCCCTGACCATTAGGTCCAGTCGTGACCGACTCTGGAGTTGCGTGCTCATCTCGCATTATTGGCCGAGGGAGCCGGCGTATAGCTTCCAGGTCATGTGGCCAGCATGACAAAGCCGCTTCTGGCAAACCAGAGCAGCACATGGAAACGCCGTTTACCTTCCCGCTGTAGCAGTTCCTATTTATCTACTTGCATTTTGACGTGCTTTCGAACTGCTAGGTTGGCAGGAGCTGGGACCAAGCAACGGGAGCTCACCCCATCACAGGGATTCAAACCGCCGACCTTCTGATCAGCAAGCCCTAGGCTCAGTGGTTTAACCACAGCGCCACCTGGGTCCCTATGCTTTATTTAAGGAGGCATATATAATAAAACTATGCTTACATGTTTGTTATCAATAGGTTGCATCCAACATTAGGCCTACTATGGGTAGACTCATTCAATTTATTGGACATGACTAAGGAGTAGGTCCCATCACCTCCTGGCAAATAGAAGGAGAAGAAATAGAGGCAGTGAGAGATTTTACTTTCTTGGGTTCCATGATCACTGCAGATGGTGACAGCAGTCACGAAATTAAAAGACGCCTGCTTCTTGGGAGAAAAGCAATGACAAACCTAGACAGCATCTTAAAAAGCAAAGACATCTCCTTGCCGACAAAGGTGCGTATAGTTAAAGCTATGGTTTTCCTAGTAGTGATGTATGGAAGTGAGAGCTGGACCATAAAGAAGGCTGATCGCCGAAGAATTGATGCTTTTGAATCATGGTGCTGGAGGACACTCTTGAGAGTCCCATGGACTGCAAGAAGATCAAACCTATCAATTCTGAAGGAAATCAGCCCTGTGTGCTCACTGGAAGGACAGATCGTGAAGCTGAGGCTCCAATACTTTGGCCACCTCATGAGAAGAGAAGACTCCCTGGAAAAGACCCTGATGTTGGGAAAGATGGAGGGCACAAGGAGAAGGGGGCGACAGAGGACGAGATGGTTGGACAGTGTTCTCGAAGCTACCAACATGAGTTTGACCAAACTGCGGGAGGCAGTGCAAGACAGGAGTGCCTGGCGTGCTCTGGTCCATGGGGTCATGAAGAGTCGGACATGACTAAACGACTAAACAACAACAAAGAGTAGATAGGTAACTTTCTGGAAAATCCAATGGCCTTTGCACCATGTCATTGAGTTGGGATTTACATTAGTGCAAGGGTCATTGAATTGTCCTTTTAGTTACTATATAATGGATAAAAACTACTGACTCCACTGGTACAAGCTGTTATTGAGGAGCAATGCATGTATTGTGTTGATTTGGATTTCTTTTCTTTACTTTTTCTTAATTTAGGGTGTCTGAAAGGTAACTTGTGCAGCTGGAAAATCTGCTTTTAAAAAAAAAACCTGACTGTCAACATTTAATATCTCCTGAGTATTGTCATCCTCTTATGTGCGACATTTCCATTTGTTTTTAACCTAAAAATCTTCAAAATATCCATACATAAGAATGAAATGGCATATGGTGTTGTCAGTGTTTCCTTTATGCTGCTGTTTATCTTTGCCATGGGGATGCTAGATAGTTTATGACAACCTGGCTTTTGGGTTTACATGCTGTTGACTATTCGCCTGGTCATTTTATGGGTGAACAGGAAAAGGAAGAAGAGAGCATTTTTGCCTCATAATAATTTATTGACAACCTTCACATTGTAGTCCGTTCACATTCAAGTATGAATTATGGTCAAACAGAACAGTTTCCACTACATTTTTCTCAGCACATATCCATCCCTAAATATAGCATGTTTGGGAGTAATATCTAAAGCACAAAGTGATTTTCTTCTCTTTGTATGAGAAAAATATGTTTCGTCTACATTATCCAAATATTACTGCATTACTTCCCCACATATAAACACGGAGATTAACTGACATAATTGGATGTGATATAGCGTTGACACCATAGCAAACTCTCTTAGGATATTTGAAAGGAATAACTAAGGAAACAGATTTGGAGTTAATAATGACCTTACAGACTACAGCTAGACTAGTGATAACTGGCAACTAAAAATCTTCAAAACCACTGGATAAATTACAATGTTATCAAGTCACTGGATCAATTACAATGGTAACTTTTATATGTACTTTCTTGTGCTTATTTAAAGCTACGTATATAGTACAAAAATATATTATTGTCAAGGACATAGTCATAATTGAAGCACAAAATGATTATTATTTTTTAAAAAAAACCTTTTTCTGGACCATACTATATTAAAGCTAACACTGAAAGGCATTTTAGTCCTACTCTTAATTTATGCCAGTTATAAGTAAAACAAGCAACAGCATCTTCCTGGAAGCCCAGCCACACTAAAATAGATCACAGATGCCATGTAATTATCTCAGAAAAGATTTATTTTATCGATCTAATAGGTCGTTAAATATTTAGTTATGTAAATCCATATCTAACAATTTCTTAGACTCAGCTTTACTCTAGTACTTAGAGTGTTTCTGCATCAAGTCTTGTTTGCAGGAACACATTCTGATGAACATATCTTTTACATCATTGAATCAAAAAGTACATTTATTAAGTTGGTATTTAGATGAATGCATGCCAAACTGATGCTAAAAGGAGAAGGTTCATGCATGAAACATCAAAGGCTCACTCAACTAAGCAGTTGTGGTGGAGATTTGTAGGAACTATAGGCAACAGCGAGTGGCCTAAGGGCCCCTCCAGACTGTGCTTCATATTCTGCAATATTTTATTCCACAATAATTCATTACTGGTGAATTTATTAGGATCTAATTAATTCTGTGATGCTTCCCCAGTGCTTCCACATTACTGCTGTCCAGAGGGGCTATAGTGCAATGAAAATGGAAGAAAAATAAACCAGAACGTTTGTGATGTAAAAGGTTGTGGGATTTCTGCAGGAAGTTATGGGATATGCACTGGTTGGAAATGCAGCAGTGTGCCCGCCCCAAAACTTTTGCAGGCAAAATAAAATGAAATTGAAATTGAAATCATGCATGTCTGTCCTTATAGCACCATGATCACAAATCATCATGGATGCACAATATAAAGGGTGAGTGGAGGTTCAATACTAACATTAACAACACAAGCATAGAAGTGCATCAGTGTGAGATGAGGAACGAGATTCTGTTAGGGTGTTTCAGGGATACAATGCCATTGCATAACCTCCAAAATGTTCCATGTTGGCACCACACAGGGATTCCTTGAAATCTAAAGCATACAAAAAGCCAATACTGCATTAACCGGGTGCCATTGTGTAGCCACTAGCCTGTGACCAGATCCTTTGCTCATGTGTCAGAAACTCAGGCAGACACGAGCAAGCTCTGAGAAGAGTTAATGAGCCTCTGGCAGTTGTGTGGTACGTTTATCTACAATTTACAAACAGAAATCAGCAACAGGCTATCTGCATTTGGTCATGAGTTGCTTAGTCTGAATCTCTGCCCCTGCTGCAACACAGAGCATGCAAATATCTGGTCCATGTAATTTAACCCTTTCAGCCCTCCTAGAGGGAGGAGAGGGAGCGTGGACTTCTCCTCCACTCTCAAACAAGGAATTCTCTACACACTACCTCCCTTCTGGTTGCATAGCAACCCCCTCAGGGCCGTCTGTTTCCTCCTCTTCTGAGGCTGCTTGTCTATCTGCAGCTGGGAACTCTGGAGGACGGGGGTCCAAACTAACCCATTCTTGCTCTAACTGTGACTGCAGTCTCTCATCTCCCAAGTCAGACTCTTCCCCGGCGTCTGACTCAGCCACATCTCTGACATCATGCTATGGAGGAAAGCTGCATGGACACAGCCTGCCTACCTACAAAAGGCATAGCTGCCAAGTTATCCCTTTTTTACAGGGATTTTCCCTTATGCTGAATAGGCTTCCTCACGAGAAAAGGGAAAACTTGGCAGCTATGACAAAAGGTGATCCACTTGGAATAGCCAGCCTACAAATGGACGCATATAGTGTCCACCTGGAGTGAAGTTGGACTTATGAAATGTAGACATTCCAAAGTAGCAGAGTCCGTTCTGAGAAAAATGGGCATGCTTCGGAGCTGCAGAAATCAAGGCAACTTCTGCACACTGAACCATCTTTGTACTTAACCAAGAGGACTGAAGTAGCTCATCAGACCATCAGTAACAAGGATTTGCTCTTCACATTGAAGGCTGAAGTGTTTACTGATTAGGATATCTGCTCTTGCAGCAAGAACTCCAGCCTGGCCAACATGAAACCACAGCCAGGAACACTTCCCATATAGCAGATCTGCTTCAGCTATATAAGAGATCTGCTCCTATAGAAGAAAAAGGAATTCCCAGATAACAGAAGACAATGTGCTTCACTGCAGTGGTGCCAAACCCAGATTGGGTGGCAGGGGAATAGAGGTCCCTACTTGACCTTCTTGTTGGTATGAGAAACTGATTTTCCTGCAGGCAGATATAAACACATACATACATACATACATACATACATACATACATACATACATACATACTAGTATGACACCTTTCCACAGTTCAAACCATGCTCAAGGCATGATACATGCATTTAAAGGAACATGTGTGTAACATTCACCCCAGACATTTTAAAACGAATAATTCATAGTGCAATTCTATGGTTGTCTACTCAAAATCCTGTTGAGTAGAATGAGATCAGTGTACATAGGACTTCAGCATAATAAATTCACATGGTTACTTGAACATATAATATGTGGAAACTATTGTTGTTGTTGTTTAGTCGTGTCCGACTCTTCGTGACCCCATGAACCAGAGCACGCCAGGCACTCCTGTCTTGCACTGCCTCCCGCAGTTTGGTCAAACTCATGTTCGTAGCTTCGAGAACACTGTCCAACCATCTCGTCCTCTGTTGTCCCCTTCTCCTAGAAACTATACAGTGTGGATAAAAGCAGCTTTCCACAGGGCATATTGTGATGCAAACATACTCTAACAAAGCATACTGGGCTGAGCAGGTATATCTAATCATTTTCCTATGAGTGCTGTTATGAATTTTCGTTTCCAGGAGACAATACCATCTTTATATAAAGCAATTGAAATTTTCATAAATACCCTTCTCTCATCTATGATTCAAACATGTGAGAAATCACATTGACTTTCCGTACTTCTCTAGGCAATAAGGTAAAATGCTTTGCATTCTCAAAAACAAAGGGCTGTAAAGAAAAACTACTCAAGAATAACAAGCAGACCAAGTTCTAAGGAAATGTTTCTCTGTGAAATTTGAAGAAACATTTTGTTTTGTTTTGTTACAGTTAAAGTTTCAAACTAGCAAAAGAGGTTTGATTCATACCATCCCATTTTCTTTGAACTAGTGCTAATTAGATAGTGCCTTCAGTCTGACCCTGCCAATACAAATTAGATTGCTCTTTCCTTTCCATGCCATTTTGCCAAAGTTGAAATTTTAGCAAAAGCAGGGGAAAGAGCAATCTTAGACAAATCCAAGTTTACATCCTTCCTTTGAGTTAAATGGAAACAAATCTGTTTACCTCTTCTAGATGCAGGATTATATAAGTGAAACAAATGTCTCATGTGGATAACAGAGCTGATAACAGAGGTCTTGAATAACACAGTGATTATTACATAATATAGAATATCTCTCTACATAGTTCCTAACTTCTATATCCTTTTTAGGCTTGAGACCCACACTTCTTCTTACCAACCTTCAAAGACCACATGCCAGCAGTGGGCATGGGAAAGATGGCAAAAATGGGTGTGGCCACAGACATGCATACTTACCTATGCATGTAAGTATGCATAAACATGCACACTCCTTTGCCTCTCAGAGGTTAGGCTCAAAAAAGTATTTTAAGAGTTTCTTTTAGGTTGTTTTTCAACTCTAATTGCCTTAGGGAGAGATATCTTCCTGAAGTGTGCAGATGGGCAGGGTGGTGTTAATTCTGCATCCCCCTAAAAATTAGACTTATGCAGGATCTATTGGAATTGGATACGACTGAAGGATTGCTTTCATGTCTAATTGTAGTACAGTCATACCTCAGTTTAAGTACACCTCGGTTTAAGTATTTTCAGTTTAAGTACTCCGCGGATCCATCTGGAACGGATTAATCCACTATCCATTATTTTCAATGGGAAAGTTTGCTTCAGGTTAAGTACGCTTCAGGTTAAATACGGACTTCCAGAACCAATTACACTCATACCTCGGGTTAAGTACGCTTCAGGTTGAGTACTCCGCGGACCCGTCTGGAACATATTAATCCACTTTCCATTACTTTCAATGGGAAAGTTCGCTTCAGGTTAAGTGCACTTCAGGTTAAGTACAGACTTCCAGAACCAATTGTGTTTGTAAACCGAGGTACCACTGTACAGGAGACATGGATGGGAGCAGGGCTTTTTCTGAGGGGACACAGGGGTACTCATACCCCTAAACATGTTGTGAATCTAACAGAAGAAACCATTTTTCAAAAAAATAAATAGTTTCTTCTCTAGCACGGTGAATCGTCAGTTCCATTGCTACCCCCAATGGTGGCCTCATTTCCTGTCATGGTGTTTCCTGAGTCTCAGATGGAAGCAAGTGTTTAATGTGTGAAGCAGTGTGGAATGTGGATGTGTGGTGTTTTACTGATCAAAGTGTGGCCCCATTGAGGGGCAGTATTTCAATATGAGTAAGAAAATTACTGTGGGCTGTCAGTTGTGTGATATGAGGTAATGCATGTTCTTTGTACTTTTGTCCATTTGTTGCATTTATTTCCCCTGATTTAAACTACAAAATGGTGGTTTTCTTGAGTCAAAATGAGAGTACCCCTAAACATTTTTTGAGGGGGGGGGAGCACTGGATGGGAGCATCAGTATTCAGGGAGGGGAGCATTAACCATTCATAGCTGTGCCATGCATATTGCAATTAGGTGAGAAAAGGGAGTTTCAAACCAGTCTTACTCCCAAGTTAGGGTGCATCAAATCGAAGTCTTTAAATTTCCTTTTCTTTCCATTCTAGAATAACTGAAAGACTTCTATTCACTGAAATTATTAGCTGAATCTTGTGCTTGGCTCGTACTACACATGTTGTACCAGCAACCTCTTTGAAAATCCTGCAAAAGCATAAATGGTCACTTATTTTCCATTTCAAATTTGCATTAAAAAGGAGGTAGGAGGAAAAGTGCTAGCAATCTGCGATTCCTTCAGCATACTGATTTGCTTTTTCTGAAAAGTTGGTTCTTTTGATAGTCAAACATTCTGACCTCCCACTGACAGGGTTCCAAAGGCAATGGAATTCTGTGTGGCAAAGAAAAATAGAGTCATAAATTGACTTTATCCCTCATGGACATAAGCACAACAGTGATTAAAACCATGGTACCATACCACAATACCGTAGTAAGAAAACTTGTGTCCTGTGCTAAAGAGATGGTTGATGTGTTCTAATTAGGGTTAGGGGAGAAATTCAATATAGTTCACATTTAAAGGTGAACACACCTAATTCATGCTTCCAAAACATTTTGTGAGACCAAAGCTAAAGCCATATTTCCAAATTTGCACTTCTCCAAATTTTGCAGTGCAGTTCTCCAGTAGAGTAATATGTACAGAAATACCTATACTGGGTTTAGTGGGAAAGAAATACAAAGATGCATTTATAGTGAGGGAAATTGCTTGCAGAGATGTGTATATTAGCCAATATTGCACAAATAGTGTATTTATTAGGAGGAATTTGCACTAAAATGCTGATGAATTTCATAAGGAATGTGTCTTTTAAAAAGTGAACAGATGAGAAAATGTAAATAAGAAACTGAGAGAAGCCAAAATGAATGGATTCACTCATCTCTATGTCCAATACAGTTGTAATGTTCACTACTCACAAGCTCCTGTCTCCCATTTTGGGATATTTGGCCCAGCTCCCCAAATTTGCCTTTGGTCTACTTCTCCACTGATGTAAAAAGTCCCTCCAGTTCTTAAACTGTCTTTAAGGGTTTCCTTCACCTCTGTTTTCTCACCAATCATCAACATTGCTCCTTCCTTCCTTCCTTCCTTCCTTCCTTCCTTCCTTCCTTCCTTCCTTCCTTCCTTCTTTCTAGCTGAAAACCTGTCTTTGTTGCTCAGGAAGCAAACAATTTTCTCTCTCAAAATCAATGCTATTTCCATAGCTGCCAAGTTTTCCCTTTTCTCGCGAGGAAGCCTATTCAGCATAATGGAATTTCCCTTTAAAAAAGGGATAACTTGGCAGCTATGTATTTCCACTGTTTTGTAACAATATATTTTCTTTCTAATCTGGTGCCATATGCACACCCTTAATGAAATCAATAAATAAACGCATCAAACAGACATAAATGTCTACTCCAGTTAAGGAAATCAAAGCACGTTCCATGATTTATCTAATAGGTCTATTATGTGAAAATTATGTATAACACTAAATACTCTTTGGCCTTCAATCCAATGTTTTTGGTAACTTGCATATGGTTCCCAGTGTTAGAAAAGCTGTCTCAAGTCAACCAGGTGTGTCTTCTAAATGCAGAGGACTTTTTGAAGAATGCTAAAGAATATTACTTCCCAGTTTTGAGACCTGGATCTAAACATCTCTCATGGGTGGGTTTATTTAAAAGAAAAAAAATCTCAATTTAAGTAACTGTTAAGAAATGTTGTCAGGATCATTAACCCAAAGTTTAAAGCCTTAGTGAATCTTACTTATTAACTAAGCTACTAAATGCCCCACAGTAACAGGGCAATAACATCTGTTGAATACTTTAACTCTGAATGCTATGTTCTTCATAGTTGTTCGATGGAAAAGAAACACTATTCTGCAAATACGGTTTTGCTTTACAAAAAGGGGTAAAATATTTCAATATCTAATTAAGATTCCTAGTCAATGGGGGTCTTAATTGACTCATACATCATTCTGTTAACACTAATGGTGTATTAAATATGTCTGATCAATATTCAAGCACTGAACTGTAGTCAATTGTCATTGAAGTTAATGGGCATTACCTTAAAATATTAACTGATGTACATCCACATGTGTAGGTATCATATTTTATATCACCAATATCCAGGTGCTATCAGTAAGGGAGCAATTGTTGAGAGAATCTTTCTGAATTAAGAGAATCTTTCTGAATTAAGATGTCAAATTGTGGATTCTAATATAATTCTGGGTCCAGTTTCTGTCAAAATCTTGCACTATAAAAATTGTGTTTCTGGACATAGTGGATTATCGGACTGGGCTCGAAAAAAGTCAGCCCTGTGGTTCTGGTTCTAATCAATAGATACGCTATATCAAATTCAAAAGTTCTGGTTACAGGTAGGTAGCTGTGTTGGTCTGGGTCGAAGTAAAATAAAAAAATTCCTTCAGTAGCACCTTAAAGACCAACTAAGTTTTTATTTTGGTATGAGCTTTCATGTGCATGCACACTTCTTCAGATACCAGTATCTGAAGAAGTGTATCTGAAGAAGTGTGCATGCACACGAAAGCTCATACAAAAATAAAAACTTAGTTGGTCTTTAAGGTGCTACTGAAGGAATTTTTTTATTTTAAATTCAAAAGTGTTACACAAAGGAGCAGAGACACACCTGGAAAATAAAAGAATGTACAACATACAGTTTTTAAAAAAGAAAAATAGAAAATGGCCTGTAAACTGAGGTCTATAAGGATAGGACATCAGGAAAATAGCCTGCCTAGAGGGAGATTAGTCCACTGTCCACTAGTCAGCACAGTATGTGAAGGGTCGCAGAGCATACAACAGCTACCTAAGGAATGCAATTTGGAATTGTTACATGACCTAGGAACAGGTAGGAGGTTCCAGATTGTCTTGCACTTCTCCTTTCAGCAGAGTTCACCTTGTGAGGGAGGCAAACATCCTTTTTCTCCCCCCCCCCCAACTGTTTTACATCACAAAAAAGAAAAGATACAAAAACAAAGAAATATCCATCACCTTCTAACAATTAAAAGGACCCACAAACAACCACAACGACAGCCATACATTAATATTATTTACCTTAATTTCACATAAGAATATTCTTTTTTCTAAATACCTGACTTCCCATCTACTCCTTACTTCTGTTTCTCATCCATTATTCAGTGCCATATCATAACATGTTTTGGTTTTCATAATTTGTATTCTATCCTAAGTTTTCCATCTAACTTTAGATTCTTACTGAAGTTATTCGAATGCTGCTACAGTCTTTAAACTATTGTTGATATTTTTTAAATATATTTTAAAGACTTCCCATTCTGATATAAATGCTTCCTTTGATTTATTCTTTATTCTTTCTGATAGATTATCCAATTCTGCATATTCGGTCATTTTCTGAATCCACTCTAGTCTGGAAGGGATTTTATCACTTTTCCAATTTGTCGCAATAAGTATTCTTGCCGCGACATTAGCATAAAGGAAAATTACCTTTACCTTTTTAGGGATAGTTGGATCTGTCATTCCCAGTAGGTAGGCTTCTGGTTTCATGTTAAAGTATATTTTAAACATTTTTTTCCGATTCAGAATGGATATCCCTCTAAAATGATTTATTTTTTTTTTTGCATTGCCACCACATAAGGTATACGTTTCCTGTTTTTTCTTTACACCTCCAACAGTTGCTTGGTACACTTTTATACATCTTGGAAAGCTTCCAAGGGGTTATATACCATCGATGTTGCATTTTAAAGAAGTTATCTCTTAACAAATAACAAGCTGTAAATTTCCAGTCTGTTTTCCACAAATTCTCCCACTGATTCATAGTTATCCTGTACCCAAAGTCTTGTGACCATTTAACCATAACCGTAGTGACCTCCTCCTCCTTGACTTCCCAGTCAAGGAGGAGTCAGTATGCTTTGGAGAGTGTTTTAGATTTAGAATTTACTACATCAGATTCGAATCTAGAGGTTTCTGTGGCAAAGCCTTTTTATTTATCCATTTTAAATGTTTCATGTAATTGATGGTACTGAAACCAGTCCATTACATACTCCCTTATTTCCTCAAAGCCTTTTAATTTAAATTGATTGTCCTCTTCCTCCAGGAGTAATTTGTATGATGGCCATGTTCCTTGGGTATTTTTCCTCTTGACTGCACAGGCCTCTATTGGGGAGATCCATCAGGAAATTTTAGGTTCTAACAGGTTTCTTTATTTCTCCCACACAGCAAACAGTGATTTCCTAATAATATGGTTTGTAAAGCCTCTATGAATTTTAGCTTTCCCATAGGCCATATACGCGTGCCAACCCCACCGGATATCAAAGCCCTCGAGATCCAATATGTCTGAATCCTGCAATAAACACCATTCTTTCAACCAAGTGAAGCAGGCTGCCTCATAATACAATTTTAGATCGGGCAGGGAGAAGCCTCATCTGTCTTTTACATCAATTAGAATCCGATGTTTAACTCTAGGTCTCTTCCCCTGACATACAAATTTAGAGATGTCTTTCTGCCAGTTCTTGAGGCAGCCTGCTCCTCCCAGGCAAACATCCTTCTTCATTGCAACATTCAGTTCTTAGGGTACAAACAAGTACATCCCAGGAGAGCAGTGGTGGAGAACCTGTGGCCTACCATATATTGTTGGGACTCCAATTACCTTCATCCCTGACCTTGCTGGCTGGGGCTGATGGGAGTCAGAGTACAACATCTGGAGGACCACAGTTTTGCCCTCTTGCTGTAGAAGGTCACCACATTCCTGGCATTCTGCTTTGCAGTTGACATTTCTGTCATGGAGAAGAAAGTTCTTCCGGCATATAATCCTATCTATGATCCTGTTAGCAGGACATGAGGAGGGCCAAAAGAGAACATTGGTCTTTGAATTAAGGTCTAAAATGGGGGTAGGAATGTTTGACCATATAGAGCAGGTACATCCAACTCTCAAGAGACTGCAATCTACTCCCAGTATAAAAAACCCTGGCAGTGATCTACCCATTGCCATTGCCAAGAGTTGTTGAGCTTTTGGAGGGAGGGGTTGCCCAGAGTTGTTGTTTTGGGAGGGGGTGATTGACTTGATAGGGACCTGTGATCGAACAATAGATTGTGATCAATGGGTTGGACATGCCTGATATAGAGGCTGCTGAACTACAACTCCCATCAGCCTTGGCAGGCATGGTATAATGGAAGTTGTAGCTCAGCAACACCTGAGGAGCCAAAGCATCCCCACACCTGGCCTAGATGCTGTGGTTTAAACACACAGTGAAATTACATGGGACTTGCTTAGTTTTTCCCCTTCACCTTCCATTCCCCCACTCATAGTTTAGGCATCACTTCAGGCTCCACCCTACACACAGTCACTTTTGTGACTGCTAATACTGTTCAAACTTCAGAGTTGAGCTCTGCCTGCGCTCTCTATTTTGACAATGCAACTCATACACAAGTAGAACCCTGCTTTTCTTGATTACACATGGGAAGCAGCCTTCTTAGCAGAGAGTTTTTGTCTAATGAGATGTCACATTGTACACACAGGCAGCAGTCAGAGGAATAGGCTTCTCAGTGAAATATATTAAAATAAAAATGATTTGCGCTCAGTGCCCTCCATTGCTTCATTTGCTGCCAATGCTAATGCAAACTGACATAGAGATGGGGGGCCACAAATGACACCAAAGAAATGGGGAATGTGTGCCCTTCCAGTTGTTATTGGACTACAACTCCTATCCTCCTTGACCATTGGCCCTGTGTGCAGAGATCCATGAAGATGAGACAGCAGGGAAACAATGGTCCAGTGAATAATGTCTAAGATAATATAATGCTTTAGTGCTGATAAGGAGGTGTCATTCTGATTGGGGCCTGTCTGAATACAAATTATATAAGGGGACCATCAGAAGTATCCTGTATATTGCAGGTTTTGAGCCTTCAAAAGGAAGATCAGGATATCATCTAGTTTACTCACCCCAGCTGTGATATATGAAATGAGAGTAGCAAAATAATAATATTAAAACATGCTATCTAGCTGTGTCTAGGGAAATTATACAAGCTACAGGTCTCATCTTTACTGAGATTCTTAGGATATATGTCAGTGCTGCAATTGGTGGTAGATTTAAGGGCCATAGGAATTCAAATATTGCCCTAGGTAAAAACATTAAAGCAGGTTTTACACTGGCTAATTAGGTTGTGTACAGATTCCAATGGCAAGGAAGAGCTAGCGCTGAGAAGGGTTGCTTTTTTTTAAGACTTTAGCAATTCTCCCTGAAAAGAAAACAGCTCTTCAATATTTCAGGACTATTTTGTCAGGTAAAGTAGGGAAATCTTCCAACCATATGAGTCACTCTTTATAAATAGACTTCTACTTTTAAGTAAAAGCAAGACTAACTGAAGCAGTACAAACATGAACTTAAGGGCCCAATCAAACAAAATTTATGTCACAGAAGGCAAAGCCTTCTTTATGATAGCAGCATCTCATTTGAGTCTCATGCACCATTATTTGTTCATTCACATCAATGGGGGGAAACTAAACAGAAGCCATTATATGCCCCTCCAGAATATTTTGAAAGACAAATCTGACATTAAGGCTGTCACACAGTATCCACTTACCCAAGAGTATGCCCCACTGAACTCAACGGGACTTACCTCTGAGTAAACATATGCAGGCTTGCACAGTGAAGCTGCAACTTGATACATGCTTCTTTGGAATAGCTATCCCAGTCACAGCTCTGCCCTCCCTGTGCAGTGACTATAGCCAAGGTGTAATGACCAAACTCAAGCAGACAATGATCTGGGTTAGAAATGGCCACAACTTTATTGATTCCTGATGTGGGTAGATTTTGGCTCAGGCATTGAGTGTATATCTGTTCTAGCCTCCTGCTAGAGGGCGGAAACTCTTGACAGGATCATGCCAATCTACTGAGGTGGCCGTCCTCAGGCTGCTGCTGGAAGCTTTATGACTTGTCTGCTCCATGCTTGGCTTCTGGACAAAGACTTCCACCTAGACCCCTCTAATGGGATATGCTGATACAGTTCTGGGTGATGCACCAATTCATCCAAAACCTTAATGAGTAGGGATTCCACCTAATGCCTTAATCATCACTCAAGCTGCAACCAACCAGAGATGTCCTTAAACACATCTGCCAACTAACACTGGAGGTGCCAGGCTCAGCTGGCTTTTATGTGTCACTGGCGAACCAGTGTGGAAACATCTGACTCATGGTTCATCAGTGAGGCTCCACCCGCCGGGAGGCCCCTGGTTGACTAGTTCAAAATAGAGGTTTTTTGGTGAGCAATCTCAGCCTGCAAGACGGCCAGCTTAGTAGACACTCAACAGTCAGCCTCACCCACATGTTCTGGCTGCCAAGGATGGCTGCCGAGGATGGTGGTTGACCTGTGAGGGGCCACAACTGCCACCAACCCAAAATAAGGTGAGAAGCCATTATGTAAACTCAGTGCAACAATTCCAATTAATCATGCATATGGCTGCGTTGCCTGGCTGTATTACTAAGAATAATTACAAGGAGGTATGTACCATCCCTGATGCGGGTGGCGCTGTGGGTTAAACCACTGAGCCTAGGACTTGCCGATCAGAAGGTTGGCGGTTCAAATACCCTTGACAGGGTGAGCTCCCATTGCCTGGTCCCTGCTCCTGCCAACCTAGTAGTTCGAAAGCACCTCAAAGTGCAAGTAGATAAATAGGTACCGCTCCGGCGGGAAGGTAAACGGCGTTTCCATGTGCTGCTCTGGTTCGCCAGAAGTGGCTTAGTCATGCTGGCCACATGACCTGGAAGCTGTATGCCGCCTCCCTCAGCCAATAAAGCGAGATGAGCACCACAGCCCCAGAGTCGGTCATGACTGGACCTAATGGTCAGGGGTCCCTTTACCTTTACCTTACTACAATCCCTAGGATCTAATTGTTAGGTTTCTATTCCTCTCACTTAGCAGGTCACTTGCCTGTGTTATGCATTCCAGCAAAGATTGTTGGAATCATGGGAGTGGATGTTTGCTGTATTCTGTTTCCATTTGTTTTTGTTTTTTTCATCTTTGGACTTCTCTCAGCAAGAGGAGACATGTTTTCCTTTTGTTCTGCCTTACGCTTAATCAAGTAGCTTTTAGTACACAACCTCAGCCTGGCTCTGTCTGCGTATTATCTCTGCTGGACTCTGAATATGTGCTCAGTGTCTCCAAGACATGAGTCGTAATAAATCGTCGGGAAGGGCTGTTGGAACTCCCTAGAGCTGCACACTGAACGTTGATGGGAGAGACGAGCTGGATTCGTTCCTGCATTATGCCTGTGGATCGTTCCTGCCCCTGGCTGACCCGACACTAATTCCAAAACAAACCTGTTTACGATCAGACTATAAATGTATCAAAAATGCTTTCATTATCTTTTAGGATTGATCAGAGCCAGGAGGAAGAGTAGTACCAAATAATGCTCGCATTGTACTAAAGGTCATGGCAGACTGTGGATGGTTTCTGAGCAATGGCTTTAAGTTGTATCTCATATGCTCATCAATAAGCAGCCTACTGAATGAAAGCAGAAGCAAATGTGGGTCTTCAAAGAGCATGAAATCAAGGTAAGCTGAAGGCAAACATAGTTCAGTGGCCAGACACAAATCAGAAAATCTCAACTTAGTGTGTGTGTAAGAGACAGACAGACAGAGGGAGAGAGAGACTGAGAGAGGGGGGAACCCACTAAATATACAGAGCATGAAAAAATTGGTTAACACAATCTTATTTCTACACACATATTTATTTATGACATTTGTATGTCACCGCATAATAAAAAGTTCTCAAGGTAACTTACTTTGTATTTTTCATTTAATGAAAACTTGTTTATTGTAAGACATTCATCCCTTAAAACCTTGCATAAATACAACAAAACAAAACCCACCATGTCACTCCTAAAGTTAAAAGACAGGTTTTTAAAAATGAGAGAGGCTGAGACAACCTAAATTACTTAAAAGTCCTGGTTGAACAGAGAGGCCTTCATCTAAAAATAGAGAAAGAAACCAGAAGGTATAAAGTCAATGAGATTATGGGTGCCAAGGGCAAGTTGGGTGGGTGGTGTAGACGCCACTTAGAAACAAACAAACAAACACAAGGAGAAACATGGCCTAACAAAGGACAAAATCTTATTAGAAAGCCAGCTGAGTATGAAACAAAAGAAACCCCACCAAAAGGTTTGTCGGTGGACCAGCCTACTTCATTCTTCATGGGAGTTTATGGCCAGGTCACAAGGAGAGTTTTCAATTTGCAAGTGCCCAAACATACCCTGCCCCTCCCCATTAAACATGATAGCTGACTCAGTGCAAAATCAGATGAATCAAGATTTTAGAAAAAGGATGCTTATTTTTTAGGTGTCTAGTGCTTCTTACTTTATCATGGGCAGGACAGCTGATGACAGGTCTACCCAACCTGTCAATTTCATTTCTCATTCCCCCCCCCTAACATTTCAAAAAGTGCAAATTAGGGAGGCTCATTGTTAAATGCAAACCGAATCAAGCTTTGTCCCCCATCAATAATGGCAGCTCTGCTGTTGAAAGATTGTATCTGCTTCTGAAGGAGTGACACTTCTATGCAGCCCAGAGGTGGTTCCTTGGGAGCTCTCTGCTATTCAGTCCAATCTCCCCAGCCTGTGCATAAAGCCTGCTGATGGTGACTCTATCTGCATCTTCTCTGTTGCGCCCTTCCATCATGGGGTGTAACGCTACCTGTTAAATTGACTGCCAAATAGGATTGACGGCTTTTTATTATTTGTTCTGCCAACTCCATCTGGCACTGTATGTCCAACCTTGCCCTCTGCTGCATCGCATGTCATATCATTACGAGCTTTAGTTGCAGATGGAACCATTGCGTGGATGAGATTGCTTTGTTCAGAGTTGTCACTGCCTCCTCATTCTTCTTTCTCTTCAGTTCCAGGGAGTGGGGGTACCGCTGCTGCTCCTCTCTTCCTTTTCTGCCTTGTTGGTTTTCTAATAATTGCCTCATTTATTTCATGTCAGCTACACAGTGCATACTCCAATTTAATAAGTCTAATCTCATGCTCAAATGTAATCCTACTTTTGAATAAAACCCTTCCTGAAATCTCATTGCCAAACAGAAGGATCGCTGCCTTGAGCTTACAAGACGGCCGCATTCAGCTTCTGACTTATGGAATGAAGCGCCGTTTGCTCTCGTCGCATCTCATGTGTAATCCCTTGACAGTTACAAGCTGTAAACTTGAAAAGGCAAATGCATTTCCCAATAATATGCACTGAGGCTGCTCCTGGTATTTAACTTGCTCCCTACAACGCAACGTAACACACATTTCGTTCACTGTAGGTGGCTGAAGCTGAGAGCAGGGCTGATCAGGAGAAACAAGGAATTGGTTAACATGTTCACAGGCGGTGGGGAGGAGGGGGGGGGAGGAAGAGTGAAAAACCCAGGAGGCAGGTAAGTGAAATCAATGAAGCATGGGAAGCAGAGATTCTGGGTATGTCACCATAAAACTTAACTGACAAGGAGAGATGAACGATGAACTTACAAGTGATAGACAGTCACATTGATGATAGCTGCTATGTTGATAGATGGTAATAGGACAAAGGTAAAATCCAAACAAGTCTCCCGGCATGATAGACCTGCTTCTTTGTTATTATTCAAGACTAGTTTAGATTGTCTTCAATTAAGCTGCTGCACTTCCTTGGGAGAGACATCAGTAATATCTAGAAATAATCTTGAAACAAGACATTGCATTTTAAACATGGTTATCCCCCACCCCCACGCGTGCTCTACAAAATAAGAAAATAAAACCCTCAAATTTAGCAGATGGGCTGATAGATTTCAGAGGTTAGCTAGGAAAAGGAAAAGGGAAGTATGTGTGTGTTTCTCCCCAACCCCTTTTTCTTCCACTATCGTATGTCATTTGAATCAATTAATACCTGAGGTGGAAATAGGAGGCCCAGGAGAGAAGCAGGAAAATGTGGGAAAATGTCTTATTGATCCAACAAATGTGTCTCATCCAGAAGGGTTTAATGCAGCAATATTCCAATGAAAGGAGACTATTACATTTCCCCCAACAGCCTGATAGGATGACAATTTAAAAGCTGGCCACAGCCATGATTAACATGTCTCTCTGGCTTTGCCACATTGCTGCTGCATGAATGAGATGATTTTATTTTTTATGAACTGAAGAGCAGACTGAACGGTGATCTGCATGACAGATACCCGTTCCCCCCACCTCCTGACACTTGCTCCCGTTTCTGGATTTAATCATTTCTTCAGAACAAGCCAGTTTCACTCCAATCTTTTCTATTGCACTCATCTGCTCCTCATGCTAAGTGAAGGACCTCACCGTCGGAGACCTGAAAGTTGTACCTGAGTCACGGGGGAACAAAAAAATTCCTCCTTTTTCATTATTTTCTTCAGTGAATTTCTTCTTGAAGTAATGACAGGGTTGTTAGACTTAATTCCCCTGTCCTGCTGAATACCAATTCTCCCATCAGCCACCTGCACTTATGCGCCTTTTAATATTACTTTCATTACGAAGGCTTGGCATGTGCAGGTTTACTGATCAAATGAGATAAAAAGCCAATAGAAGAGACTCCCCCTCCCCTTTATTTCAGCTAGCAGAATTCAGAGAAGAATTGATTTCTATATACAGACAAGGGAGGTGGGAAAGGGGGTGGCAAGTAAGCAAGTTGCGCTGGAATTCCAGCCAGGTGTTAAGGATACTTACACAGCACTGAATATATAGCACATGGCTTCTGATCTCCCACTTTCCATTGTTCCCTTCCCAATGAAGTAAGCTAATGAGATTCAGAGCATCTTCGTCTGTCGTGGATGCTTTACTGGAAATTCCTGCACTGCAGGGGGGTGGACTAAATGGCACTCATGGTCCCTTCCAACTCTACAATTCTATGAAAACCAGTGGTAGTATAGACCGATGCAGGGTAGATTTGAGGCCAAGATGGCTCCCTGAAAACGTGGTGAGCTGGGCAAAAAATGGGCAGAGCAGATGATAGCGTCCATTGGGCATGCTTTGTCTAGCTCTTTTTGGCTCAAAATTAGATTATACACATTCTTAATGTATTTATGGAAAATAAGTAAAGCATAAATAAGATTCTATTATTAAGTTTTGACTGTGCACATTCTACAGCTGTGGGTTCTAAAGGCACATAAAGAAATGATAAATTGTCTCAGTACTGATGACAAATGAACAGTATTTTTATGGAATCAGATTCCCCCTAATGCTGTTTTCATTTGTTGCTTATTCTAGTCATCTTCAGGAAATATTATTTCAATACAAGACATCTTTTTAGATACCTTTGCAGGACCCAGTTATAAACCATGGGATGTATTTCTGTATTTAGACTATGTTTAAAGGGTTCGTATTTTGTTTTTGGAGTCTAACCTGTAACCCAAGAGTGTGATCAAATCTTTGGGTGGGTAGGACTAAGGATATCATGTAATTCCACTCGTACACACTTGCCTCTCCAGGGGGCCTGCTTAAGAACAACTTTATCAATCTCTGTCAATTTCTTGGAGGAGTCATTAGTAAAATGTCACCTTCCAACATCTTCACATCAGGAGTTCAGGCAGCTTCAGCTTTGAAAAATCAAAACTTAGGATGACTACACTTGTTAGTTAAACCTATCTGAAACATTAATAATCCAAAAAAGGAGCCAAAATGTTTTAAAGCAATATAAACAGCAAAAGGTTTGTTAAGAAAAACCATCATGACTCCCTCAAGGGTAGGTTCTTTGAGAGTGTCAGTAGGCATATGGATAGCAGTTATCCAGGCAGCATTGTGCACTTAAAGGTAAAGGGACCCCTAACCATTAGGTCCAGTCATGGACGACTCTGGGGTTGCGGCGCTCATCTCGTTTTATTGGCCGAGGGAGCCGGCATACAGCTTCCAGGTCATGTGGCCAGCATGACAAAGCTGCTTCTGGCAAACCAGAGCAGCACGCAGAAATGCCGTTTATCTTCCCACTGGAACGGTACCTATTTATCTACTTGCACTTTGACGTGCTTTCGAACTGCTAGGTTGGAAGGAGCAGGGACCGAGCAATGGGAGCTCACCCCATCGCAGGGATTCGAACCACCGACCTTCTGATTGAAAAGCCCTAGGCTCTGTGGTTTAACCCACAGCACCACCCTTAGACATTAATAAAACTTTAAATAATCTCCCTAGCCTACAAATTCCTAAGCTTAGCAGTCATTGGCTCCGAGGAGAGGATCATCTTATGGGTCAGTAATTGGATAAAGAACAGGAAGTACATACCCCTCAACTTTCCCACTTTAAGTGGGACACCCTAGAATTACAGAAGCCAACCTGGCTTCTGATTGAATCCCGGGGTGTCCCTTTTTGGTTCAAATGAGAGTGCTGCTGCAAAAGACACACATCCTGATTTTCCTCTGCAGCGTATTGGAGGGTTTGGAATGGAGAGTATGAATAAACGGATAGTTCTCCCAGTGGACCAAGCATGGGGAACTTCCCCATGGAAGCCAAATTAAGCGAGTGTGGTTCCTAATCTGGCCTGGAAGGCCATTTCCCCCACATATGCCCACTTGTTGTCATATGTAAAGTAATGAATACTGGGGCGGGGGGGGGGGGTATTAATTTCACATATATGCTTATGAGGTCTGAATTGGCTGTGGCTGACCAGGAAAGAATGGATGATAACTTGGGCTGGATCTAGACACATCAAAGAAGCGTTTAAATTCAAAGCATTGTAAATTTAAACAGGGAAAACAGGTAGAGAAAAGTGGAACTCCACATTGCCATCTGGTGGCACAATATTATATTGCACATACAACGCATGTAGATCACTTTTTCTTTACCAGTCTAGCTGAGTCCTTGGTGAAAATATCACCCCACTGTGTGGTAGCAATTAAAAAGGTGAATGCCATGCTAGGGATCATTAGGAAAGGGACTGAAAATTAAACTGCCAATATCAAGTGAGCACACTTGGAATACTGTGCAGGAGTGCCAACGAATAAAATATTGGGGGGGACACATACCTGCCAAGTCTCCCTCTGAAAAATGCGGGATCAGCAGCGGCGCGGCACCAGAAGTTGCGTAGAAGCAACTTCCGGGGCCACTTTGATCATGTGTGGGCACCGGAAATAGGGAAGAGCGGCACTGGAAGTCGCTTCTACACCTGCCTGGCGGCCATCTTGGTGGTGGCCGCTGCCATGCGGCCACCACCAAGATGACTGCCGCTATGCGGCCATCACCAAGATGACCGCCGAGCATGCGTAGAAGCGACTTCCGGTGCCGCTTTGCCCTATTTCCGGTGCCCACACAGCAGCACCCAAAATGGAGGCTCTGTGGCAGGTAGGAAATCCAGGGGATTTCCGGGATTTTTCTCCATTCGGGAGAACAGCAGGAAACGGATTAAAATCTGGGGGTTTCCCACGAAAAACGGGATTCTTGGCAGCTGGGGGGGGGCAGGTAAGCCCTGCCCGGCATAATCAATCACATGATGCAGTGCACACACACCATTTGAATGGCAATGCACATCAACTTTGGGGACAGTTCCCTCAAATATTTTATGGAGGGGAAAGACCCTTTGGGTCCTAGGAGTTGGCTCCTATGATCTTTTGTACAGTTCTGATTGTCACACCTCAAAAGGGGTATTATAGAACTGGAAAAGCTTGTGGAAAGGGCAACTCAAATGATGATGAGGAAAGTTGGCAACATTAGTTTCATGAAGCAGGGGAGGCAAGGAGGAAATGACAGAGGTGTATAAAATTATGCATGATGTGAAGAAAACGGACAGGGAGAAATTTATTTCCCTCTCTCATGAAATTAGAACTCGGGGTCATCCACAGAAGTTGAATGCTGGGAGATTTAGAACGGAGGAGAATGAAGGACTTGGAAATACTTTGAAACTGATTTAAACAAATTCATGGAATCAGGCCGTCAGTGGATACTAGCCATGATGGCTTTTTTTCACCTCCACTATTGGAGGCAGTATTAGAGGGAGTTCAATGGGGGGAAATGATGTGGTGTTCATTTTTTGCTTGCGGTCTTCCCATGGGCATCTGGTTGGCCACTTGATAACAGGATGCTGAATTAGATAGGTCTCAACTGGGGAAACTCTAGTCCTTAGATTTTGCAACCTTTTTCATGTATCTGGCTTCTAATTTCTCGAACTGCTTCAAACCTCAATATATTGAGCGCTTGTGTCTCTTTCTTTCATTTCAATCAGACATGTTGATAAGCAGACAAAGTCTTCAACTCAGGGATAATTCGGGTTTGAGAATAAACTAGTGCATGAAAGTTAAAAACAGGCACAATGCCACCTAGTGTGAGAAAATAGCACTTTCTCCTAGCAGACACCTCTCTCGTTGAAAACAAACCTAAAACAGCAGCATAGTCATTTCTTTAACGAGCTGTTTTTGCAAGCCTGAGATGCAGTGCAAATTCTTGGTACGCCTTTTATGAATCTGACTGTGTTCAGTTAAAAAGGATTTGTGAATGTGCAAAGAATAATCCTATAGTCCTGATCCTGCAACAAAACCTAAACATCTTCCATTCCACATACTTTTGTCTCCCTCACTCTGCCATGCCAGTCTGACAAAATGTACATTAAAAGCATCACAGGCAGGAATCCATCTCCTGTTTAGACTATAAGCACTGTGTACATTGACGATGCTACATTAATAATGCAGTGCAATACAAACAAAGAACACATTTTAATTATATGGATAAAACTTCCAGATAAATACAAAAAATGTGAATAACCTGGCCTCTTACTCATACATCATGGTATCTGAAGAAGTGTGCATGCACACGAAAGCTCATACCAAAATAAAAACTTAGTTGGTCTTTAAGGTGCTACTGAAGGAATTTTTTTATTTTATCACAAAATGTGCTTAACAATGGGTTACCTACCCAAAAGGAATTGTTACTGGTGAATGGCTTTTTTTTTAGGCTGATTTAAGATTTCTCTCTCTCCTCTAGGCACTTGAGCTTTTGATAGGAGTTCACAGAGTTTAGACTTTCCCCGTATATTTGTGAAATTACAACCACTGAACTTAATTGTGATGATATATCTAATAAATGATACCTGATATTTGAAAAAAAAAACTAATAGGATTGTATTCATATTTAGGACTTACTATTAGTACAATAAAGCAGCATGACTCAGCAGGAGAAGTAAGGAAAGCAATTTAACATTTCATAAATCAGCTATGAAAAAGCCTAGACTGAAGTTAAGGTATACAGGCCCGGCTCTAGGTAAGGTCCTGGTGGTGAGGGGCGCCAGGGCGCCGTGCTGGCGGGGGGCGCTCGCGGCAAAGCCGCGCGGAAGCCGTGCTGTGCGCTGCGAGGGCGGGGGCACCGGAGCAATCTCCGTGCCTCAGCGCCAGGGCGCCCGACCTGCTTGAGACAGCCCTGAAGGTATATTTGAGTGTTCTGGATTCGTTTGAGATGTGGAAGCAATGCCCAATTCTCTCAGCTATTGAAAAGGTTTAAAATGGTGTGTGTGTGGAAAGAAACATAGCATTGCATCCAACTTAGTTCAGAGTAGACCCATTGAAATCAACAGACCTAATTTAGAGCTCATCCACTTACCTTTGCTCCACATTTCCAGGCACAGGTCCAGGCTTTCTAAGTCCAGGTCCGTGTGTGTGTGTGTGTGTGTGTGTGTGTGTGTGTGTGTGTGTGTTGGTACTTTCCCCGTGAAAGCCCTCTCTCTAGTGCTGAATTGGAGCAAATGGCAATCCAACGAAGACCCAAAATTGCTGTTTGCTCCAATTCAGCGGTAAATATAGGGTTTTCCTGGGGTAAGTGGCATGACAAAAAAGCCCTCAGAAAGTGCTGGGGAAAAGGTAAGTGTGGGTGAGCCCAGTGCCATGCCAAATAATTTCACTGGATGGTATTTTACTATCATGTCCCATCAATGCAATGATTTCTGCTTGCACAACGGGACTTTTCTCCCTCTCCTCCCACTGTGTGTGCCCTGTGCCCTCTCCAGATCTGCTCCAGAGGATTGGGGAAAACAAATTGGAGGGGGCTGGGGAGAAGACGGGGAGAAGCGGAAATGGCAGTGCTATCAAAACGTTATCCATAGCACTACATGGGTTTCCACCAAATAGTTTTACTCTGAGTTTGACTAACGTTGGATACAACCCATACTGTCCCATATCTTCAGCATGGCCTCTACTATTATATTTATCCTTAAGAAACCCACTTCAGGAGAGATTATTTAGGTTGCAACCCTAATCACATTTACAAGCAAGTAAGCCCCATTGAAGATACATTGCAACAGAAGAAGACACATTGCATAGCATAATAAATGTTTTAAATCTTATAAATTCATTTTATGTCTAGATTTTCATGGAAGCTTAGGTTGAACTCTAGTTTAGCATCAGTTGCACCTCCAATTCTTGGCTATTAATGCATCACACACTAACAGATAGTGATAGTTGTGAATTTTGGAACAGTGAAAAACAACCCACCCAGCTGAAAAAATCTACACCTCATTACTAGTTGGGTTGTGATCCAGTTCATAAATCCACGCCTCATTTTTCTCTAGGGCCATTACCCATTTGAATTAAGGCACAGCTTGAAACAGGGTTTAGCACTGTTGCTGCCACTGTCGCCATTTTCTCTTTCTCAAGAAACTTGCTCTTGCAAAGGGGAGGAAGAACTGGTAAAGGAACTCAGTGGATTCAGGAGAGACCATGTAGCTGGCCTCGGTGCCTCTGGGTACTGTTCCCTTCAAAGCTGCATGAGGTGTGTCTAGGACCTAAGAAACTGCTTTGGGGGACATAGGACCTTTGGTCCCTGTAGCTTGTCTACACTGTCTAATAGTAGTTCTCCAGGGCTTCACTCAGGAGTCGTTCTTGGAAATCTGCGAGAATGAACCTGAGATCTTCTTCACACAAACCAACTGTTCTACCACTGAGATGTGCTCAGAAAGATTTTACCAAATAAATCAGGTTGTGCATGTCTCCAGCAATCTCTCTCCAGTTCATCAACTGGCTATGAAGAAGCCAACTCAAGCTCTCTTTACTACTACTTCACATACCCCGGCCTTCACAAATATGTTTGCTTGGAAGGGACGACTAGGAAGCAGCAATCTTCCTCTTATCTGTGTTTTCTGAGATCAGGGTTCTTTTCCAAGAATTCTCCTGGGGGGGTGCATTCTGAGGAAAATTTGAGGATGTTTTCCTATCACTAAAAACAGGAATCTGGAGCATGGATCATTGTTAAAGATCAGGGATCTGAGCAGCGTGACCCAGACACTTTAGCCTATGCACTACAATCACAGATCGCTGGAACTGGGAAGTGCTGACTTTGTGTCTGCTGTTCTCCAGGATAACCGTTGCAGATGGCCAGAGAGTTGCATTGCAATTACCAGCCCCACAGCAATTAGGCTGAACGAGGAGCAATAGGCTTCCACCTAGTCCTATAAAGCAGAGTCCCAGAGCAGGTCACAACAGTTTACATTCTAATATTAAAAACAGTTTAAAACAAATTGCAGCCATAAGAAAAAAAAGTTGTTCCTATCTTGTTGAGGAGTACAGTGAACTGTTTATGGGGGAGTGATTTTTACGTGCCTCCTTCCCTCCTATCTTACAAGGAGTTGGTGTGCATATTATTATTATTATTATTATTATTATTATTATTATTATTATTCCCACTATTCCAAAACATTTGATCTCATAACAAAAATAAGGCTCCAGTTTGGCCTCCGACATTTTCAGTGGTCATGAAATCAAGATCCACTCCTCCTAATGCCAATGACCTGAATGTGACCGAGTCTGGTAGAATTTGTCTTTTTAAGTGAGGAATTCAGGGCATAAATATTTTAAAGCATATTAAAATTATATAGCTACAAAGAGAATCACTGAAAAGGCATATAAAAAAATTCCATTGGTCTAATTAATTCTATTTCAATTTGGGTTGTTCTGGGAAATTGAGTTGGGAGAAATGGGGTAGACATGTGACTCTTGGGAGGAAAATATCTTGTGATTATAGCATGCCCCCACTTTCTTTTTGTTTCAGACCATAGGGAATGCAGTCAATGATTAGCATGCTGTGGGGTTGGAGGTACAGCATTATCCAAGCTTTCCATTGTGGGAGATAAAGGCTGCGAGGACCAGGAAGCCCTTGCCTCACATCATTCCTTGCAGCCTCAAAGGAAAAGATATTTGGGGTGGAGGTAGGGAGGATGTGCCTTGTCCTTCACCTCCTCATCCCTGACTTTCCCTTTGGTCCATTTCAGCACTGCAGGGGCTTTCTCCTCAACCTTTCCCTTAGTGCCTTTCATCAGTAGCTCCCAATCAATGCCAAATTAACATTTCCCATTTCCCTACTTAGGAGCAGCCATCCTGTTCTGCTTTCCTTACACATAAGCACTTGGAAGGCCTCAGAGGTTGTGATCCAGATGTCCCCATAGAACAGGAGTGGAGAACCTCTAGCCTGCAAGTCAATGCTGACCCACCACGGGGACCATTCCCCCCCCCCAAAGCACACCCACCCAGTTTATAGCTGAACTGTATATCCTAAAAAGGAAGGTCAGAAAGTTTTATTTCTTTATTTACAGAATGTCTCTCTCACTTTTCATCACCAGGGATCTTAGGGCAGGCGACGGCAACTGAAAAAATACAATAACAAACAAAGCAGCCAACTCAAAAAATGCAGCTGTCATACAGAAAATATTCAGAAAATCAGGAAGAAATCAACAGTTATCTGATTTCAGGGAAACCTAAAAATAGAGGGCACACAGCTCTTCAAATCTAGCTAAGTTTTTGGTTGCTGGATCAGGAATTGCAAGCATAAATCTGATGTGAATCTAATGGTACATCTGAATGTGTACCCAAGTGTATACACTGGCTATAACACTGCATATCCTTCAGCACTCAAGTGTACATCTATACCCATATCCTGGCACAGTTGGTCATAGGTAAAGGTAAAGGTAAGGGGACCCCTGACCGTTAGGTCCAGTCGTGACCGACTCTGGGGTTGCGGTGCTCATCTCGCTTTATTGGCCGAGGGAGCCGGCGTATAGCTTCCAGGTCATGTGGCCAGCATGACAAAGCCGCTTCTGGCAAACCAGAGCAGCACATGGAAACGGCGTTTACCTTCCCGCCAGAGCAGTACCTATTTATCTACTTGCACTTTGAGGTGCTTTCGAACTGCTAGGTTGGCAGGAGCTGGGACCAAGCAACGGGAGCTCACCCTGTCAAGGGGATTCGAACCGCCAACCTTCTGATTGGGAAGCCCTAGGCTCAGTGGTTTAACCCACAGCGCCCCCCGCATCTGGCACAGTTGGTCATAGGAGATGATTTTTTAAAAATGTGTGATTAATACCAGATCAGGATGGACTTGCTCAGCACTGCTTCCCAGGTATTGAGAGTAGGTAATGCCTCTCACTTATTATATCCTCCAGTTCCGTCACATACACCTCTTATTCCGACCATGGGGCAAAAATTAGAATTTTACAGGAGCAGGAATGTAAGAGTTGAATCCCTAATTGGCAACTCGCGTCTTTTTCATGGGGCAGGGCACCGAATGGACGCAAACCTGGAAACCCTAGCAGCAGCCTCACTTCTGGTGTCTATAATTATGGTAGGGGTGGAAGAGCAGTTCCCTCCATAGGTTTAAATCAGGATTAAATCAGGATTTTAGATTCAGGACCCAATCAAGTCTTGCTCACATTGGACTGCTCCTTTCCCATTGGTGCCTGAACCACTTGTGCACTGTCGATTTAAAGCAAGAGAGCCCAATAAATTCTATGCCCAATTACATGTAAAAAAGGGGGGAAAGATATGTGTAAGAGAGCCGTGCCTCAAGCTGTACTATATTTCTGCAGCATAATTAGAAAGATATCCTTGCTGATAAGCTTGACACTGAGATTTTCAGAAAAATCCCATGCCTAGAATTTTGCTTCAGAGCACATCAAGTTTGAGGAAGGGCATTCCAAGGTTTAGGCCAGGAACTATATTTTAGTTGCAAGTCTTGCTCATGTTATGTATGAATGTGCAAGAGAGAGGGGCTCGTATCCAATGCTGCATGTGCGAGTTCCGCTCATACAACACAACTCCTGATTCACTGGCATAGTGTGGGTTACCAGCTCTGGGGGCTGCATGCGTGGGGGGGGTGAGAAGGAGGGAAACATGCACATTCAACTACCTAACAGAATCTGCATCACCCAAGAGATGACAGAGATAAGAAGAGTCATTTCGTTGTATGGAGAGATCATTTCCTGGTTTGCATGGAGAAGCAGTTTTCAATGTAAGCGCGCAGCTGTATGGAGGCAGCACTGGGTGTTGAAATTTTGTGTCCCTAACCATTTTGCACCCAGGGCAACTGTCTGTGTGCACCCCGAACAACCACACTATGCCACTGTCCCACTTCCTCTCTATCCACATGCCTAAAACACGCTGTGGAAAGTCCCCTAACAATTTGCAACAGATTTGAGGGTGCAGGGGGGGCTGCAGGGAAAATCGGGTCCTCCTTCACAAGAGGGCACGTGTTGTGGTGTGACCTGGCAACCAGACCCTGTGTTATGGGTGGGAACGTTTGGATAGCCACAACACCCTATTGGAGGTCCCTTGATCCTGGGTGCAATTGGGCCAGTGGGACACCAGTCAAAGCAATTGAGGGACCTCTATTTAATTCCATGCCCATGTCCCTGAGCTTTCTCTTTTGGGCTCTGTGCATCGAAACACCCGCCCACCTCTCCCTATATTTAGGGAGCACTGCAGGAATTTTCCCCACTTAGCTGATTGGCTGGTGCCACTTGGGTTTCGCCTGCCACCTAGCAAATCGTCACAACTTGTAAGGTTGCGGATAGGCTCTGGTTCAAGTGATAGGGGTGGCAGGATGCCTAGCCATCCTTATGCATTGGGTATTCCTTTAAGAAGGAATCCATGGACTCATGGTTGGTCTTCCCTGTGAAGGGTTGTGAGCGGAGCCTGAGACCAGGGGACATCTGGGTGGAGGCCTAGGAGGGCTCCTGCTTGCCACTGTCCCAGGTGTTCACCCGAGGCTGGCCTATGGTTGGTGCCCACGGTCAGCGCTGCCTGCAAGGGTGCAGGGAGCTAGTCAAACCAGAGCCTATGCAACCACTCACTTGATTGTAATCAATAAAGTTGTGGCCTAAATTCTGTCAAAAACCAAACCTAAAATTTGAGTCTTGTCTGAATTTATTTCGGGGGTGGTTAAAAGGTCTCCACACACAAAGACAGGGGAGTCCTGCTACACAAATGTAACAACAGTGTTGGATAAACCACGTGTCTTTTTTCACCAAAGGGTAACTTCAAGTAGATTACCAGGTGTGATTCCTGCACTGCAGGGAGTTGGACTAGATGACCATAGAGTCCCAACTCTACGAGCCTGTGAACCTATGTTTCTTTTATCAGCCCCACCTACTCACTCTCCTGCCCCAGCACATGTCTAAAATTCAAACAAGAAAAGGAGAGACCAGCTGGTGACAATTCTAGGCCTGGTTTCAACAGCCATATGACTTTCCCCTGCCTTTTATGACTTTCCCCCTGTCTTGGAAGGGTCTGATGATTTTTACTCCAGCGAGCTTTCGAGCAAGGCATAGATCTTTCACATATGCAATATAGTGCAAGTCATAGTAAATCCCACAGAAAGTATTTTGTGCTCCCTGCCGTGTGATTTCATTACATTTCATAGTCTCGCTTTCTTGAAGCCCAGTATGGCAACATGATGAAAATCAGCTGGAATTAGAGAACTAGCCTTAGAAGTGTAGGATCAGAAATCTGGGATGGAGAGATCAGCTGACAGGATGCCATTTATCACTCACCTAATGTCCTTTAGAACAAAAGCATGAGCCTCTCTTGAACAACACTTCTTCAGTAGAAAATATTGAAACTGAAATAGGAAAATGAAGAAGATTCCTCACAGGGTTCCACAAGAGTGAAATCAGAGCTTGGTGTGTTAGGGAAAAAAATAACTCAGAAAAGTAATTGGTTTTCTTTAAGAGAAGGTGTAAATTCACCTAAGCTCAGGTGGTGTAATTCTAAAGGTTGCTCAACATCCATTAATAATCGTAATGGCTTCGTTCCTCAAGCCAATATCAAAGGGAATTTCAAGTTACATGTAAGAAATAGTTGCGGTAATTATTATCTTTGAGAAGATTTGGAAACATTGATTTATTTTAATGTTTAATTGTCATTTGCTGGAAGCAGGCCGAAAATAGATGGATATTTCTCAGAGCAGGTCATTTCTTTTAACAAATCAATTGGATCCTGCTGTTGTTATAACCTTTTTATTATAGCTTGACCTCCTGGATGAAATCTCTCACCCTATCATGGGGAAAAACAACCAAACTCTACTGGATAAAGTACTCAGATTTCACCTATGCCTTCAATAGCAGTATACATTTCTCTGTCCAGCCAGCAAGACAACATCTATACCTTGTAATTCTTTGAAACTAATCTCCCAGTCTTGCATTGTTTCACAGCATTCTGTTGTTTCAGTAAATGTGGTAGCTATTTTCAAATTCTACCCATTCTTAAGGAAATCAGCCCCAAGTGTTCACTGGAAGGACAGATCCTGAAGCTGAGCTCCAATTCTTTGGCCACCTCATGAGAAAAGAAGACTACCTGGAAAAGACCCTGATGTTGGGAAAGATTGAGGGCACAAGGAGAAGGGGACAACAGAGGATGAGATGGTTGAACAGTGTTCTCGAAGCTGCTAACATGAGTTTGACCAAACTGCGGGAGGCAGTGGAAGACAGGAGTGCCTGGCGTGCTCTGGTCCATGAGGTCATGAAGTGTCGGACACGACTAAACAACTAAACAACAACAAATATTCAAATTATATAGTGATCATGTTTTCGCATATTCAAGTTTTTGTTGGCATCCATCTGTCTCAAAAGACAATGGAGTGTGCTTCCAGGGGTGAAGTCAAACTGTTGCATTAACACCACCGAGTGACCTCCACAAGGCACAGGCCGGGGCAGTGTGTATGGAGACACACACACACACACCCCAAGTCTCACTGATGTGGTCCAAAGGAAAGCAGATCAATACATTTGGCACCAGCCTGGCTGCAGAAGTTGCCTGAAGGAGGCATACAAACCGCCATCCAGCCATTTTAGGGACTCCACTCCGGATTGCCATATATTCACATATTGAAATATACTCATGTGATTAAACTGGTGTTTGAGAATATGGGTAGTATTCAACTAAACTTTACCACTAGTGAAACAGGACTTCTCCCTTCTTCTCCCCCCATACACCTCTCCCCTCCCCATTTTTTTTCCAAAGGATTGAGGGAGCCGCTGCAGCGTGGTGGAAGGAAAGGAAGGAAATTTGTGTTGTGCAATAAGAAATCAGTGTGCTGATTGAACTGTTTACTTAGCACTACATGCAATGCAATCATATGTGCCATGTGCAGACATGTGGCCTGACATTTTGTGCTGAGAAGGGTTGGGAAGATCTGGTACAACAACTCCTAATCTAAGACCTATTGATTGGTTCCATGGAACAGTATCTGTTATTTATGTTTGATGCCAATGTTGTTTTCTTCTATAGCACTCCCCTCTCCCCTCTCCCTGCCCCCCCCAAAAGTATTCTTTTATATAGCTCAATCAGTATACAGGCTAAAGAAAAAATTCAGAACACTTTTCAAGTGGAACAAATTTTAGATTATTATTTGGTTCATTGTCTTGACAGTTTAATTGAAGGTAGCTCTTTAGATAAATACTATTTCCCCCTTGGATGTATATATCTAAAATGGCATATTATAAGGACACATTTAATAAGGAAGCCTGGAAATGTATTCTGTCCCCATCACAATTATGCAAAGCCATCCAGTGGAGCTCTTTCTGGCGCTGAATAGACCTTTATACCTGTCCTCTCAAAATGATGACATTACGCCATTGGAGGCCTGCTGTGACTACTTGCTTCCAAGGCATTTGGCAGATAAAGTCAATCACATCTGTTCCAGCTTAGATTCCATTTGGGAAGGAGAGAGAGAGAGAGAGAGAGAGAGAGAGAGAGAGAGAGAGAGAGAGAGAGAGAGAGAGAGAGATACTGTATAGTGTTGAACTCTGATTAAATCCTATTTAATTCATTCTGCCTCAACATGTATACAGTTTCCCTCTAGTACTAGTAACTGAAAGACAATAACATAGTTACTCATTATTTTAGCTAATAATACTGGAGGGAGCAAAGATACGTAGTTGTTCCGAAGATATTTATGTGTCCACAGGCAACCATTTGTGTACACAAATAGTCATAGAATCATAGAGTTGGAAGAGACCACAAGGGCCATCCAGTCCAACCCCCTGCCAAGCAGGAAACACCATCAAAGCATTCTTGACATATGCCTGTCAAGCCTCTGCTTAAAGACCTCCAAAGAAGGAGACTCCACCACACTCCTTGGCAGTAAATTCCACTGCCGAACAGCTCTTACTGTCAGGAAGTTCTTCCTAATGTTTAGGTGGAATCTTCTTTCTTGTAGTTTGAATCTATTGCTCCGTGTCCGCTTCTCTGGAGCAGCAGAAAACAACCTTTCTCCCTCCTCTATATGACATCCTTTTATATATTTGAACATGGCTATCATATCACCCCTTAACCTTCTCTTCTCCAGGCTAAACATACCCAGCTCCCTAAGCCGTTCCTCATAAGGCATCGTTTCCAGACCTTTGACCATTTTGGTTGCCCTCTTCTGAACACGTTCCAGCTTGTCACTATCCTTCTTGAACTGTGGTGCCCAGAACTGGACACAGTACTCCAGGTGAGGTCTGACCAGAGCAGAATACAGTGGTACTATTACTTCCCTTGATCTAGATGCTATACTCCTATTGATGCAGCCCAGAATTGCATTGGCTTTTTTAGCTGCTGCATCACACTGTTGACTCATGTCAAGTTTATGGTCTACCAAGACTCCTAGATCCTTTTCACAAGCCAGGTGTCTCCCATCCTGTATTTGTGCCTTTCAATTTTTTTGCCCAAGTGTAGTACTTTACATTCCTCCCTGTTAAAATTCATCTTGTTTGCTTTGGCCCAGTTGTCTAATCTGTTAAGGTCATTTTGAAGTGTGATCCTGTCCTCTGAGGTATTAGCCACCCCTCCCAATTTGGTGTCATTTGCAAACTTGCTCAGGATGCCCTCAAGCCCATCATCCAAGTCATTGATAAAGATGTTGAATAAAACTGGGCCAAAGACAGAACCCTGTGGCACCCCACTAGTCACTACCCTTCAGGATGAGGCGGAGCCATTGATGAGCACCCTTTGGGTTCGGT
The DNA here is from genome assembly GCF_963506605.1 of Zootoca vivipara. NCBI lineage: Eukaryota > Metazoa > Chordata > Lepidosauria > Squamata > Lacertidae > Zootoca > Zootoca vivipara. The sequence continues at coordinate 52,765,216 of NC_083283.1, read as the reverse complement.
CAGTCAGCCAGTTACAAATCCACTGAATGGTAGCATTATCTAGCCCACATTTTACCAGCTTCTTTACAAGAATATCATGGGGCACCTTGTCAAAGGCCTTGCTGAAATCAAGACAGGCTACATCCACAGTATTCCCTTCATCTACCAGGCTTGTAATTCTGTCAAAAAATGAGATCAGATTAGTCTGACATGACTTATTTTTCAGAAACTAGTCTATTGGTACACTTGCTCACATGTAAGGTCCAACAAAGGTTCAGTATCCATACCTGCGCACATGATCATTTAGCCGTACACCTCAACAAGTGTACACTGTTTCACCCAAACACTTGTATATGTGTAGCGACAGCATGAACCTGTGTTTAGTGTGATGTGTCAACAAGCCTATAGTAACCTTGGGTAGCAGGCATGAAAGTACTTAACTCTAGAGTAAGACCCAAATGACACAACAATCCTTTTGGAAAAGCAAACCTGCTTGTAGTAATCATTTTTGGGAGTCGGGGGGGGGGTGGTAATAAGTAGGAAGTGTGTTGTAATAGGAGTATAATCAGAAACAAGGTTTCATTGTTCCTGCCTTGCTTCTCACATGCATAAATAATGAAACCGCCTGAGAGTTCTCTTCCCATAGTAACCCAGCCAAGCTACCTCTCCATCCGCAGTTCACATTCTCTCGCCTGTCAATAGGAGTCCTTCACAAAGGCTGGAGGCTTCACTGCCCATGCATATACTGTGAACTGAAGGCAGAGTAATGAATGTTCCCCCTTTTGACTTTCATCGTTATTGATTTTTTATTTTTTTTACCTCAACAAGTTATATTTTTCAGCAATACCTTCAGGGACTCCCTATTACATACAAAGTTCAGTAATCCATCTGTGTGTTTGGTAATTGTCTGGAAACTGTATGTTTTGTTTTTTGTTTCTTTCATTTGCAATGCCAAGGCTATATTACATATGAAGCAACATAGTTTCTAAGTTTGCCTTTCTTGCATTTACAGAAAATGAAAAACCCAAGATAAATAAGAAAAATAGTGCACTCTTGGGGCAGGGGGACAGTGGTACCTTGGTTCTCAAACAACTTGGAACCCAAACATTGCAAACCCGGAAGTAAGTGTTCCAGTTTGCGAACTTTTTTCAGAAGCCGAACGTGCTCCATTTTGAGTGTTACACTTCCGTTTTGAGTGTTACACTGAGGTCTGTCTGTTTTTGCTATTAATTTTGTGTTTTTTGTTTTTGCGGTTCGTTTTGTGTGTGTGACTGTGTGGAACCCAGTTCGGCTACTGACAGATTGATTGCGTGACTGCAGTACATTGTTTATTGCTTTCATTTTATGGATCAATGGTCTCATTAGAAAGTAAAATTCATGTTAAATTGCTGTTTAAGGGGTTGTTTTTAAAAGTCTGGAATGGATTAATTTGTTTTTTATTACTTCCTATGGGAAAGCGCACCTTGGTTTTGGAACGCTTTGGTTTTGGAACACACTTCCGGAACAGATTAAGTTTGAGAACCAAGGTACCACTGTATAAAGGAGGTATATAGTGTGGCCATTTGCTTCCATGTTAGTGACTAGATGAACACAAAGCAACAGCTTTCTCTTTCGGAAAGCACAAATCTGCCAGTTTCAGCTTTTCCCAGTTTCTGGTTTTCCAATCCCCTATGCACATTTTGCAATGGAATTTTCCATAAAATACTTTTTGTATGTTTTCACTAATGTATGTATTTTAAGGGACACTTTGCCCCAGTAAATGCATTTTTGTACTTGGCTGTAGAATTACATTGCAAAAGTCAGAGAAGTGTGAATGTCAAAGGATGGCTGTTTTTTAGGTTCACATGCTGCTTTGGAAACCGTGAATTAGGTTGGTTTGCTTATGAATGTGAACTGTATCCAATTTTCTTCCATCCATATCTGTAGGTAAAGTTAACACATTCTTTGAGGTGCACATATACTTTCTGCTGGTAGTTTTGAGCTAGTGATGTTCAGGAGCAGCTTTGTTGGCTGCAGGAAGCGAACAAAATAGAAATGTGAAACGGCAGAGTCCTGTTTTCAATAAAGACTGACGTGCTGCCAAACAACCTGTCAATGTAAGGGAAAGAAAAGAAAAGCTTGTTGAGAATCTGCTTCAGTATAGCTCCTAAGAGACCATCCTTTGTCACCTTTAAGCAAAAATGAAAACAAGGACTAAGTCAGAAGCACATTTCATTGTGCAAAAAGTCCACAGTGTTTATCTTGGAGTGGGCTGGGAGAGAGACAGCTCTATGGTACTGATTTTAGTTGTGCTTTCCAAAAAGATAGGTTTGAGTTTTCTGTCATACAGCAGTGGCGGGGGATGCTGAAATTCCGCTCACACAGAAAAGTCAGAGGAAGAGAGTCACTGACAATGATGATTCACCTCTAAAACGAACAATAGCCATAGTAGCTGCAGATTAAGGAGATAAGCAATTCAAACGACAGCAACAAATTTGATGCAAATTATCTCTTTAACAACTGTTCTGTGGTTGTGGTAGATGACTGGAACAATGATGGCTGATGCAGAACACCGACACCCAATTTTACAATGTTGTTATGATTTTCATCCAGTATACCTGAAGGAGCGTCTCCACCTCCATCATTCTGCCCGGACACTGAGGTCCAGCACCGAGGGCCTTCTGGCGGTTCCCTCGTTGCGAGAAGCCAAGTTACAGGGAACTAGGCAGAGGGCCTTCTCGGTGGTGGTGCCCGCCCTCCTAACAGATGTCAAAGAGGAAAACAACTACCAGACTTTTAGAAGACATCTGAAGGCAGCCCTGTTCAGGGAGACTTTTAATGTTTAATAGATTACTGTGTTTTATTTTTCTGTTGGAAGCCCCCCCCCCCCGAGTGGCTTGGGAAACCCAGCCAGATGGGCGGGGTATAAATAATAAATTAATTATTATTATTATTATTATTATTATTATTATTATTATTATTATTTCATCTGGAAAGTGGCTAAGATTGATATGATGATGCTTCCCAATAAATACTAGTATGTTGTACTTTAGAGGGAGAGTCTTGTTTACCTTATATAAAAGAGCTTGAGGTGTGCATTTGAGCTGTTACTGATGCTAAGTACTCCTTGCCCCTTATAAGAGGAATTTGCCACCTCTCTCCAACCCTTTCTCTCCTTCCTGTTGTGCATTGTTTATTATATTATATCCAAAATCCTTCCAAGCTTGTGCTGGCAGGGTGGAAGGTGTGGGTTGCCAGTTCTTCCTCTCTTTTCTTTGACTTATTATTTTAAGACTTTCTTTCCAATAGGTCTCAATAGGAGGTAAAACCAGTCTCCCGTTCTAGAACTGGTGTACCTTTCTTCCCATGCCAAGGGCATATCAGGACAATAAGAGGGCTTTGAAAATAGAAACCTACCTTATACAGAATCAAACCATTGGTCTGTCTAGCTCAACATTGTCTGTACTTACTAGAAGTGGTTCTCCAGGGCTCCAGACAGTGGGTCACCCTCAGCCCTACCTGGAAATATTAGGACCTTCTGCAGGTAAACCCTAACAGTCTACCACTGAGCTGCACACCTTACCCATTTCCCATGTGAATCCAAAGCCAGTGGATTCAAAGTCTGGCCCAGGGTGTCCCTAGGATGCTTCCTTTTTTCTTTTTCTTTTGCATTTTCCACTATGAGGGAGCAGACAGTGAAGGAGGGATAGCCTTGGAGAGTTCTGCAGCTGCAGCAAAGAGACCTCTGTCTCTATCTGTGGAGAGGGAGATCTCCAAAACCATATGACCTCTCGGGTGGTTCCTCAGTGACCCTGGGATTCTGCTCTAAAGTGTTAACAAAAATAGTGTACCTTTTTTCACTTGAGTGAATAGTATAAATGTCTGTGACAAACATCACCCAGGGGCAAGGTGAAATCCATTTACAAGATGGGTTCTTCCAAATTTCACATTAAATAGTGGAAAGGTGACAATACCCTGTATCTGTCAGACGGACCAAATTGTTGTTTTCTTAAAAGTCGAGTTTGGAAACAAGCATCTCAAAACTACACAGAGGAAGAAAAAAATCTTTACAGTAAGTTTAAAAAATGATAAAGGTTCCCCAATGTAATGAGATGCTAGAGGAAACGGCTCTTTAGATTTCTCTCGGGAGCTCTAGTTGCCAAAGACAGACATAATATTTTCTCATTATTAGCTCTTCAGCAGAAAGGAAACACAGCGGCATGTTCTTTCCAGTCACACAGAAGAAGGGGCATTTTCAACAAGTAATTTAGAAAAGGGAAAAAATGAAGGAAAGATGGCTGTGGAACTCATCGTGATGCATAATTATCTCTGCAAAAGAGACGGACTGTGAATAACGCTGTTGATTTTGCTTCAAGAAGAATCCTCCAGAGAAATCTGATTCAGAATGTGCGGGTGGAAAGAATGTTCCAGAAGGAAGAGCATGAGTGGCAGCACAACTTTGTTTGGAAGCATTGTGCCCATGCTCCTTCTGTGCCTCATTCGCATGCGAGAAATGGGTGTTTAACTCATACAAGAAGAGGAAGACACAAAAGCTTAGATGGCTGCTGCATTCCGTTCCTCCTGTTATCTGCCCATGTATCTATCAAATTCAAAGTTAAGATTGCTGCACACACTCCAATCTCTGAGCAATGAGACATTGGAATGATATAAAGTTTCTGTGATATGAAGTACTATTTACACATATATACATGCTGAGCATTAGATGAAGGGCTCACGGCATTAACACTACAACAGATCCTGCTCCTCCATTAAGTTTCTAGTGCAGTCTTCAATGCCATAGCAATAGATTTATCACAGAGAGCAAACCATTTCTCTGTGGCTGCGTATATAGCACACATTTAAGAAATATTGAAAGCACAACCCACCCTCAAAGGAATCCTGGGAACTGTAGTCTCACCACTCACTATTTAACATACTGTAAGTTACTTAATGATATACTTAACATATAAAACTTTCAATGTAAAAGAAACATCAGAACAATATGGGAAACCCCATTACTAATTACTTATTGTTTGCCAACTTGAAAAGAACAATGATGTGAATAAACTAATTTCTGTTCCTTATCACAAACAAACACACCAACTGCAACAATTTTCTGGATCAGGTCAGTCAACTCATATCAAAATTTCTCAAATATCCCCATGTAGAATTCACACCTAAATCCCTGGTCTTAAAAAGAAAAAGAAAAATCATTATCAATTTACCAGTAGCCTATGTTGAGCATTTCCGGTCATGTTTTCTATTTCTTAACCAGGACCCCCAAGTTGCTTCAGGATTCTGTAGGGGATCATCACTAAGTCTTGCTTTTCAGCTAAGTTAACCAATGCATTACAAATCTTTATGTTCTGAAGTTTTCCTGGCTTCCCTTCCTATCGTTAATGATGGCGCTTTTCTTAAGCAGCTGCTAAACACCTGTGCCAAGGGTAATCACCATGACTTCTAGCAGACCTATTTTAGCGCTTAGCGATTTGCAAAGAGGGTTAATTAAGGGGTGAAGCTATCTTTTTGTAGTCTACTCTAAACCATCTAGTGTTGAGATATATTGTGCAAGGAACCACCTCACCCCATATATCCCTGGTGAACTCTTCAAATGGGACAGTGTGAAGATTACCACATGCCCCAGAGGTGTGTGTAGGTTATATTAGGACCCGGGCTTTTACAGTTGCAGCTCCAGCTTTCTGGAATCAATAACCAGCTGAAATTAGAGAAGTGCCCAGTGTTGTGATGTTTCAGATGCCGCTGGATACATTATTGTTTAAGAAAGCTTTCCTTGAGGTGTTATTCAACCATTTATAAAATATTAATTGTTCATATGTAGAAATGGTTTTAATATTAGGATCCATGTTTTCGTAGTTTTCATAGGTGTCCTCCATGTCAGCCAATCTGTTTCCACTCCCAGAATTCATCTGAAAATGTTTAGATTTAAAATTTAAATATTCAAAAACTTTTAGATTTAACTAGGTTGCTTCCAGATGGGTGCTTATTACTAAATCAACTTTAATTGAAGTTTTATTTTATAGTTTGAACTGCTCCTTATTTTCTTGCATTGTATCTTTGTAAACCACTTAGAGACTATTTTATTTAAGTAATAGATATTATATACAGTCGTACCTTGGATCCTGAACAACTTGTAAGTCAAATATTTTGGCTCCGGTTTGCGAACGTTCTTTGGAACCCGAACATCTGGTGCAACTTCTGTGGCTTCTGATTGGCTGCAGGAGCTTCCTGCAGCCAATCGGAAGCCATGCCTTAGTTTCCGAATGTTTTGGAAGTCGAACGGACTTCCCGAATCGATTCTGTTCAACATCTGAAGTACCACTGGATAGATGATAGATAGATAGATAGATAGATAGATAGATAGATAGATAGATAGATATGAAGGCCAGTGTCATGTTGTCAAATTGGGGCTATGTTGGGGAAACATATGGTAGTCCTCATTATTTGCCATCTCCTTGATTTGCATGTTCATGGTCAACTCCAATATCAAGATGACAGCTTCCCCAAACTGCCCATGCATGAGAGCACTGCCCAGTCATTTTCTGAGTGGAGGCCCTAAACCCTGATGAGGTGCTTTCAGAAGTGCCAACTTGTACTTAGCATACTGCATCAAAACAACTGCTGTTGGGTTTTGGTTTTTTACAAACTGAGCATACTTATTTACACAGCAGAAAAGTAAGGGTTTGTTGTTGTTTTTTGCAAATCCAGAGAGAAGTTTTTCAAATCTTAACTTAAAAACTTGGCTCATTAAGTCAGGATAAAGTTCTTCAACTGAATTATTTTGTCATGACACTTGGAAAACAGGGTTGTTCTGCAGACAAGGAGAATAGAGCTAATTAAGAACTTGGCTGTTAGATAGCCATTGTCCACTAGTGTTTGCATTGTAAACACACATAATTGATTGCTTGGCCTGTGGTTTTGTTTTCTGAAACAGTGAAGACAGCGTAGGAAAACTCTTTATAGAACAACAACAAAAATGGTTTCTTTGCTAACCAAAAGAAAGCACAACTCTGACTCTCCCCCACTCCCAGTGTAAGGCAGCAAAACTTTTTTGCCTAGAATTAATTCAACTAGCCTTATTCATTGTTACAACTAAGGCAGGTAAAGGTACTGAGCCTCTTTGCCCTTGCCAATCAGAAGGTTGACAGTTTGAATCTCCATGATGGGGTGAGCTCCCGTTGCTCTATCCCAGCTCCTGCCAATCAAGCAGTTCGAAAACATGCCAGTGCAAGTAGATAAATAGGTACCACTGTGGTGGGAAGATAAACAGTGTTTCTGTGCGCTCTGGTTTCTGTCACAGTGTTCCATTGTGCCAGAAGCAGTTTAGTCATGCTGGCCACATGACCCAGAATCCTGTCTGTGGACAAATGCAGGCTCCCTCGGCCTCCATAGTTCTCAGGCCAGTTCACAACAAAAAGAATGCAATATAAAAACACAAAGGACATGATAAAAAGAAAAACCCAAAAAGCACAAACCAACAACGCCCTCCCCCGACAAACACATTTGCGTGTCGAGACCCTGAGACCACCCCCTCGTTGATGAATAAGACACAAGGACACTGATATTAGGTTAATGTTATTGGGCAAATTTTGGGCACAACTTCATTGGTTACAGAATGTGAGCGGTATTGGCTCTGGAATTGACCCGACTATATCTGACTCCTGCACGTCACGCAGGAAGTCCAGTAAGGGTCAACCACTGGTAGTGAGAGCCCCATCAATGCAAAACTACTTGAGCTCCCCCAGGGTTCCCAATGGGATCGTGGCATGACTCTAGCACTTCCCCGGGCTTCGGACAAGATCCACACCCCGGATTCCTTTAACGGAATATCCTTAAGCTTGGAGGGGCAGGTGATGGCCACACCTCCCCTCCCCCAAACCCCCACAGTAAGCAAACAGGCAATTGGGGGGGGGAACTCTCGCTATGCCAGCGCACCTCTCTGAAGCATCCAAGAACAGCTCCCACACACACACTCAGTCACACAATACCAGGATACAGGAGCATCCAGTAGACAAGACCAAGACATCCGCTATCCCAAAGCACACTTCGACAAGCCGCTGGGTGGCTCCAGCAGCTGCGCGGAGAGAGTGACTTTAAAAAGCACCCATGAGCTGTTCTCCCAAGATAAGCAGCTCAAGGCGGGTTCCCGCGGCGGTCGGTCGATGCCTGCTACTAGTCAGGCTGAGGCAGCGATGGCGGTTCAAAGCAGGAGTTCCTGAGGAAGAAAAAATGCTCCAGAGCTCAGTGTGAGACCCGTGCGTGCAGATTGAGGAAGCGAGCCAAGAGGAAGCTCTCCTGTTCGCGCCTCTGTTTAAATGGGGCCCAGCCAAGCCTCCCCAGCCAGCGGATTGGCTGGCCAGATGACGTGGTCGGGAACCTCCAGGTGATGCGGGACTGCATCCCCCGCCCCCGGAGGGGAGTGGGTGGCCATGTGGTCCACCGCAACTCCTCCCCGCTGTGAAGCAGAGTGGACTTAAAAGGGTTATAAAATGTTAATCAGTCAAAGGCCTGATGGAACAGAAACGTTTTCAAGTCTATAATAAAGGCACCAACCAAAACTCCCTGGGGAGAGCATTCCACAAGTGGGGAGCCACTGCAGAAAAGGCCTGTTCTCAAGTTGTCACCCTCCAAACCTCTCTCAGTGGAGGCACATGAAGAAGGGCTTAAAGCGGCCACACATCTCTGTTACTAACAGGCTCACACATGTGCAGAAGGAAAGCTTGTGGGGATGGGAGTTTCTGACCCATAATAGAAGCGAGCTTTGCACAACAGAAATTCTGATTCTTAGTTTCACTGAAGAATTAAGTTGTAGTGAAACTGCTACCCATTTTCATCTTCTGAAGCTCAACAAATGTTAAGTGAATACATGCTATTTTCCACTCATATTCGATATATTGCAACCTTTTCTTAACATCAAAGTCAAAGGTTTGCATCAATAATCCAATGGGAAATCTGCATGACATTATTAAGGAACGGACCAATGATCTGAAAGCCCCAACACGTCCAATATGTTTCTGATTAAAGCTTAGCATTTGTTTTCTTGCTGTTTGCCATAGAGAATACACTTGTCTAGAATCAGAAGTATGAAAAGCAGAAGACATTCCCACTTCTTTTTTCATATTGCAGATGGCAAAACTATGTTTTTTCCCCTTTTGAGAAACACATCATTTAAATGAGGTCATCCTTGTTGTTCCCATTTAAATGGGTTCCCTTCTTGTGATATTGCAGCATTTTTATGTAAGACCTTGTTGTTTTATACATCCTAATACTCCGCCTTCAGGAGAATACCTTGGGAATCCCATGTGCATTTTCTCCCAAGTAAGTGGTTTGCCGTAACCTTGCCTTAACCTCAGCACTGTACAGTATAACAAATATTGGAGAGCATGTGCTTCACATGTCCTTCCCAGAACCGTTTTGCAAGGCCTGCTTGCCCTTGTTGTGTTGAGATGTTGACAGATATGAGCAATATTGGTTTGAAAAAGATGCTGAGGGTGACACTACATTTAGGGCGGGGAGTGAATGCAAAGCCATGTTGGCTTTCCACAAAGGTTACGCTATATCCTTTACATTTCCAGGCACCAATTTGTTCATTCATTCATTCATATTAACTTTATAGACCAACCTTCATCCACAGACCTCTAGGCGGGTCACAACATAAAGATATAATATTAAAGCACAAAATACAAGATAAAAACAAGAACACACACCCCAATTATTCCCCTGCCACGCTCCCACAAACTCATTTAAGATGTTAATCAGCCATGTTTTTAATTTATTTGCACGACAAAGAACAGACTTTTTCTTGCCACATACACTGGAAGCACCTAATTTTGCAAAATATATAAAAGTTATATCCCCAAGTGGACATGATGTATTTTTGAACTTTTTTCTTTTCTCCCCTCCCCCCCTTTTCTTTAAGATGTGTGTTGTTGTTGCTTTCAGTGAAATCTACTTGTTATGAAAATACAACATGGCTAACAATTTTCCAGCCTCATAGACTATATTTTAAAAGGTTACCTCATTCAACCACTTTCTAGATAGCAACAAGCACCCTATTTTTCAATCCTGGCTCATGGACATTAGGTCAGAAAAATCAAGTTAAAACTCAGATATTGAGATCTTCTCCATAATAGGACTAGTCTCTAAATACATATGTGATCATTTAGATTTTGATTTGGGTCAGGGCCAACAAGTTAAACCTTATATGTCGGCATATTAATTAGATTGTTATTTTAGTCCTTTAAGTCAGAATGAGGACAAACATAATTTAATCATGCATTTGTTATAATTACTCTTCTATACCGGTTAATTTCACTAGGGAGTTTTGCTTATGTTCATTTGGCTTGATAGGTTCCCTGTGTTATCTGAGAACATATGGATTATATAATACAGTTTGCTGTGAAGTTGTATTTACTAATTAAGCCCTACAGTGTTCAGTGCAAACAATGAACCTTATAGGCTGTTTGAGCACTATAAAATAAGCAACTACAGTTTGCTCTGCATAAAAGCCGCAGGGAGAGTGACCTACTCGAAGATGCTTCCTGTGGAATTATCATTAATGAAGATTGTCACTTGGGAAACAGATATGATGGAGGACAAGTAAGTAAATGGGGTGTGCAGTGACCTTTCTGCTTTACATGAAATGCAGTTGATTCACATCAGATGCAAACAAGTCATGGGTACGGGGCTGGGGGGTCCTAAATGAGTCCAACAAACGTTAGAGCAGGCATCCCCAAACTGCGGCCCTCCAGATGTTTTGGCCTACAACTCCCATGATCCCTAGCTAACAGGACCAGTGATCAGGGATGATGGGAATTGTAGTCCAAAACATCTGGAGGGCCGAAGTTTGGGGATGCCTGCGTTAGAGCCTTTCAGTACCTGATACATTGTGGTGGTGTGGTGGTGGTAGTACTGTCTTTCTTTCCACATGCTGAAGAAACTTTTGCTTCCCTTTAAGAAGTTAGGAAGACACTGTCCATCTTGAAATAATTGAGAAGGAATTCCGAGAACACACTTGCTGTTCTGAACTTAAGCGTACTCTGAGGTACATCCTAACAGTGCACACAGTGAAAAGCATACACACAGCAAACCATGGAGCAATGCCATCCAGAGATTTGGGGCATTGTATTTATTTGTTTTTATAACAGTCGTGCCAAACACCTTGCAAGTCGAACGTTTTGGTTCCCAAATGCCGTAAACCCACAAGTGAGTGTTCCAATTTGCGAACGTCCTTTGGAACCCGATTGTCTAATGGGGTTTCCGCAGCTTCCAATTGACTGCAGGCAGTGGTGTCACAACGGGGGCAGTGCACCCCAGGCACCATGTCTGGGGGCCAGACAAGAAGGCTCGTGGAGGCGTGAGCAGCCATCGCGCTGCTGCAGCCGCATGTGGAGGATCCTCTGTTCCTCTGTTCATGGGTGCAGCCGCGAGCAGAGGATCCCAGCACCGGCAGCAAACCGCTATGTACAGCACATGTGTGGCATCGCACGCATGCGCTGTACACAATGATGCTGCACATACGCTGTACATAGCGGTTTGCCACTGGCGCTGCTTGAGCGCCATACGGACGGCGGTGGGATCCCTCCATCGCTGCTACAGCCACGAACGGGGATCCTCCGTTCGTGGCTGCAGCCGTGAGCGGAGGACCCCAGCACCTTCCAGACAGCGCTGGAGCAGCGGCAATGGGAAACCACTATGTACAGCACATGTACGGTGTCGCTATGTACGCCGCATGCGCCGTACATAGCGGTTTGCCACCAGCACCGCTCCAGCGCTATACTGACAGTGGTAGAATCCCTCCATCGCGGCTGCAGCTGCGAGCAGAGGATCCTGGCACCGTTCGTATGTCGCTGGAGCGGCACTGCCAGCAAACCACTTTCTGCAGTGCATGTGCGGCATCACTACATACGGCACATGTGTCATACGTAGCGGCACTACACATGCACCCTACATAGTGACGCCCCGCCCCAGGTGTCACAACGCCTTCGTCCGCCCCTGACTGCAGGAGCTTCCTGCAGCCAATCAGAAGCCAGGCTTTGGTTTTGGAACATTTTGGAAGTCCAACAGACTTCCAGAACAGATTCCGTTCAACTTCCAAGGTACAACCTTATTGGTCTAAGCCATTCTAGGACCTTGTGATGAAGGGTAGGTATGAAAACACATGAACAAACAAATATGTGGGTGACGGACACTCAACTCTGTTTTTCCTTTTCATCAAATGCAGGTGAAGTGGTGGAAGGTCAAAGCCAGCACTTTGAACCAGGATGCCATGAAGTTGGGTGCAGTGCACCCATACTTTAACTAATTAAAACAAATAGAGGGCACAACAAGAAAACAATAAATCTATTACTGCAAAGATGCAGGATTTTCTAGATTAATGTGAACATGTGAAATAGCATTACACTGAGTTACACAGTTGGCCCATCTAGTCCAGTATTGTCTTCTCTGGCTGTATCCCCCTCCAAGGCAGGGATCCTTCCCTTTTCTACTACCTGAGTTACTGACTTGAGATACCAGGGATTTAACCTAAGATCTTCCACAAAAAAGCATATGCTCTGCCACTGAGCTACTGGTAGCAGGTCTCATCCCATTAATCCAAAAAAGAGCAATATTGTACCTTTGCATCAGACCATAGGCCTCTATGCTCACATAGCCAACAGGAGGATTCTTCACAATGACTATAAATAAAGTAGAAAATGTGCAGAGGGGAATCATACAGGCAGTTTAAAAGCAATGTGTGCTCTCTTCCCTCATAGCACCTCTAATTTCCTTCATAGGACTTGATGTGTACCACATTAGTAGCACAATAATTGCATTGCACCTCACATTCTCCAGCTTTAACTCAATTTCTGAAAATTAACCCAGCTCCGATGGAAAAGTCATTTCCCATTTTCCTTCCCCTTGTCTTATTGAAACCTTCCCTAAATGAACTTCCTGAAGGATAAAATACTATTTTGCACTCTGGCTTCACTCTCTGTGCAGTTTGTTTTTTACAAAAAAAAAAGGTTTTTTTAAAAATCTTCCATAGAAAAGTAAATTCAAGAATAATTTTTTGACAAGAAAGAAATCAGACCTCATGCCTGAGAACAATTTAATCTGACAGCAGTGACACCCAGAAGTATAAAATGGCACCAGTCGTTTTTTAATATGCTGACAAAAATTATTAGCTTTTGACAAATAACATGTTTAACATTTATAAATGCAACTTCTAACCCATAGTGCAAGCAAGTTGCTCACACCTGCTGAAAGGAAACATTTTATATTAACTTTGAGAGCTGATAGTCACAGGCTGATTATGACCCCCCCCCCCAAATGCAGCAGAATATATTGGAGTAAAAGGCTGCATGTTTAACATTATCTACTTGCAAAAAAACTCAGTGTAAGGACTCTAAATGATGCCAGCCTTTATATGTCAGGGATTCTGTAACTTCAGTCTAGTATCTTGGGTCTGAGGTTCACATGAGCTGTAAAGGTAAAGGGGCCCCTGACCATCAGGTCCAGTCGTGTCCGACTCTGGGGTTGCGACGCTCATCTCGCTCTATAGGCCGAGAGAGCCGGCGTTTGTCCGCAGACAGCTTCCGGGTCATGGGGCCAGCAAGACAAAGCTGCTTCTGGCGAACCAGAGCAGCGCACGGAAACGCTGTTTATCTACTTGCATTTAGACGTGCTTTCGAACTGCTAGGTGGGCAGGAGCAGGGACCGAGCAACAGAAGCTCACCCCGTTGCAGGGATTCGAACCGCCGACCTTCTGATCAGCAAGCCCTAGGCTCTGTGGTTTAACCCACAGCGCCACCTGGGTCCCGCACATGAGCTGAGCTGCAGTTAAAGTACACAGGCTTGTACTCGAAGTAGCACTAAGTGTAGCATTAATAATAATAATTTATTATTTATACCCCGCCCATCTGGCTGGGTTCCCCCAGCCACTCTGGGCGGCTTCCAACAAAACATTAAAATACAGAATTCCATCAAACATTAAAAGCTTCCCTAAACAAGGCTGCCTTAAGATGCCTTCTAAAGGTCTGGTAATTGTTGTTCTCTTTGACCTCTGGTGGGAGGGTGTTCCACAGGGTGGGTGCCACTACCGAGAAGGCCCTCTGCCTGGTTCCCTGTAACTTGGCTTCTCGTAGCGAGGGAACCGCCAGAAGGCCCTCGGCGCTGGACCTCAGTGTCTGGGCAGAACAATGGGGGTGGAGATGCTCCTTCAGGTATTCTGGACCGAGGCCGTTTAAGGCTTTAAAGATCGGCACCAACACTTTGAATTTCTTCTTGTGTAACAAAACTTCCCCATCTCCTCTCCCTGCCGACCCTTATATCCGTACTTGGGGTTGCCCAAACTTTCCAGAACAGCTTTGGGGAGAACTTAATATGTGTGCAGGGAGAAGGACCAAGGTAGTTCCACGGCACAAGTTTCAGCCTCTGCAGTAGCAGGGTAACATACTCCTTGAAAGCCGTCTCTGCCATCTCCTTGGCAGCTCCCCCGCCCCATGCCACCCCAGAGCGACCTTTTGGTGGTCTCCTCCCACCCTTGTTCCCAATGTAGATCTTTATTCCCTCTTTGTTCCTGATGATAGATCTTTACTCACCCCTTCTTCCCAGGCAGAGGGAAGCATCTTTTTGTGGTTCACACTCAGGTGCCAAAATATATTAGGCCATGCCCTGCTGTCCCAGTGGAAACAGAGTTTCTGCCTCCCCACTTGTCCCAGTAGATACTGTTTCCTGCCTTGCCCCTGACACTCTTCTCCCCAGCTCTTGGGATATCTCCTTTTACACTTTTTGTTATCTTGATCACAGGGTCAGAGAGGCCTTGGATTGTAGCCAATGCTAGTCTAGTCCTACTCGGAGTAGGTCCATTAAAATTAATGGACACGTTTAGTCCGCTCCCCCTCTCGGTGTGGTGGCATTGTGGGATGGCAGAGGTTCCTCCAAAGGCCCCAACTGGATGGGCAGGCCCATGCCGCCTTTCAAGAGCTGGATCCAAACCTGCACCCAGGACTGGCAAATGGGTGTGCAGGTTTGGATGCAGGCTGGGCCAAGGGGAAGAGCTGATAGATCAGGAAGGCTTCCCTCAGGTCTGCGCCCGGATCATTTAAGCAGCCCGTGCCTGGGCTCCTTACTTAGGTTTTCCCTCGTCAGGTTCGTCATTGTCTTCGCTGTGGGAACACAATTATCTTAGGTCTATTTATTTCAGTGGGTTAGTTGGTTACAACCCCTTGGTCCTGAAAGACTGGTGATTGTGCATAAACTGGTCAAGGGACTGAGGTCACACATACAGGGGCTTGACTGATTGCTGTTTCTTATACTTCTGAAGAGATGAGGCGTCCGAATATGTAGCTTCAGGCCATTTTGTTTTGCAGTGGGATACCAAACTTAGCTAGTGAAGCTAAGATTGCCTGTTGCTTCTTTTTTGTTCTCTTCAAAGCAAATGCCATTCATAACTGATTCATATTATGTGGAGACTGGTAGGTGTTCGAGAGCAAGATTGTAGAAATGTTAAAAGCCTCTTGGAAAGGAGGGAAATGCATGAGGGTTTGACATGGAAAGAACCAAGATTACATACCTCATGAAAACATACCCAACATTACTACAGTTCCTTCTAACTGTGTGTATTAAAGAGAAAAAAGCACAGTCCCAACCCATCATGTTTAGTGGACAAACTTCCACTGATTTCGGCGCCGTGAGGCTGGCACACAGCTTGCTTTTTAATTAAAATAAGATTATATACATTGGGTACATCATATGCAGAGGGTGGCATTGTTTGCCTAAGCTTTGATGCCAAAGCCAAATTCTCTGTAAACAGAGAGGTGGTTCCATTTCTGAAATGTCTGCTGCTTGTTGAATTACAAAAGTGCAATTATGCAAAACGGTGCTTCAGATTCATCCAGGCAATGTCTTTCTCTCCCTCTCTTTTACTTTAAGTTCAGAAGTAATATTGCTTGATGCTCCAAATCTACTGAACAGATTATTAAGCTGGCTCTAGGCATTGATGGCTCGAAAACTAATTTTACCGAGGCATCTGATATTTCACGTTCATTTTAAAAGGAGCAATAGAACAAATAAACACCATGCCAGATGTTCAGTGTCAAAGCAACTGAGTTCTTTTCAGCTGAGCCTAGCACTTCTTGCAGGGCATCATGGGAGTTGACATCTCTTGCAGGGCAGCAGATGAAATCAGGTGTTGAGCACAGAGGGAGCACAATTTACTATAAACAGTTTTATCAGTCTCAGCAAAAAGTTTGTTTCATGAAGAAGAAGAAAAATATTCCTCCTTGCAAACAAAGATGTTAATAACTATACAAGATAAATGCTTGCCCTTCTCTAGACATTAAGCCATTTTTTTGTGCAGGCTTTGCAGAATTTGTAAACTGAATTATAGAACAATTTGCTGTGTCTTTGATGTAATAACTTTAAAGATGCACTAAAAGAGTGCACAGATCTGCAGGGGAGACACAAACATGACTAGTTTTAATTGGCAAACAGCAGAGGTGGTATTCTGAGAAATACTGCTTTAGGTCTATTGGTCCTTTTCTCGGATTCATATCTCTATGGGCTATTGCCTAGAAGAGCTGACATAATCCCAAATAATGTAATTGGAAGAACCTATGCTAGACAAGCTAGAAGGAAGACCATGCTGGTTATCCAGAGACATCCCAACAAAAGACAGTCTTGTCAGTTAATCCTAGCCATGTTTACCCTGACATTAGTTTTATTCTCTTCAGTGGGATTTCCTGCTGTACTGATTATAACCACTTTGCATTTCTGTAGCCATGGCAATCTTTTCCCATCCAGTTATGTTAACAACCACCAAACAATCCAACAGCCAAAGGACACAGAGATCCTCTGGGTGACGTTACTGGACATTAGTTTTGATTTGATTGCATAAAGGTTATGTGAAGGTTAGACTATATCCAAACAAAATAAAAAAAATTCCTTCCAGCAGCACCTATATCCGGTCTTATATATCCAGACTATATCCAGTCTTTATGGAGTATTCATTATTCATTTCAAGGAATGTTAAATGAGCATGAGCATTCATCATGAATTCATCTAGATTTGCTTGTGCTGTGGCTGTGCTTCTCCCTGTTAATCATTCCTTCATCACACAATTTTCAATGCATTTCCCCATCACTTCCCTAACTGCAAAAAGTCAGATTACTTTTTTAAATAGAGGATTTCTTTCATCAGGGCAACAGAGCCCTGTAATCCACTTGAACTGAGGAAACCTACATTTACAGAATGATCTTAAATCCCTCCCACAAAATACTGATCTTCTTCATCGTCTTCTTTTTTGGCAATCACTCGTAGGCAAGTAATATTGTCTTCCATGAATATGGTCTTAACAGTGTGTCCGTAAGTGACTGTGGAGGCCAATTCTGGATCTGCACATCCTTCCACTGTGGGGACATAGGTTTCCAGGTGGGAGTTTATCATGATGAGGATTTGCCAAATGTGCCATCCTTTTAGCTCGTTGATTATATTTCACTTCAGAACTAAGATATTGTTTACCGTAGTTTTAAAAAAACAAAGCAATCAATAGGGAGGTTGGGAGTATCATTTTTCTTATCTACTTATCTACTGTTTGATGGTGGATTGATGGCTATGTATAATCTAATAACAATTCGGTTCTTTCCACCATATAGCACAGCATAAGGTAAAGGAGGTAAAGGACCCCCGGACGGTTAAAGTCCAGTCAAAGGCGACTATGGGGTGCAACACTTATTTCCAGCGTTTGTCCACAGACAGCTTTTGGGGCCATGTGGCCAGCATGACTAAACAACTTCTGGCACAACAGAACACTGTGACGAGTGACAGAGCACAAGGAATCAGAGTTTGCCTTCCTTCCGCAGCAGTACCTATTTATCTACTTGCACTGGTGTGCATTCGAACTGCTAGGTTAGCAGAAGCTGGGACAGAGCAATGGGATTTCACCACCGTCATGCAGATTCGAACAGCTGACGTTCTGATCAGCAAGCCCACGAGGCTCAGTGGTTTAGACCACAGCATCACTCACACCCCTACAGCACAGCATAAATGATTTATTCATAACAGTGAGTCTCTTTTTCTGGTCTGCTCCAGTATCATAGGAATCTGTTTATATATCAGTTGGGGATATATATAAAAGAATATTTTCACAAAAATGGCTCTTTGTGATGCAATAATCTCGTATATGAGGGCACTTTTCAGATTTCGCCTTCAGGAGAACAGACCATTAGACTGAAACCCGTTTCTTTTATCTCTAGTGAAAATATTTCACTTCTTGCTTGGGATCACAAGATAGACAATTCATCAGCTGGCACGGGAGTTCAAAACAGGACCATTCTCTGAAACAATGGGTTGTCTGTAACAGCATCTGTTTCTATAAGAGCAGACCATATCCTTGTTGATAAACAAATGTTAATAGCAAGGACTCAAGTTCTGATCATAGCTGCCAAGTTTTCCCTTTTCTCACGAGGAAGCCTATTCAGCATAAGGGAATTTCCCTTAAAAAAAAGGGAGAACTTGGCAGCTATGGTTCTGATATGATGACCTAAAAATATTGAGCATATTGCATCATACTATAGTAATTCCTTTGAACCAGTGCAACTAATCTAGCAAAATGCTACTTAAGCTTGCTATTAAGAAACATGCCCCTCATTAGAGAACAGTTTGTTCAGTTTCCAAGGGAATTTAGAATTCAGCCTACTGTGTGACTCCCTTAGCATACACATTGGTTTTAATAAAGATCACTTTGAAAGAGCCTGTCAATGATTTGCCTGAGCCATAGTTTTCTCTATCCTTCAGATAACTCTGGTAACCTTGGAGCCACAGTGACTTCTGATCTTTATTTAGAAGCTCATATCAGCCATTTAATTGAGGTGTCCTGCTACCGCCCCTGGAATCGAGCAGCTTGAGTCTTGTGTTCTATAGGCTATTTACTAAGGCATTAGTCCATGCTGTTTTGAAGGTATTTTTCCCCATTAAAAAAAAACTATACCTCACTGCCTGTGGTTTCTCTGGCAAGGCCTGTTGCAGCATAGGATTTCACAGGTTGATGTTTATTATTATTATTATTATTGCAGTTGTCTTTTGTAATTGGGCTTGTCAAAAATGGCTTTTCACTCTAGTTAATATTTCTTCTAGATCAGATAACTGGCACTTTACATCTACATTGCATGTGCTAAAATACTGTCAAATGCATAGGTAGCCATGACATATGTTTTAGTTTGTGGAATTCCCTAGGAATTTTAAAACTGAAACCTTTAATTGAGAGAGAGAGAGAGAGAGAGAGAGAGAGAGAGAGAGAGAGAGAGAGAGACTGTATAGCCTACACCAGGCATCCCCAAACTACGGCCCTCCAGATGTTTTGGGCTACAACTCCCATTATCCCTAGCTAACAGGACCAGTGGTTGGGGAAGATGGGAACTGTAGTCCAAAACATCCGGAGGGCTGAAGTTTGGGGATGCCTGGCCTACACACTATGAAGTAATTTGAACTGGACCTAAATGATCTCTCAATTTACATTTTGTCAATTTGAAGGGGGATTGAGGGGTGTGTGTGTGTGTGTGTGTGTGTGCAATGAAAGTACCCATTGTAAGCTGAGTGTTAGAGTAAATGTGAGGTGGAGGCCAAGATCATCACTATTATCTAATCACTATTTACTATTCAGAATGAACACTGAAAAAATGTGAACAGACAGCATTTGCTAACACAAGTGTGAAGAGGACTCAAGAGATAATGAAATGGTGAAATGGTTCTATCTATTAAATAAAACAATAGAAGATCTGCTAGCTAATTAACCAAATTATGAAAGTATGGGCAGGTGGGTTCTTAATTCAAATCTAGAAGGGAAACATCCCTCCAAGGCCCTGGGCATGTTAACAGCCACATTCCATCTTCCTCCTTGCTAAACAAGCCTTGGGTATGTGAGACCAACAAGTGTGCTCAGGCCCCACGGCCAAGTGCTCACGCACATTGTGGGAAATGACTCAAGGGTGCCCTTAACCTAGGCATGTCCAAAGTCCATTTGGGGGGCATGTTCACTTCATCAAATCTGAAAAAAGTTTGGGCACCCCTGCCTTAACCCAATAATAGCTTAGGATGCCTGTTAATGAAGTTATTGAAATTCCTTTCTGCTTGTACTAAATACCAAATGACTAAATAATCAACACACATCAAATGGCCAACCAAGAGAACTCAACAGTGTGGAATAACAAAAAGAGATGTCCCAATGTCCAATCAGGGGCTCCTCAAACAATTCTTATTCAGTCCCCCAAAAGGCAAGTAGCAAAAATGCATACTGTAAAGGCAGGGGGTGAGGGGAGGGCATTGCAAAGGAGGTATTGGGAATGGAGATAACCTAAGTAGTCAGTGAGGTGCCGCTTCCAATAAGAATCTGAAGCCCTTGTGGTCCCCAGATCTCCTCCCCTTTGGAGAAACAATGCTGAGCCTTCTTCATAAAGGGGGGTGCATAGCAAACACACCCCTGCTGGACAGAAGAAACAGCATTCCATGAAATACACCCAGAATGTTTTATATGCTTTCTAAGACAGCGAATCTAAAGAAAAAAATAAATATTTTCCGAGCACAATTCAAAGTGTTGGTGCTGACCTTTAAAGCCTCGGTCCAGTGTATCTGAAAGAGCGTCTCCACCTCCATAGTTCTGCCCGGACACTGAGATCCAGCGCCGAGGGCCTTCTGGCGGTTCCCTCACTGCGAGAAGCAAAGCTACAGGGAACCAGGCAGAGCGCTTTCTCGGTAGTGGCGCCCACCCTGTGGAATGCCCTCCCATCAGATGTCAAAGAGAAAAACAACTATCTGACATTTAGAAGATATCTGAAGGCAGCCCTGTTTAGGGAAGTTTTTAATGTGTGATATTTTATTGTATTTTAATCTTTGTTGGAAGCCGTCCAGAGTGGCTGGGGTAACCCAGCCGGATAAGCGGGGTACAAATAATAAATTATTATTATATTCTTTGTTACTTTTTCTGTATCTTTCTTTCCCCCTCTTTTCACCTTCTTAGGTTACTTTCCCAATCATTGAAATTTTGGCTGTAAATTCATTGCCATATGAAATAAGGAATTCCTACATAATAATGTGATTCGATCCCAAGATATACTCCTCTTACAAACTAAGAAGAGTCAAAGTTATTTGAGCAAACTACAGAATATAAATTATTCCCCTGGTACTCCTGGTTATTTTCTTTTCATAATAGTCAATTGAGTTGTCCCTCTACTTCATTTGTTTCTAAAATGATGTAGAAAACTAATTAGAATTATAATTGGATAAATTATTATTTCAATACTGTTTTAAGATCCTTTGACCAATGGTAGCATGAAGTGGTCTAACGATAGAGAGATGGATTACTAAATTAAACAGAGAGAATGGAGATCTAAGGCCAAGTATCATGCTAACAGATACTTTAGCATCTCGACTTGTACAGAAGCTAATTCATCTCAAAAGTTGCAGCTTTGTCATGAATAGATTAAGCAGAAACAGGGTTTTCGGTATAGTAAAATATATTGGACAGAAATAAGTCTTTTGTGCTGTGCTGTCAGCTCTTTTTTAAAATACAAGAATAAAGGAGTCCTGTATCGGGTCAAAGAGAGAGAGAAAAGGTGAAGCTTTTCCATATCGAAAAGCTCACATGTTGTTTTTCTGAATTTAGCTTGACCTTGCAACTCTGGCAGTTAGGAGGGGGGAAATCTCATTTCAGTCTGTAAACAGAATGAATTTAAACTGGATGCACTTCACTAAAGATACCATGGCACATCAAGGTGCGTATTTGTGACTCACTTCTCTGCTCAGAAGAGCCACTCAATTTAAGATGTCTCTCACGCACAAATGCTCACAGAACACCCTTACACGTACACAAGTGCACTGTATTCCCCAATAAGCTGTTGCTCATTTCTGCATATCTTTATTTTCTTTGGGGCTGAAAAAAAAGGAATGTTATTGAAAATAATGTTTCCCCACTGTACAACTTGTGAGTCACATCAATAGAAAATGGCCAGAACCTCTCATGTTGGTGACATTTAAAGGAGTGATTTGCTCTTAGCATTCCCTATGGGCTACCTTGCTATAATTTCATGACCCTCCATCAAAAGACCTTATCACTCTGTCTCTACCATTGAGAATAGCATTCTCTCACATAAAACACAGCTGAACAAAGCTAGCAAGGGGCCTGAAGGCATGATAAATGTAGAGCATTCTTAAATATCTAAAGTTCAAAGCCACATTTTCATTCTTGGCTTCGAGCGTACTCCTTTTTGGTTGCCAGTTTTGCATTTTCTTCATATAGTATAACACTCGCCGTATGCATCAGAACCAGTTTGAACAAAAGCATCAAACACACATACAAACACGGAACTCTATATTAGCTAATTGATCATCATATCAAACGATTATTATTGAAATAAGTTTCACAGCACAGAACTGAAACAAAATTTGGCGAGCTTCGAGGGCTATTCAGCTGCCTGCTTCAGGAGCCTACCTTAGAAGAAGCAAGACTTCCTCTCTCCGATATTAAAGATAGTCCTCAAAAGCTGAGGACAGAAGCAGGTAATCACATATCGCATGGAAGTAATGAGATAAGGAGCAGAAATCTCCTTCTCCTTAGACAAATGTATAGTAATTGAAGTTTTGAAAAAAAATAAAAAAATTCCTTCCAGTAGCACCTTAGAGACCAACTAAGTTTGTCATTGGTATGAGCTTTCGTGTGCATGCATACTTCTTCAGATATTTCAGAGGAAGTTTTGAAGCAATTAATATAGCAGACGTAGCCAACAGTGCCTTTCAATTGTTGTTGGACCCCCATCAGCCCAGGTCAACACAGTCAATGGTCAGGGATAATGGAAGTTGTAGTCCAACTGCATTTGGAGGGTACCACATTGGCCATGGATGCTGTACAGGCAGCAGAGCTTTCCAAACTTTTAATATTGGTGACACACTTTTTAGACAAGCATCATTTCGCAAAACACAGTAATGTAGTTTTATTAGCAAACCAGAGGTTAAACTAACCCCTTTCCAGCCTTGAGAGGAGCACGGGGAGAATTTGTGTGACAAACCGATATACTGCAGCTGACAGCTTATTTCCACCATGCTTATATAAGTTTTATTTTTTTTCCCATTTTACTTCCCTTGTTTCTTCTTTGGATCCCAGTCCTAAGACTTCATTGTTGGGATCTCTTTATCCATCACTGACTTGAAGAACATAGTCCACAAATCAATTCACTTGACACATTTATTTGGTCGGTGGTATGCTTTATTCTTTTATTATTATTAAAGGTTTTCTTGGTTTACAAATATATGTGCAATTTACAAATCAGTTTCATTTGTTGAGACATTGGGAAGAAAAGGGGAAGAGAGGTAGATGGGGGGAGGGTGGGTGGGGGTGGGGTCGGGTGACGATGTTTCTATTTTGCTTAATATGGGGGGGTCAGCGTTGCTTGTGTAGATTCTCTGCTGTTCGCTTGTGTTCCTTTGGTGAGAGATGTTGAGGTTGGCCTAGGATATGGTTGTTCCTTTGTGGTTGGCTGTGGTAGTCTTTGTTTTGTGTGTGTGTGAGTGGGGTGGGTGAGTGTTTTGGATCAGGTTAGCCATATTGATTTGTATGCTGTTGGTGGATTTTTGTCATTGTCTTGTTGGGCTGTGTACATGATAAAAGGGAGCCATACCGGGGTGAAGCTGTCTTCTTCTATTTGTCCTTGTGTCAGTTTCAACTTATTGGTTAATTTTTCTAGTAAGGCTGTTTCCCATACTGTTTGGTACCATTGGTCCATGTTTACTTCTGACAGGTCTTTCCAAGTGTGCTTTATTCTGAGCATCTTTGCAACATCATATGTAGGAAATCTCTGGAGCCTGCATGCGTTTTCCACAGAACATCCCATAGAACTACTGTACTGTAAGATGGATGAAGCAGTGATTCATGTATCCAGCAGACAGCATCTCTATTTCAGAAACCACTTTTATTGTAAGTGTAGATATATTTTCATCATTACCAACACATCTATTCCATAATATATAATATAGACAGAGAGATAAATGCACTCTTGGCTTTTAACAAGCTGTGTCTAAAACAGACATTCCACTGTTTAGTTTTGCTCTTTTCTTGTTGTATTTTTTCATCTATAGCTTATTTTTAGCTTATTTTTCCCTTTACATACCCCCTCACTGTTCAAGCTTCCCTGTCTCAAAAAAAGTTGCATTTCCTTGAACCTATCCACTAAAACCTTTCACCTGTGCATCTATTAAATTTCTTGTTAACCTTTGCTATCTTTCTAGTATTGTAACCTGCTGAGCTGTGCACCTTTTCCAGCTTCCCCTGAAAACTATTTTCTCTTCTTTCTTCCTTTGAGCTTCCTGACCTCAAATTTTTATCTTCCTTTCTCTTCTCCTTTAATAGCTTGTGTAGACCTTTCTCCTCACTTTCACACCTATCTCTCCCATCTTTTCCAAGAATGAATTCAGAAATCTTTGGCCAGATAGAACTGCTGTCTGATCTGCTCAGCTGCTTCCCACACAGGAACAGAAGAAGATAACCTATTGCAGAGTAATTTGATATACTCGGGGGGGGGGGTACTAGAGAAGAGAATATGAGGAGCGAAAGTTATGACCATAATTGCAAGTGATTACATTTGTGGACCCAGGCACACTGAAGCCATGGGTAGGCTCCACTGTCGATTGGAATAAGACAGAGGGTGGCTGTACTGGGATTGATAGGGGCCACAACATTACTGATTGCATATGTTGGCAGGTGTTGGCTTAGCCATTGGGTGTGCATCTTCTGGCCCACACAACATGGTATTCATCCAAGCAGCAGCCCACACTTTCCCCCATTTAATTCAGATATACCTGATCTGTGGATGATGCTGTAAGGGGGTGGAGAAAAATCCAAAATAAAACCACATTTTGTCCGACTGACTGTGGGTGAACTGAAGTGCATTGTGTGGATGAATTGTATTATTTGTGCTAGGATGTTTAGCTGAGTGTCATTTATCACAGCAATCCCTATTGCTCCTGGCAATAACTGATGGGCAACTGATGGGGGTGAGCATGACATGTTGCTTGTTTGTTTGTTTGCTTGTTTGTTTGTTTGCTTGTTTGTTTGTTTGCTTCAACCACCGTTTTGTACAAATGGAGAATGTGATAGCATTGGTGGGCTCTCCTGGGCCACCTCAGGCCCTCAGCAGCTAAATCAGCTACCACTAGGGATTTCAGGGAATTCCAATGGAAATGGAAGCAGAAATTGCTACTGTTCATCCCAGGTCCAGAATGGAAATCAATCTAGCATGCAAGCTGTATTTTGTACTCACCATAATCTTTTTTGTTGTTGTTTTGTGAGCCTTCCACTGATATGCAATTAATTACCTTTTTTTTTACATTATTTTCCTGTTTCTTTTACATCCAAATGATTGGTGTGGAAATATACATCATTAAATACATTAAATTCTTGATTTATGTAACTATACTGGCATATCTCCCCCATCAGCCAGGATCCAACTGGCAGAACTGTGCCCAATGCATTTTAAACTGACATAGGTCCTGAAAGGGGGCGTGGCAGAGACGGGACCAGAGAGGAGGGACTTAGGCTGGATCCAAAGTCCATTCAGCTTGGTCACATGACCTAGCAACTCAGCATAAGTTAAGCTGCCAAAAGGTAAAGGACCCCTGGACAGTTAAGTTCTGTTGAATTCAGCTATAGGGTGGGGCACTCATCTCTACTTTCAGGTCGAAGGAGCCAGTGTTTGTCTGCAGACAGGTTTCCCGGGTCATGTGGAGGCTTGATAGCCATCTGTCAGGAATGCTTTGATGGTGTTTCCTGCTTGGCAGGGGGTTGGACTGGATGGCCCTTGTGGTCTCTTCCAGCTCTATGATTCTATGTAGCCAGCAGAACTGAATTGCTTCTGGCAGAATGGGACACCGTGACGGAAGCCAGAGTGCATAGAAACCAGGGCCAGCTCAAGCAGGTCAGGAGCCCTGGCACCGTGGTGCGGAGATCGCTCCGGCGCCCCCGGCCTGGTGGCCAGGCGCAGCGTGCAGCACAGCTTCCATGAGGCGCCATCCCGACGTCCTGGCACCCCACGCCACCCAGCCTACCCCTAGAGCCAGCCATGATAGAAACACTGTTTACCTTCTCGCCGCAGCGGTACCTATTTATCTACTTGCGTTGGTATGCTTTCAAACTGATAGGTTGGCAGGAGCTTGGGCAGAGCAATGGGAGCTCACCCCATCGCAGGGATTTGAACTGCCAACTTTATGATCAGCAAGCCCAAGAGGCTTGGTGGTTTAGACTATAGTGCCAAGCCGACAAAAAGAGTGGTGTGACTCAAAACACTATTTTAAAAGCTTGTTTTCCCTCTGCCATGCTTGGACCAATTTAGCTCCCAGTATCACTGCTGCTGAGCAGAATTTGGATTTCATGTAACTTTACTCACACTGCCTTGCTCTATGCCAGTTTGTTGTGTATAGGACTGTTCTCTAAATGTCTTAATTTGGTAGTAATAGTGTTCATTGGGCCAGCAAACATCATCATCATCAACAACAACAACAACAACAGGTTATTCTCCTAGTAAAAACTCCCCCACCAACAAATAGCATGCTAACATCATCCAACAGGCAATTTTCCTTAATACACTATTGAGCCTTGCCTTCATATTCACTTTTGTCATGTTAAAGTCAGCTTGAGATTACACTGAAAATTCCATGTGGTGAATGTTTCTTGTGAATGCAACTGTGCCGTAACAGCTGATGTTTACTATGCCAGAGAACAGACATCAACACTCCCTAATACGGTAAATACCAGCTGTCACGATGGAGCCTATGTTCATAAGAAATAATCACCAGGAATTATTGATACTAAAATCACGTGCAAATGATTCCAGCATGTCAAAAGTAAATTGGGAATTTGAGATTTGGCCACTGAATTTGTCTCATGAGTTAAATCATAACAGGGGAAGGGTTTATGGGCAAGTTAGCTGCCCAAACCTTTTGACATTTAAACTTGTCTTTTAGCTGTCTAAAATGACATGAATTAATCTGCCTGTCAGGAGGCTATTCACACTTCTTACTGATCAAACAAGGGACCAGCAAATTAATATACATGAACATAGGAAATTAAAGAAGAGAGACTGCTTTTTATAGCTGTAGTTATCACATCCAGAGCTGAACTTACAAATACAACTCTAAGATATGGAAAAGAGATGGGCTTTGGGAATTCCTTCAACATAAAACTATTTATATTTTTATAGGATAGGATGGGAAAGGGTTCTTGCAGGTGTATTTCCACATCACAGAATACAAGAAAGATCATGAAAAAATGAACAAGCATACTGTATTCGAGGTACAAAATATTGTGTATGAGAACTTTTTATATGAGTCTCCTAATTATCAAACATATTAAAAGAGTTTTAGTACCAGGAGAGAGGGAGAAAAACTTCACTCCATCCATTTCCTGCATGCCACACATTATCTCATGCACCTCTATTAGGTCCCCACCACCACCACAACTTACTCAACATTTTTCTAAAGTAAAAAGCCCCATATTATGTAGCTTTTACTCACAGCATTATATTTAAATAAAAACAACAACACCATACTTCTGGAATGCATTCCACCCGCATATAAGGATTGAACGGATTCATTTGAAAGTACTAATACTGAAAAATACAATATTCACATTGAGTAGTAATCTAATTTAGCTTTGCATATCCTCAGAAAGAGGCATTATATGGTAAGGCAAATGACATCTTTTCAACTTGCTAAAACCATTTAAAAAAAAAACCTTTTCCCATTTTAAACATAAAGCAATTTCCTTGGTGCTTCCATTGTTTTGTGCTCACCTTATTTATTTATCTAGCTCATTGCTGTTTCTCCAAATTCCTCCTTAATCACATTTAAAGCCTATTTTGTTAAAACAAATCCTTGCTTTATCAAGACCCTTACAAATAACACAAAATTGCTCCAAGTTATAAAGCAGAGCTTGCAGTTTTCTTCACAGATGAAAGCCATAATTCATATTTCACCCTGGCTAGCCACACATAATTAGCTGTATCCAATCTTAGTCCTACTCAGAATAGATCCACTGAAATTAATGGCTGTGACTGGCTTAATCCCATTAATTTCAATGGTCTTATTCTGAGTAGGATTTAGTTGAATGCAATCCATCGGGAGGAATTAAACATGCTCTTCCAGTTGTCCCACCAGCGCAATTTCAGCTGTCCTGATGAAACAATCTCCCCATCCTCCCCATGCATACTGTTTTAGGGATTCTCCAGACATGAGTGCCTGGAAGAAGGAGGGAGAAAGCTCCATTGCACTAGCAGGACTCATTGCACTGGTCTCCATTAGTGCACCTACTTAGTTGAATCTGGGCCCATTATTTCCAGAATGTCTCTTCAGGACTACTAGCTTCTGTGCATGTTCTTTGGGAAAACCAGGGTTTAGAAAATGACTTCGACCTCTGTGTTATTCTCAAGAATGTTGAACTTGAACTGCTTCCAGGACACATCCTCTTTTTCATGGGTAGAGTCAACATACGTAGTGATCCATAGTTATAAGCAGAAGTCGGCAAATGTCTCCTCTTTTTTTGCTCTTCAAAATATGGCAACCCTGGATACGGTTCTCCTGATATGAGGGGTAGTCTTTAATTTGTTTCTCTTTACTTCTGTTCTCTGCCTAACAAGGAAGCTGTGCATCTTGTTTAAGGCTGGAGACAGATCAGGGTAACTGATGGGATTCATTTTCAAAAAGGGGAGAGAGTGTGCCCGTCATTTTGTTGTTGTTTTTTTGCCGCAGCACTTCTGAAGCCTGCAGAGTGAATAGGAGGGGCTAGCACAGTCTGCCTGCTCTGATACGCTACAGGGTTTCATTCTAGCTTCTATTCAGAATAGGGATTCACAGGCTTATATGAGGACTATGTGATGAATCTGGCATGAAGGGGATTGTGAGTTGTGTGGGTGGATGGGCAGAGACAGGGGTTCATCCCCTGAACATGTGCATCTACACCATCCTTCAAAACAGTCCTCAAAGCCTAACTATTCTATGGGACCTTTGGGTTGTTCCCTTAGGTGCCAGTCCTACATGCACGTACCTGAAAGAAAGTGCCAGTGAACTCTGTGAACCTCCTTTTCAGTAGACATATATTTGATCACTGTGAATCCTCATTTCTGGATGTATTTGTAGCCTTTAAGTATTTGGTCACATTCATCCCTCCCCATTTCCATTGTCCATTGTCTCTCTGCACTCTGGTCCTTCTTGCAGGCTTCTGCTTGAAAGTAGGGTGCTTGACCAGATAAGCCTTTCTCCTGATCCAGCAGAGCTTTTCGTGTGTCTTCATGGGTGCAAGGACTTGTTTTTTTCTTGTGTCACTCTGTAAGGCATTGTATACACCATGCTAATAACTAATAGCAAAATGAGAGCTTCTTTCTAAGTCTCTTGGCTCCGTTTCTAGTGACTCCGAGTCTGCCGGCGGCGCTTCTATTTTAACATCTTCATTCCCTTTTGTTGGAGCCTGTTAGCAGGGCACACGTTGCCATTGCTCTCATAGAAAAGTGAAAAATAGCATTGCTGCAATAAAGCCTTGGCTACAATTGGGACGAGTGGGAGAGATCAACAAACAGGAGACAAAAGGAATCCTGACAGATATTCAAAGGCAGAATGAACCACCTCCTGTAGATCAGACTACAATTAGCAGGAGCAGAACTAATGAACCACACAAAGCATGCTGGTGATCTCTCTCTCCTGTCCTACAACATTTGGATACATAAACAAACCGTCCCCATAGCAGGAGTGTGAAAAGAGAGTCCCCTCTGCCAGCCTATTACCATATGGTGTCATACATCCTTGTTTCTCAAGAGAATAGCAGTGTGGCAGCAGTGTTACATTTCTAAATAATACATCAAAGCAGGGCTTGTCATTTATGGCCATTATTAAGCCTCTGGGTAGACGAGTTGCATCTCTATTTTCTTATTAATTTAGAATCCCTACAGCCATCATAGGTTGCAAGGTACACGAGGAAGGGGCAGAAGGAGGGAGGTCTACGCAAGGGAGCGTGTCAGGTGTGAAGAATCCGTTGGGCACAGTCTCCGAAACAAAACAAAGAGTTTCAGTGGGATGTCGAGGTAGATAGGAAAGGTATCATCTTGCCTGTTATTATAATGAGCTATGTCTTAGCTGTCAGGATAACTAATGCAAAGAACGGGGAACATAAGTGCATCGACCGCATTCATGCCATCACTTTATAGAAAGTGAAAAGCATGTCGCACAATGTCAGACAAAAATAAATAAGGGGAATGCACCTATAGAAATGCCAGTCGCCGAGGGAAAGAAATATTGTTTTCTTCAAAAAATAACTAGGATGGAAGAAAAAGGAAGGACCTATAATTACAGAGCTATTTGTGGTTTTGGTTACCGATACCTACGTCATTCAAGGACTTTACAATGTAATAATATTATTCTGGGTGAGTTAATTATTTAGGAGGATACTGTCTAAATTCTTTAGATTATTCTTCATGCTGTTACAATGATGCTACTGGTTTGAAGTGCAATTCTATCCATTCCCAATGCTAATGGTGGGAAGATTAGGATGGTATGTAGTCTCATCTCCACTGGTGGAGAGAAGTGCTGCAGGCAGGTAGAACTCTTCAGCTTCACCTGTGGTTCTCCAGCCATGGTAGGCAGTAAAGGTCCCTGAAATTGGGTGTTTGGGGGACAGGCCAAGACCCGGCTGGATTGAAAGTCCTATAGTTTCTGCAAGTGGACTTAACCCAAGTCCAAATTGATTTCAGGAGAAACAAAGCTCAGCTTACTTAGTCTGAGTCCATCCTTCTGTGCCTAAACAGTTTCATGCTAGGCTGAAACCAAGTGGGAAGAGAGAGAGTGCTAGGAAAACACCACTCCGGTTGAATTTCTGCCTGTTATTGGTCTCAGTTTTGCAAGAAAAGGTGACAATGGTGAGACTACATGTTCCAAAATGGTTTTCTTCAGTATGAATTCTGCAGCAGTATGTGTCGACGTGCACACTTCAACTCGCTGGAAGAGTAATTCACCCTTAGAGTTTCGACAAAATAGCCTTCAAATAGCACCACTGACTATTTAAAGAGACATTGCCTTTGTGCATGCAAAGAAATTGTGTGGTTCTGATGTGTAAATATGCAGAGGATCACTTTTGAGAGCTCCTGTATTAACTCCCTTCTTGGAATTCAGGTGCTAATGGAACACAAACTCTATATTGTTACAGTCAGCAGTAAATTTGATAATACTGTGCTTTATATTCAGGCTATTTCTAGTGTTCAGTTAATTTATCTTGGCTGCCAGACAGGTTGACTAATTAACAGATGTTCAGGTAGTAAAATATTCAAATTCCAAGCATTAAATAAAATTGCTTTCAAATATTCAACAAAACCATCAAAACCGTCAAGGGAGAAGCAGGGGAACAGCCAAGGTTATATGCAGTTTCGTGAGAGAGAAATTGGGCTGATATTATAGTGCATTTGAATGGATTAGTCTACAGTCAAGTTACAGTACTTGTAAATATGCCAGAACATTGTCAGAGAGGGAAACAAGGAACAGTAAAAGTATGAGAATATGATTTAATACTTCTCTATTTTCTTTATTGGTTCAGAAACAAGTGTTAGACCTGAAGTTAAGCAATTGCTTTCCCACAGGGTTCCATTTTGTTCATCATAACTATATGATGCTACTGGGAGATGTCATTGTAGGATTTTGAATGAAGTGATATCAGTATGTTGATTTGCTGGCCCTCATCCAGCCCATTGTCCCCTCCAGGCACCTGCCCAATGCCTGCCGGTTGAAGGCCAGCAAATTGAAATGGTAATCAGACAAGATGGGATAACATGTGTGCCAGGTGCATGAGCTCGTGAAGTGAAGAGTCAGCCATTCCTGGAGGGGGGAGGCTGCACATTCCTGATAAAAGTTGATCATATGTTTGGGGTGCTCCTTGATCCAGCATTTCCATGTGAGTCCCAGGTGGCCTCAGTGATTAGGAGGGCCTACTTCTGGCTTCGGCTAGGACACCAACGATAGCCCTTCCTGGAACAAGATGACTTGGACAGCAGCCATGTTTTGGTATCCTCCAGACTGGACTATTGCAATGCACAATACATGGGACTTCCTTTGAAGATGTTTTCGAAGCTGCAGCTAGTGCAAAATACAGTACTTAGACTGTTGACTGGCACAGCTGGTAAGTCTCATTTGATCCCAGATCTATGAGAATTGCACTTGTTCCTATTAGCAGAGTGATGGTAGTGTGTGAGAGAGACTCTTCTGTGGTGGCCCCCAAAGTTTGGAATACCCTGCCTTGGATGCATGCCTGGTCCCAACATATGGAACTTTCAGGAAACATGAAACGTGTCTAACTTTGTACAGAATTCGGAGGATGTGCAATGTTTCATTACTTTCTATATATGATTTCATTGGTTGGCTGCTGTTTTGAAGCTGGATCTTGATTGCTGTCTATTGAAGCTTGATCATCTATGATCTTCCACTACGTGTGCAGAAATGCACATTGGCAGTTACAAACCCATCTTGGTTACAGGAAGTACCACCAAATGTTGATGTACAAAGATGAGTACAAGTCCAAAACCACTTGATGACCACAAAAGAGCTTTATTCTGCTTTGCATCTTCAAAAACACAACCTCCTGACAGCTTGCCCTATGGAGTAATCATCTAGATCATTGTCATGTAAAAATGTGTGCTCCAGTAGGAGATAAAGACATGTAAAATTGATTTGTTTGGTCCACTAGAGTGAACTTGCCATAGCAAATTTCATTCTTTGTTCTGGTACACATCCAACAATAGTAGCATTCATCTCAATTTGCACTGTCACAACAGTGAAAAGGTTTGGGCCTGCTGATGTATTTGTGTCTAAGAATTATTTATAGCCTGTTGCTGAAACAGCATTATTTTTCAAAATGGGTAAGATGATGTTGCCCCCACTTTTCTTAGATGATGGATGGTGAAACAAACAGGGGAGGTTGGAAATGCATGAACATCAAGCATTTTAGCATTGCAGTGATATCCACAGTGGAGGTTCGACTCCATTTTACAAAACAATATGAACTAATATTAATGGTACTTACAGTGAACATGTAGAATAGCTTTCAGTGGTTCAGAATTGCTGCTCTGTACCCACCATCGTGTGGAAATTATTATTGCAATGGCAGTATGCGGATAACATACTAATGTTTCCAGATCCAAACTCTGGGGGAGAATATTTTTGAAAGTTTCATAGAAGGGTAATTATTCTTTCCAAACACTGCAGCACTTTCTGTGATGGGAAAAGCTGCACCTGATCAATATATTTTCTACACTACCCATAAAGGTGCAGGAGTCTTCTCAAGTTCTGGATCTGATGGCATCAGAAATTTTGTCACTCTATATTCCTAGACCTGAATCATTCAAAGCCACCCTTCTGCACTGTTTCAGACATTCAGTTGTTGATGTAATGAAGATGTTCTAGCATATATTTAATGGGGGCAGTTAGCTGACGTTGCACTGATGCAGCAGGCCTTCTGCTATTGCTCAATGGCTTATGGTTTTCAAGTATAGGTCTGCACCCTTAATTTCATAAGAAAATTTAATCTTGTACATCCTATAAACTGCTATTTTTAGTTGTATTAAATATCCTTCTAAAGTGTAATGATTTTGGAATGCACTCTAAGTTGAAGCTATCTTTAGAATACTTACAGCAGCTATAAATCTAGTACAGAGCATCCAGAACTTCACCCAAAATATAAAAGTTTAAAAACCTTGAGTTGACTCAAATGCCTCTATGAGATCTACAACCTATTTTTACTTAGTAAGCACAAGATATAGATAGACCTGATAGCTGCACTATATCCAGGATATTTACTAAAACTGGCATGGGAAACCCGTGGTTCTCTTGATGTTGTTGGACTACAACTCCTGTCACGCCGAACCACAGGGCACACTTCTGGGCCTGGTAAGAGCTAGAGTCCAAGAACCACAGGTTCCCCATATCTGCTCTACAGAAACAAATCCAAAGTTGAAGGGAAACTGCATTGTTGAAAGAAGTCATGGAAAGGAAGGAAGGAAGGAAGGAAGGAAGGAAGGAAGGAAGGAAGGAAGGAAGGAAGGAAGGATAAATGGTAACATCAGTACAAAGTTCAGGAAAACAGTGGCTTTATCCCTGATTTACTGTATTTTGATTTGATTTATTTAAATGTATATGTTTTATTGTGAAGTGGGTACTTCTAGGATAAGGAAGGCTATTCTTAGCCAATCTCCAAGTAGTGTTCAGGAGTTAATTTAAGGTGACGTGGGAGATGAGCTACTAAGTACTAGTGTCAAGGAGTTAATTAGGTTCAACATCCTAAGGGAAAACAAATTACTAGAGGTGTCAGAGTGGCACTAATTTTTATAACTGATGGATTCAATAAAGTGTATGGGAAAGACAAACAGGCCATATAGGGGTTTTTTTAAAAAGTCCTAACAAATGCATAATCTTTCCATTGGTAATGTGCATAGCACTTCAGAATCAACTGACTAGATTTCAGGAGATATGAATGTAGCTCAGCTCTTGATCACCAGAATGAGGACTAATGGAAATGTTTGCTAATACAGAATAAAAGACTGCAAATCCCATTTCCTCTTTCTCCCCTTCCCCCTGCAGATTAGATACCGCTTTCAATACACCTACACCTTTACCCAGAAAACACCCAGAGCAGAAATTGCTAGGTGCCGCTGCTCAAAGTGCTATTGATTTGTCAATGGAGTAAACGGATCTTTCCGGGATGATGGTACAAAGACAACATCAAACATTTAGCTTTCCTTGTGAATCGTGCTGGTCTGTGTAGTCATACGTCTTCTAAGGCCAGTTATGTTCCACTGATATAATACATACATTATATCATTACCGATACACCCCATATTCAAATGAGGTGAGTATATTTCTTTTCTAGAGAGTAGCTACAGAGATTTCACTGTAATAAGTTTAATAACTACCTTCATATCATTTTATCAATTCATGCAGTAAAAAGGGGATGTTTCTATACTGCCGTTTCCATCATCCCTGACCATGAATATGCTAGATGGGGCTGATGGGAGTTGGAGTCCAACAATGTCTGGAAAGCCACAGGTTCTCCATCTCTGTTGTATAATAACTCAGTGAAAGTCTGAAAGGATCCATCAGAAGCTCACAGCCCACTGAAGATAAGGCCTCCACAGTTCAAAACACTGGAATTGCAACAGGGCTGGGGTGGGTTCATAGATCAAATCCATGGATACTGGTACACTTATTCCATGTTGGGTGTTGCTACTCGGCAATCCACCATTGTGCCACTCCAGGGGGCACCAGCCAACAACCCTCTCTCTCAGCTGAACTGAGCCATCCGCAGTCTGGCTTCACATGTTCTAGGCTAAATCACACAAAGTAACAGAGCTTCATCTCTCTGCTGGATTGTTAGGGAAAATGGGTCAAATAAGGCTGGCACCGCCCTTATATAGGTCAATGCAAGCCCTGCCCTGATCAGACACACTTTGACTGTGAAATTTTGCCTATCCCCCAAACTCCAAAGGGTGGAAGGTTTGAGGCTTCATCCCACTGGTGCACATGGAAAAGTGGGATTCTGAAAAGCAGTAATGTCATCAGATGTAGTATCTGATAATTTTCTATATACATTAGCTACCAATTATTTGCTGGGTGAGAAATGTAATAAATCATTTGTTTGTGATTAATGTCTAATTGGGCCACATGGACTACTTCTTCAATAAAATGCAAATGCATGGCATACTGTGTTTGATAGAAACTACCAAAAAAAGCAAAACCAGCTTCTAATCATTGAACTTAGTTAGAGGCAGAGTTCCTCTCCCCTTTTTTGCATTGCTATAAATGAGCACAAGAAAAAGAAATTCACAATAAGAACAGCAGGAAATCCACTAAAACACCACAATGACTGCAAGCGTGCTTATCTGTACTATTACTATGGGAATATTTCCCTTTGTATGTAGTTGAAACTGTTCATTTATCTCAGCAATCTCAGTCAGCAGAGCTCATTTTGAAGTTCTTCATGCTAAGATGTGTTAACATATTGTCATTTCTTATACTGCTTGAACAGTATTTAGGCCAAGAGATGTGCTGATTTGTTAATGAACTCATTTTCTCAACCTCTAAATTTGGTTTCTTGTTAAGTATAATGACTTGAGCTCAGACAATGATGTCACGAAATAACACATGTTTTTCCTCTAATGTGTGCTGCCATTTTAAGGGTCTGTCTTATTTTAGTTAGTTAGTTAGTTAGTTAGTTAGTTAGTTAGTTAGTTAATCCATCAATAAAATCAATCAGCGACTTACTTATGTAGGAACTGCTTTGCTTAGCCTATGTAAACAGAGAAGCATTGTTCATAGATTGTTGCACTTGTGACTTTGGATGATGCCTTTGATAGAATAGTTGGTTTTATTAGCCCAGTGTTCTCAGAACAGTCATTTGGGTAGGAGGGAGCTTACGTTGTATCAACTTTCCTGAAATCAGAGTTAGCATTTTAGGTCCAAAAATGTCTGCTGTGAGTCTTCTATATCAGGCATGTCCAACAGGTAGATCGTGATCTACCAGTAGATCACTGGACATCTGCAGTAGATCACTAGTAGATAATTGGCTCCCCCCAAAGAAGCTGAACAACTGTGGCTCCCCTAAAAAACCTCAACATTTTACCTTCTCCCTGACAAAACTCAACAACTTTGACCTGAACCCAAAAAAAGAGGGTAGATCACTGCCAGTTTTTAACTCTGTGAGTAGATCACAGTCTCTTGGGAGTTGGCCACCCTTGTTCTATATCTATGCCCATTTCTGAAGAACTCAAATATATGTGGTTAGGCAGTGAAGACAATGGCATGCATAATGTAGCATTCCCTAATTTAGTGTTCTCCAGATGTTTTGGACTACAGTTACCACCCCCCTAACTGCTGGGTACACTGCCTAGGGCTGATGAAAGCTTTTGTTCAAAACATTGGCGGCGAGGGAAGATTGGCATACTGTCTGTTCTTGGTGATGGGGTTATGTCTAATGGTCAGTGGTTTCTAGTCTAAACTTACCATGAGTCCCGCTAGTTTCTGGCCCCGCATTCCAAGCAGTGATGGGTCTTTCAGCATAGCAACCATTTTAATTTCCCACAATCCCCCTGACGTAATGCTCCTGAGCATGGTGTCTAGGTGCCCCATTCTGTTCAAAGTGCTCCACACAGTGCTGCTGCTGCCCAATGTCAAGTAAGGCAACCCAGGTCTACTGATGAGGGCACCCTCAAAGCTAGAGTGCCCTCAGAACGAAAGTAATACATCTCTATTAGAACCATAGGAACAGATCAGTGGCTGGCCTGATGTAAGCATGCTTGCAGGAAGCTCCTGAGTGGAAGCCTTCAGAAAGGACCAGGGTATGATGACACACTTCTCTCCCTCATGAAGAGTACAACATACCTACTTGCCACAGCAACTGAGGAGGCAAGTATATGGCACCAACTTCACAATTATATGATTATATGACACAACTATCAAAGGAACAGGTGGGAAGAGCTGTGGTTGGCTCTCACTGAATCAGTGGATTCTACATTCTGTGCCCTGTATCTGGGTTGTGTAGTGATTGCCACAACTCCCAGCTGGCACCAGTCAATTATCACTAGCAGACACGTAGACCTTTTATCTGCTTGTTGTTGTTGTTGTTGTTGTTGTTGTTGTTGTCATCCATCTGTCTTGAAGGACAATAAAGTGCACCTATATGGGTGCAGTCAAACTGCTGGAGAATCACAGCGCCTTTTGTGGCTGCAGAGACTGGTATGGCAACTTGTAACTGTTGCCTCCTGCATGGTTTTTGCTATGCTAGCAGCCTAGGACACAAGCCTAGGCAGCGTAAATGGAGGTCCGGGGCTGTCCAAAGGATAGAAGAGCAATACATCTGGCACCAGCTTGGCTGCAGAAGTTGCCAGGAGGAAGCATGCAGGTTCTCTCTGGACAAAACTGTCTGTACATCTACAGCTCAGTGATAAAGCACAGTCCATAGCATATGAATAAATATCACAAAACTTCAGTTCCTACAGTTACCATCATATCGTGTCCCTCACAAGGCCCTGGCTCCTCAAGGTCACTAGGTCAGTTGTTCAGATACCCCAGTGGGTCCAGAGATCCCTTAATAGTCTCACCATATAACACTAACACCACCAGTGTGGACAATTCTGGACTGGAAGGACAGAGAGTCTGACATTGTACAAGGCAGCTTCAAATGTTTTTGTGACAAGTGAAAATGATATCACAGCATGGATGGGGTACTTCCAGGACAGTGTCAGATACTGGCAGATTACCAATGCTACTAATCTCTCTGTTCATTCCTTGTCTGCTGTGACTCTCCAGAACATGTTTTCAAAGATGTAAAAGCTTCACCCTGCTGCAGAAGAAATACGTTTAACTCAAAGACAGCAAAAGGTAGAGAAGACTAATGCAGTGGTATAAGAAAACCCCTTGGGTCTGAGGGAGTTTGCCAATCGACTTCAGATTTACTCAGACCAGAGTATGAAATGTTAATGCTTGGAGAGAGAGAGAAACAGATGAATAAAACCTATCTCCACCACTGACAAACCGGAGAAAACATGAACAGATCTTTAAAGATTCCCTTG
This sequence comes from Zootoca vivipara, assembly GCF_963506605.1. Classification (NCBI taxonomy): domain Eukaryota; kingdom Metazoa; phylum Chordata; class Lepidosauria; order Squamata; family Lacertidae; genus Zootoca; species Zootoca vivipara. The sequence goes on along the minus strand of NC_083283.1, from coordinate 52,726,628 downwards.
AGAATGATTATCTCTCATAGCTTTCGACTGTCTGCTCTGATAACATAATACTGCTGCATGGTTTACAGTATTTCAGATGGTCTGGAGTGGAAGCAAAGAAAGAGACCTTGAGCATTATTATTATTATTATTATTATTATTATTATTATTTATTATTATTATTAATTATACCCCGCCCATCTGGCCGGGTTCCCCCAGCCACTCTGGGCGGCTTCCAACAAAACATTAAAATACAGAAATCAAACATTAAAAGCTTCCCTAAACAGGGCTGCCTTGAGATGCCTTCTAAAGGTCTGGTAATTGTTGTTCTCTTTGACTTCTGGTGGGAGGGCGTTCCACAGGGTGGGTGCCACTACCGAGAAGGCCCTCTGCCTGGTTCCCTGTCTTGGAAAACAGGTCTACTATCCCAGGCAGATCTGGTGACTGGGATGTAATGAAGCCTGGTGGATGTAGTCTTTGAGAAATGCAATTTTTAGGTCTACCCTTTCCATTGTTTCTCAGTGGGAGGTCATGCTGCCCTCAAACATGGAGATCTGGAATCCAAAATTCAAAACGTTCCTTAGTTAACTTCACTTTCTACACTTGATACAACCAATTTCATAGCCTCCTTCAGTGCATTTCTCTAAACACACACAACAGCACCATCATACACTACACTAACTTTCTAATCCTCCCTTTATTTTTAACGACATTTGATTCCTTTATGGGGCTTGTGTAACCCACAATCTCTTATCCATAGTCCTCTCCTGCACCTCAGTATGGTATATAATGCTGAATTTTATTGCCATTGGCTGAGTGGTTCTCAAAACATTCTAAAACACAAGTCATCATAACCACTACATTTTGTGTGATAATGAAAGAGCACCTGAGTTAGAAAGGTCATGAATTCCTGTCTTCCCTGTTACCTTTCATATTTTTTGGTTGACACACTGCTCTCCCACCCCATATCACAGTTACACTAAAAATCCTGGGTACCTGTATTGTTTTCTATGCAGCCACCACATCTCCACTCAGCGAGACCAACAGAAAAGGCTCAAAAATAAAAATAAACCAAGAAAATCCTCCTCTAGAAATGAGTGTTTCACTCTAGCATTCTCTTTGCCTAAAAAGCTAGCTCTGCTTTTCTAAATGTCAGCAATTGCTATGGGTTTATTCATTGGCCAAAATCGTTGAAAGGTAGGAACATGCTGCTTTCTCATAGAACGCATGGGGACAATAGCGCCTGCACATTTTGCCTTAGATCTTGGACTCAACAAGTGCTAGAAATATTATGCCAATAAAGGCTGAATGAATGAATGAAGTGCTAGAAACTTATTTCGAAAGAAAGAAAAGGAAGGAAGGAAGGAAGGAAGGAAGGAAGGAAGGAAGGAAGGAAGGAAGGAAGGAAGGAAAGGAAGGAAGGAAAAGAAGACTGAGAATTACAGCTCATCTGGGAGGGTTCAAGTCTCTTCCCCTCCCCCCATGCTGATGCCAATCACTGCATTCAGGAGTGCTAAACTGAATAAAATATTGGGGGGGGGAGCCCTGCCCCACATAATAGAGCGCATGATATGGTGCACACACACCATTTAAATGGCAATGCCCATCAACTTTAGGGGGCCCAACCCCCTCAAATATTTTTGGGCGGGGTGAATGGACCTCAGCCCCTAGGAGTTGGCTCTTATGACTGCAGATGATAGATAGATACATAGATAGATAGATACAGACAGATACACACACACACACACACACACACACACACACACACACACACACGAGTAAGTCCTTCTGAGTTCAGTGTAACATGAATATTAACAGTATAACTTGCATATCTACTCAGAAGCATACCCATGCTTTGAGCAATGATACATTTTGCAACCTTGGGTAGCCATACATTTTATAAGACAAAGTCAATATTTGCCCTTCATCCCCCAAATAACTTTTAATTGAGACTAAGTGAACACATACATTCAAATTTGGGAAGGTGGAGCTGAGCTGAATTGCTAATTAGGCTCAGCGCGTTACAGCGCATGCTTGTTCTTGGCATTGCATTCCTTGAAAATTCCCTGATAGGGGAGCAGTGGCGTGTTCTTAGTAGGGAGGAAATGTAAGATATTAGTAGTATTAGCATTAGCAAAGGAGAATATGCTTGGAAACAAACCATCAAGGCTGTGGTTAGGGTAGAATGGACGCAGAGCAGCTTCTCTGCATATTGTATTTAGGTGCATGTAGTCATGTTTGTGAGTGGTGAAGGCAGACAGATGATGTGTGGTATATGTGGGTTAAGGAAGTAGGGTGTATAATATAGTACAGCAGAGAAACCTCATGTCCCTAATCCACGCCTGGGGATAAGTGCAGCGCTCTATCTCCCCGTGTGTCAAGTGTGTACAGGGTGATGCTTAATTCCGTTTGCTTCAGCAAATCCAGGGAGATGCATTATTTAATGTCAATCTTTTATGACATCTTTTCCTCAGAAGGCCTGTCTCTGGGAGCACTTTGCAGCTTACGAGAGAATCCTGCCGTAAATGGGAAAGTATTACAGCGCATTAGCCACCGTAAAATGTACCATAAAGGTGATTATTTTGAAGATCAGGGCTAGTTGTGTTTGCAGCTATCATTCTTCCTCCTTTTTCCAGTCCCCTAATTTAGAAGATTTGTTGCAGCCACTCTTTGCCAAAACAGGTTTCTGCAGCAGCCATGGGAGAGAGGGGAAAAGGGGGGAGCATTTATTACATTCTGCCCGAGACATAACGGGGTTAATAATGTTTGATAAGCCTGTGCAATGTAAAGAGTAAAAAGAACTGATGCATTTTTAAAGGGATTGTCGGTCCCATTTGAGACTGAAGCAACAGTCGCCCAGAGAACTCTGTCACTAAAGTCTTGTCATTAATGATGATTTATGGATATGGATATTCACAACAGCTGTGTCCTCACCTTTAAGTACTTCATGCAATATTTAGAAAGTACTGGGAGATGATGCAGCAGGGAACCAACTAAATTGCTCGATTGCTAGAAGGCACTGCTGGCTTAAATCATTTAATGTGCCTTCTCAAAGAGAGTAGACCAACTTTTCTTTTTTTACTCTAGAGTGAATCTCTCTTCTTTAGTAAGCATACTGAAGCAAAACAAAGGAAGTAAAGATCGTCTACCAGAAGTTTATTCTGGGCATAAGAAGGGACTGAGTCATGACCATCAGTGAGAAATCAAAGTGATACGGATCTGCAAAATAGCAACAAATCCCTTTTTTGTATAGAAAACAATCTGTATTACCTCATGGCAAATCTACAACGCTACCCAATTATGCAGAGCTACCTGACATAAATGGGCATTTCCAAATGCAGAAATGTAGTGCAGGGGTCCCGCATAGACAAACCTCATTTTCCTCCAAGTCTGCTGAGACTCGCCATGCATTAAATGTTGATTTTCAAACTCGTATTTCTAGAGCACGGCTTCCAGAGTGCAGGACAAGGATTTTAGAAGCTGACATGCACTGACTTTGCAGATTTGGGGTCAGAAGCAAGCCACAGTGGCCACATTAGTCTATGACTGGTGTTATGCAACACAAGTAATATGTGGTGTCTTTCATCTTCAAAATGTTCCAAAGCTGCTTCAAAGTGAAGGCTTTCATACCTTTTGAAGCCAGCATTACCTTTCTCAGGCCTGAAATGGTTTCTGATAACCTGGATCAGCTTCTTGATCCCTGGGTCGTGTACCCTTTCATATCCCTCCTTGATGGCTGTGAAGGGAACTGCCCTAATAGGGAAATTAGCATGAAGAAATAAAATAAAGAACTCTAAACTTCCAGGGCTCACTTGAGGAATTCCATTTATACTTCCATTTACACATGAGGGAATTGAATACAAAAAGGGTGGATGTAGACAGAAGACCAGACCTGTTTTATTTTTAGAACATTTTATTTTAGAACAGCAGCTCTCTTCCCTCTATTAAGACATTTGATAATGAGTAAGTTCTGCCTAGTGTCTATTGGTGAATTGCTAAATCTAGCATATCTCTTAATTAAACCCTTCAAAGAACAGAGCAACAATGGAGCCACCAGAAATAGATATTGTTTCAGGCTCTTCCAGAATGCCATTCACAATGATATCATAGCCACCATCACTTTCATAAAACACAAGGATCCTAGTACCTGGAATACCTTATTATTACCTACATAAAGCACATTAGCAAGTCATACCACTGCTAAGATGAAGGTTCCAGTACAACCCAACACATTCCTGAACACTTATTACCATTTTTCACTGTTGGACCTTTTCATGATGGGATCTAAGCTGGGTTAGCTCAGTGGGTAGAGCATGAGACTCTTAATCTCAGGGTTGTGGCATCGAGCCCCACAATGGGCATTTCATGGGGTTGGACTAGTTAACCCTTGTGGTCCCTCCAACTCTACTGTTCTATGATTCTACTATTCTAAATCAGTCAAACCTCAAGGAGCAATGGATGCATATTGACAACAAACCAATAACAACATTGTGCAATGTGCACCTTCTGAATTCCTAAATACTTTCAGTATCAGATGATCTCCTGAAAGAATTGGTCATACCAACTTCTGATCCAAAAACATCCTCTATAATGAGTGGACTGATATGCTGGAAACCACAGGAGGGGAAGAGTGCTATTGTGCTTGAATCTTGCTTTCAGATTTCCCACAGGGATCTGACTGGCCACTGTGAGAACAGGATGCTGGAGTAGATGGACCATTGGCCTGATCCAGCAGGCTCTTCTTATGTTTTGCATGAGCGTCCATGTGGCATGCTTTGAATAAGAACACCAAGTCATAGTATATTGTTTGCAAAAATAAATTCCCATGAGAATATGGATTCTGTTTCTTGTAACTAACCTCAAGAGTATTCCAGACCTGTGATTCTGTGACATTTACAAAAAGGGACAATACATTATCCTAGAAATGTAATAAACTAGTTCTTCAGTTGCTTCCTACAGCACACAGCAATTTCAGAGCCAACTTACAATTCAGTGGCTTGAGAAAAACACAGTGTTCTACAGAAGGAGAGAAACCTTAAACCCTAATTAAAGTTGGTAAACTTTCCTAAAACTTTCCCATGAGACCTGTGGAAAGACTCCTAAGAGCATGATGTGCGCTAAAGGGCATGTTTGCTTTCTGCTGTTTTGCCTCATTTTTAAAATATATGTTACCTGTATAGAAAGGGCCTTGTTAAGCATGCCCCTTCTCAAAGGTAAAAAGGTGACTCAATGGATATCATTTAGAGTACATCTTCCTATTATCCAAGGCTTTCCTTCAGCTAGACTAAGATTCTCTATCTTTTTAAACTTTTGAATGAACTCACCATTCAAGAAAGGTCAGGAACTAATAGTCCTCATCAGCTGAGCTCTATAAGGCTTTAAAAAAGTCTTTTCCCTCCTTTGGTCAGGTTTGCTAATGAATCCGCATTCTGACTAGCTGCAGAAAAATTGCTCATGCAAGATTAATATAGCAGAACTGTTTTTTTAGAGTTCAACCAATGAGGATTTATATGTAGAAAATCCGCCAAACAAAATCACATAGAGCATGTATATGGTGCATGATGTTGAATTTTTTAAAACATGGCAAAATTGTAGCCTGTAATTTGTTGCAACTACCTATTTTTAGGGTTGCCAAACTCAACAGAGGATGGGACTTCTGTGCCTTTAATTGCCCTGCTCTCTTTTGAGTCTGGAAACCTTAAAGAGAAACCAGCAGACCCTTTGTTTAATTTCCAAGCAAAGGGTCTGCTGCTTTCTCTTTAAGGTTTCCAGACTCACGAGAGCAGGGCAATTAAAGGCACAGAAGTCCTGTCCTCTATTGAGTCTGGCAACCCTACCTATTTTATTAAGGACTGATTGCATCTGCTCCAGATAGAGAGTGGCAAAATGGTTACGACTCCATATTGCTCTATAAAGGTGGAACAGACAGGGCATATTCACACAGTGCCCTACACACCTGCGCAATCAGAGCACCACAATTGTATGACACAACATTTACATGAACTAGGTGGTAAGCAACTCAGAGGCAGCCATCAGCAGTGGTCTCTATCAAAGCTACTTGTGTGTACGACAATCTACATGGTTGTTTGTTAGGGGTGCTGAAAGTTGCTAAATGACCCCTAGTTTCCCCCAAGAACTACACTCCCCAGAGTGTTTTAAAAATCAATCCATCTTCACTGGGACCTACAATAGGGTTACCAGGCACCCCCGGATTTGGGTAGGCTGGGTGGCGCGGAGCGCCAGGGCGCCGGGTTGGCAGGGGGCGGCGCGCAGCGCATGCCGCCCGCCCACCAGGGCAGGGGCGCCAGAGCGATCTCTGCACCACGGCGGCAGGGCACCCGACATGCTTGAGACGGCCCTGATGGCCGCCACCACTGCCAAAGGGGAACCAGGGGTGTCCAGTGGTACAGATCTCCTGCCCCTTCTTCCTTTGTTTTGACTGATGGGGGAGGCTCGGGAGTCATGGGTGTGCAGGCATTGACCAGTTTTTTAAAAACTCTGTGCATTTATGTTTCACAGGGTGAAAAAGAAGGGCTTTGCACCTTTATACAATATGCATGTGTGCTTGGGCCCAGGGTCTTTTGCCTTACCATCCGCGCTTCTGACTCCCTGTTGCTACTCAGCTTCAAAAAATAAAAGTGACCCCAGATTCATTGAAAAAAATCTGGTAACCATAACCTACAAGAATTGTAGCTCTGTGCAGGGAATAGGGACCTCCTAACAGCTCCTAGCACCCTTAGCAAACTACAGCTCCCATAAATTTTTGATGGAAGCCATGACTGTTTAAAGTAGTATCATAGCATTTTGGTGTGAATGTGGCCTTTGTGAAACATCAGTCCAACCAAAGCAGAACAAAAAAGAACCCATTCCCCGCTAAACTGGCATAATGTATAAATGTGCGGGGTATCTCAGAGGAAGGTCAAAACATCTTTATTTTCCTTTTGCAACTTAAGCTACAGCTTCTTAATTTGTTTGCTTTTTATTTGCTTGTTTTGTTTTGTTTCCAGAGGGACAATTGAGAGATGCAGAGGATGAGCTGATTCCCTGCATTGGAGAAGAGCCAGCTGGCACCCCACACACTGCACAGGCAGAGTTCCAATATACAAAGTGGAAACACGTTAACTTATTGGTACCAAACACTGGCCCCGCTGCCAGCAGAGCGAAAACAAAATTAGTTATGGTCAGAATTAGTTATGGTCAATTTAGCCATGCTCAAAACATAGAAGGGTAACAGTTCGATTACGAGCTGGTTCCCAAGAGCTTGCATGTACCGGACAGCTTAAATTATAAATGGGAATGATTAGTGGTTGTAAGGTGAAATGAAAATATACCCACTGGTCTTGCTTACCTGCCCTCGGGGAGGAAAGGCAAACGGAATTGAAACCATCCATAATAACTATTCAGCGCTGAGGCAAGACTCACATTATTAGCGGTTATGCAGATGCATAAATAGTTTGGAACATCAGCAGTTCCATTAGCAACACAATATCCACAGTACTGCTGACACGCAGATCTCACCCTCCGTTAAGTCTGGGTGGTCCAGAGTTCAGGAAGGAGAGCCAAATCTGTGTTAGCAAGCTGGAGGCTATGTTAGTAGGGAAGCTTCTGGAAATGGTGTTCGAGAATTCAGCAGCAAATTGGGGGTTCTGCTACGTTAGATTCAAAATCAAGCTGGTATCGGGGCTTATCAGAATAGTTTTGTTGTGTCCCAGACCCCCTCAGGGCATACTATTTCTTGGCATGTATTCTGCAAAGGTGCCAGTACCCTGTTTCTCATATTTTAAGACATACCCATAAAATAAGCCATAGCAGGATTTTTAAGCATTCAAGGAATATAAGCCATACCCCGAAAATAAGACATAGTGATAGGCGCAGCAGCAATGCCGGCCGCGGCAGGAGGAGGAGGAAAAAAATAAGACACCCCCTGAAAATAAGCCATAGTGTGTTTTTTTGTGGAAAAATAAATATAAGACGGTGTCTTATTTTTGGAGAAACACAGTACATCAGGCATTCCCAACTGGATGAACAAGTCTTTGCCATGAGTGTCTATTTTGTGTTGTCCTAGTTTTAAACGTAGAAACTGGTTTTGTGTGTTTGTGTGTGCTTTAACTGGTTTTTGTTGCTTTTATTGTCCCTCATCTTGCGACGATTGTATATAAGGTGATTAATAAATTAATGATAATGATGACAATTAAAATACCACTCACAATACATCGTGCCATTTTAACTGACGTGCGCAAACTCCCAAAGGCTTCCACGCATGAAAGGAGTTGTGCCAGAATCCAGTAGCGGACCTTTCACATGGAGTTGTGCCAGAATCCAGTAGCGGACCTTTCACATGGAACTCCTGGTCGGCTGAAACTGCCAGAACATTGACAAGCATTTCAGTTCTGCACAAGTTCTAAGTTGGGGTGCAAAAAGTGCACGTGATGCTGACCTGTAACAGCTGCTGAATGACATTCAAAGGAACAGGTTCACTGTTTGTGGGTGCTGCTGGATCCAGTAGTGTCACCAGTCCTGAGGCCGGGGTTGGACAATTGGGTGCACCTCCCCAACCCCTCAAATGGTGCTTCGACTCCCACCCCAGATTTGTTGGGGGTGTATTTTCAATTTGTGACATGACAGATAATGACAGCCCCCATTTAAATAGTGGCAGCTAGTTATTTGAGGTGAGGTGAGTGGCTACTAAGAAGAGGGCCTTTTCAGTGATGGTACCCCAGTAGTGGCACCTCATACCAACCTTCCCCACCAACTTGACCCCTCTCTATCTCCCTCCCAGGAAGCAACAGCCCTATCTGGCAAGACCACTTCTGTTTACAGACCTCTGCTTGAAGGTCTGGCTGCTGAAAAGATGCAGAGAAGAGAGAGCAGCAGCCTTGCTCTCCACAATTGCCCATCCACAATTAGTGCAGCTCCTCTGGCCATAGTATTGTTCCTTGCTATGGAGAGATGGAGTATATTTATACTTACATTATAGCAATGATTTCTAAATGTGAATGTGTAACATATAAATTACCATATGCAGATTATATGCAAATATGTGTCCTATTTTGCCCTCTTTTATGGTGATGCATGTCCTCTTTCATGGCCACGTGTAAAATGGCCACCCTAACTTCTGCTGGAGGTCCTGGAGAGCAGCTGGCAGTCAGAGTAGCCAATATTGTGCCTGATGGACAAATCATCTGACCTGGTTTAAGGTAGCTTCCTGTCTTCCTATGCCTCTGATGAAGTAGCTTTATTGATGCATGTTCAGTTTGTCTGGACAGTAATAGGATCATCCTTTAGTGTGGTGTAGTGGTTAGAGTATCAGACTAGGAGCAGGGAGACCAGGGTTCTAGTCCCCAGTCAACCATGGAACTCACAGGGTGACCTTGGGCCAGCCACAATCTCTCTGCCAAACCTACCTGACAGGATTGTTGTGCGTACAAAATGGAGGGCACAGAACTATGAACTCTGCCTTCAGTTCCTTGGACAAAAGGTGGGTTATATTTGCAATAATGAATGAGTGAATTGCTAAGAGGACGATGCTATGCAACGTGATAACTTTGGGAAATTTAACTCTTCCATTAAGACATGTTTTACACTGGCGCCTGTTTCTAATAAATTGAAAGCATTGCTATCAGAATTATTATTTTTCCCCTTCTGCTTTGGGACTAAGGATTATTTTTTTTTCCTTTTTCCTTTTTTTTGGGTATGTGTCAATGCAGAACAAAATCTTGTCGGGTCAGCCAGGCACAGTACAGTACAGTCAGCCTCCATTTTATCCCACCCCATTCCAACCCCATATTGTTCTCTCTGAGATTCCAGCAGCTCATTAGATGAGGCAGCTGGAATGAAATGGAATCAAGGATGTTCTAGCTTTCGGCAACCACCAAACTTTGCCCTCTGTTGCACTTGCGTTAACCCTACTGATGCTAATGGGATTTGCACAGATGAAATACAAAAGATCGCAGCTCCCTGTCTTAAGTACCATGGGCACTGGTGCCTTTTTTTAGATATAATTGTAAAATACTTTCCTCAGATCCTGTGCACTTGTTCTTTTTGTGTGATCTGAGCTTTTACAATTCCCTCAGGCTATCTATTAGCATGACGAGAGTTTCCCCTTCTAAAGACCTGCAGGATGGAGAAATGAGGTGCACAGCCGGTTTTAAGTCAGATTCCCTTTAAAGCTAAGTAATTTATTTTGTCCTAGTAATAAGGCTCACAGAAGCTGCTTTGAGATCATGCCTTGACTCTGTCCTGCCCTTTAAACATCTGCATTCTCAATGGAAGTTACCACATATCATGAGTGATCTGCTGGTTTCAGGGACGGGTTATAGTATAATGCTGTCATCACCACACAGTGTCAGCACTTTTATTGTCGATATGATACATTCTGCAGGGGTCACAACCTTACTCAGCTTAAAACAACAAATCAAATCACTTGAGACTTGTTTGTTATGTATTTTATGGTTGGGAGTTTCTTTGAGATTTTATTTTTGTAAAAAGTGATGAACAAATGGAATGATTGAATAAGAAGAAGAAGAATATATGTTTGCCGGTTGGAATTGGTGCTAGTTTGCCATGTTTTAACCCAGAGATGTATTAAACCCATTTTTAAATGCCCTCAAAGGAATAAGAAGAGATTCAGCTCGCTTCATAAACTTCCCTGTCCTCCACTGGTCCCAATGCCCACCCTCCTATATTTGAATACAACTATCTGGACCAGAAGATCTTGGTTTCAGTTGTCAATGCTTTGAGAACACAGTTGTGCCTCGGAAGTCAAACGGAATCCATTACGGATGTCTGTTCAACTTCCAAAATGTTCAGAAACCAAAGTGCGGCTTCTGATTTGCTGCAAGAAGCTCCTGCAGCCAGTCGGAAGCCATGGAAGCCCCATCGGACATTCGGCTTCCAAAAATAGTTCACAAACTGGAACAGTCACTTCCTGTTTTGTGGCGTTCGGGAGCCAAAACGTTTGAGAACTAAGCTGTTCAAAAACCAAGGTACGACTGTATCCAGGTTAGACTACTGCACAGTGTTGTACATGGTGCTGCTTTTGAAGACAGTTCAGAAACTAGAACTAGTGCAGAATGCGGTGATGAGGCTGTTAATTGGGACAAGAAGGTGTAAAATTATATCCCTGTTTCTGACCTGACAGCACTGGTGGCCACTTTGTCTCCAGGCCCAATTCAAAGTGCTGGGTCTGAGCTCTCCCTAGGGATACCTGCTTGGCACCAACCTTGTCGCTGTTCAGAAGCAAACAAAAAAATTGTACACTGCTTTACTGAGTCCTAATTCCTTAATGAATTCGTCCATCAACCTTATTTAAAAAACAAAGGGAACATGTCAAAAGCAAGACCCTATTTAAAAAAAAAACATTTAAAATGAAATTAAAACTCATTCTTTCAACATGTGGAGGGTTTTGTGTTGTCCCCCTGCTGTGATCTCCTTAACTATTATTCTTTTTCCATGGAAACCATTGTGTTACATATGCCATAGTATATATATTGAGAAAGTATATCAGAATAATAATTATTGATATTATATTGCAAAACTATATGCATGAGCTCTTTTTAAACAGTTAGTCTTGGTTTTTTTTTCTTTCTTGAGGCATGAGATCCTGGCTTGCTAAAAATGAGTGCTACGATACACAATTTTATTAGTTGTTAAATCAGTCTGGCACAATTTATCCCCTTCCCTTTAGGGTTTCTGTTGTGGGTCCCCTCCCCCCCCCCACCCTGTACTCTGTTGTTTCAGTCCCTTCTCAGGAAGGTGGAGGTGGCAATTATTTTCTTCATTTCCTTACTAGCTGAAAGCTATTTTCATGTTCCTTGAGATCTTCAGAATTAGGCTCATTTGTAGTGGCAAACTTCATCTCTTGGCAAATAGTACCATTTAAGAAGCTGCTCGTGATCGTTCCATCAGACACTTCAACGTTTCTAAGAGTGAATACAGTTAGTTTTGGTATCATGCAGAAATGAAAGTTCAGCACAGCAAAAATGCTCACCATCAGCACCAAGGAGAGCTCCCGTGCCCTCTGGAATATTTAAATTCACCAACAAATGGTAACAGCTTGTGTATATATATATATATATATATATATATATATATATATATATATATATATATATAATTGACACACTACCATAGAGTAAAGCCATATTAAGGTCTGAAACTGCATTGACTACAATGAAAATAAAAGCAAATTTCCTCCAGAAAACTAGAATTGTACTCATAAGTAGGCGTGAGTTCATGGTGTGCATTTCAAGCCTATCCCACAACTATAGATTTGAGGTGTGATGAATGTTGTCTTCTCTGGGTCTAGTTTGTGGAATGCTCTCCCCAGGAAGGCACATCTTGTGCCTTCATTATGTATTGGATTCCAGGCTAAAACATTTACATTCTATGACATTTTAGATGTGTTTGTGGGAAGGTGGTGTTATTTGTTTGTTTGTTTTATATCTTTTGTGTTCTTGTTTTGTATTTTTGTGTTGTGAACTGCCCTGTGATCTTCAGATCTGTATACAAGTTTAATTAATAATAATAATAGTTCTAATGCCCTGAGATAAATGAATTGATGCTAGCCATCGTATGAACTTGAACTTTTAATTATGTTTCTTGAAGCTTTCTCTGTGAAATAGAAAATATGCAATGTTATTTATTTATTTAAAAAGCTGCTTGTCAAAATCCACTATATGGTGGGAGAGACACCATGAAAGAACCATTAACCTAACTGGGATTTATGTGTTCGGAAATGATCAAAGATGCTGAATTCACTGTCCTTAGTTCACACTTACAGTATGTGACTTCACTTGAACACTATCATTCAAGGCCTTATGCTACGTGTAATATTAAGATACAGGTTAAGTACAGAGAAAAGAAACTGGTCTTTCTCTTTTTCTTTCTTTTCTCGTTTTTACCCCTGCTGACTTTCTTAGCAGCTGGATGCACTTTTTTCCCATTCACTCATTAGTTCTGTATGACTGACAAGGTTACCCCCAAATAGATGCACTGAAGCCAAACAGTTCATTTGCAAGCAATATTAATGACATGCTCTACATATACCACCATTTGGTGTTCCTAGGGGAGCGATCAGTCTACAGCTCAGCTGCTTTTGTATTCACAGGTTGTTCTGGAGAAACTGCACTAATTAAGTTCTGACACCTAAGGGGCAAGAGTGACTGGCTAACCAATGTACACCAGGGGCAAAAAATAAGTCCTAACCCTGTCTTCTTCTTCTGCTTTTCATTCATTTATAAAGCTAACAAGCCTTTTGAGAAGCAGACAATAAACTATAGCATTTGTCCATGCAATTTCTTATCTAATCTAAATGTCAATAATTTAAGACTAAAAATAGCCATTTTACAATCCTCACCCACTCTCAGAAGTTATATAGTGCTTATGACTTCCACCAAACCTGCTGCTCTTTGGGACTCTAAATTCAAATTAAGAGCAGATGGCTCTCTACTGTACTATGTCTTTCTTTGGGCTAATGGGAAATGTGGTGGATTCAATATTCCAGGAGTGGAGTGGTCCGGAAATACGAGGATCACTCTTATGCTGAATGAGTATTTGCAACTGATTTCTTTGCCCTTGACAAAGCAGAAATGAAAACGGGGATTCTTTATTTCTCCCTTCATTTACTCTAAGAACATAATGACATAAGAGCCTGCTGGATCAGACCAGTGGTCCATCTAGTCTAGCATGCTAGACTAGATCAACTAGATCAACAGAGGTCAACCAGATGGATGTAGTTTAACTATGTGCTCTGTGAAAAAGTACTTTCTTTTATCTGTTCTGAATCTTTCAGCATTCAATTTCATTAGATGTTCACAAGCTCTAGTGTTATGAGAGGAAGAGAAAAACATCCTCTTGCCCCTACTCTGTTTTCCTGTTCAACCCTAAAAATGGTAACCGCTCCAGTCTTAAATCCCAGAGCCAGTTAACCCATCCCAAGTGAAAATTACAAGCCATCGTACTTCTGTGATGACTGCTAGGGTCTCACTTTGTGTTATGAGATCAAACATGCAAAAGATACTGGGTTGTGTCTATTAGTTCTACTCAGAATAGACTCACTGAAATCAATAGACATAACTAACTGTCATTTCAAGCGGTCTGCTTGGAATATAACTTGGATACATGCCCTTCACCATCTTTTTCAAACCACTTCATAAGATAAGAGTGCGGAGTAAGAGTGCAGGTAAGTCTTCATGAGATAAGAAGTGTAGACCCGGCCTTCAGCTGGTCAAGTTTACACCACTTCATGTATCTGGTGTGTCTGGTTTATTCAGGCAAATGGATCCAGACATTCCTCTGGGTATGATATGACTGAGAATATGGCTACCTACAGTTAGGGTGCATACATTGCCCTTTCATGCCTTCCTAACAGGCTTCTATGCAGACATCCATGGAACACATTCTAATGTTCCAACAGTTTCTGAATCCAAGCACTCTGCATCCAAGCTGTTTAGTAACTTTTGCAATATCTGGCAGGGCTGATGTTTCTGCTACGTCAGCTGTAACTGATGCTGTCCCCCTGCCCTTCTACCAGCCACTGGTGGAGAAAGGTGGGTGCAGGGGAGGGGTGTACTGCTCCAGGTGTCCATCCCTGAGCAGGGGTGACATTCAGTGCACCTCCCGCCCACAACTCAGACTCCCATGCCTACCGCAAGCTGTCGGGGGAAGGAGGGAGCTCCTGCGCCGCTTTGCCGGTTCCTTCCTCTCCCCTTCCCGCTCGCCTGCCTCCTTCCCATCCTTTCCCCTACCTGCCTGCCTCCTCCAGCCGGGAGCACAGCGCAGCAGCTTCCCCCTTCCCCTGATGGCTGGCAGTAGGCACGGGTGCCATGGGCAGGCGGTGTGCCATTGCCCCATGCTCCTGGCTGGAGGAGGCAGGCAGGCAGGGGAGAGGACGGGAAGGAGGCAGGCAAGTGAGAAGGGGAGAGGATGGAAGCAGGATCGGTGGGTGTGCATGCGGGTATCCCGTGCCTGGGAGGGCACCCTCCATGCCTCCCGGGAGCGTGTCCCCGCACTCACTGGGAACGCGCCCACCCTGGCAGCATGGGCATATGCTCCGCCACTGCCACCAACTCCTGTCATCTAGCCCCTAAATACCACAGCTACACTTCTAACACAAATGTTCTCCCCCTTAGAGATGGACAACCACCTTCTCCATGAAATATATTATTCTTTGTGGAGGCCCTGATGTGTCTCCTTATCTCAAACAGCAAAACCCTGGTTCATTGACTATTCCATTGTCACCTAAGCCCTAACTTCTCTTCCACCTGCTGGGCCACAACATGGTATCACCTACACACCATCAATTCAATCCTTCTCCTTTCCTATCTGCTGTTCCTCTAGCCTAAACAGGAGGCCCTATGAACAAATGGGTAGGTGGATGGGGGTGCCTCTGCTTCTACTGTTACTATACAGGCTCATTCAACTACTGGTTTCCTGCTCTGCTTGGTCTTCCCCTTAGGCATAGGGATTTTTTTTAGTGTCCTTCAACTGTATGTATTTGGGCACCAGCACTACTTTGACCTTCTGGAATAGCTCAGTTGGTAGAGCATGAGACTCTTAATCTCAGGGTTGTGGGTTTGAGCCCCACTTTGGGCAAAAGATTCCTGCATTGCAGGAGGTTGGAATAGATATTTGCATCCTGCAGGGTCAGTCATGTTACAGAGCTGCTGAAGAGACAAAATCAATGTAACCCCACACACAGCCCCTCTTACAGTATCATCAAATCACAGACGACCTGAGACAAAACCTTGAATAACATGCTAATTTACTTTGACTGCTTATGTTGCAAAACCAAGCGCATGGCAAATGGTCCTGTCACTTTTAAGAACCACATTAATGTTTGATACTTAGCTGCCCTTTTAATAGTCCAGTGGTATCCAATTAGCAGAGGAAGTGCTTTCTCTAAAGTTAAACTGATCACGTACCATGGAAAAGGTTATTTCAAATGCTAGAAATGCTAGCCAAATATTAAATTCATGTATTGGTGTGTTGATTATGCTTTCCTAATATGCCAATTAAGCACCACTATCAGGAGGGGGGGTAAATATTGTAAAGCAAAATTAAAAATGTATCTCATGCAGTTGTAATACTTATAATTTAAGAAGCTGCTTTAAAATACAATAGTAGAGTTTCTTCCTTTCTTAATAATGCATTGGCATAAAGTTGAGAAGGTTTCAAGTAGCTCTTTCCCTCAACAGGAACAGGGTTGGTGCTAGTGGTAGTTGGTTTATTAGGGCAAATGGGGTATTGCCCCACCAACCCCCATCTGCCCTCAGCCAACCATCCCAACTCCATGGGATGGCTCTGCTTATCACCTTCCTCTTCCTGCTTAGAACTCAGCAAGGAGGAAGGTGGGAAGAAAACTAGAGTTGACTCCACCTATCCTTGGGTCTAGCTCCACTTACTGTTGGGCTCCCTGCCGTCTTCCCTACCACCCCCAATGGGCACCAACCACCAATGCTTGAAGCAGAACAACCAGTTTTGTTTGCTGGTTGCTGTGTTAGCCATATTGTTGTTCAGCACACCTGACATGCTCCAATCACTCCACCCTGTCAATGCACTATTGTATTAGTAAACCTTTTCATTTGTGCCGTGTCTGGTAGCTCTTGTTCTTCAGCAACAATATGCCTGCTGCTGTTAAAGAGCCTAAGCTACAGTAAACAGTGACTATGGCACTGGAAACTTAGATTTTTCTCTCTGGGATGACTGTTATCACCAGTCAGCCAGAGGTCTGGCTGCTGCTCTGCCCAGGGAAAGCTAATTACAACAATGGTTAAACAAAAGGCTGTCTTTTCCCCCACACATATTCTGCATTTGAATTTTTGCTGCGAATAGTAAAAAAATGAAAATAATAAAATCTTGCGGATATGGTCGATCATTCTCGAATATGGTGATTTTTTAAAGAATCTAACAAACAGACGCTATAGAATGCATGCGCGCGTGCACACACACACACACACACACACACACACACACTTCAATGTCCAAATAAGTAAATCAGTATATAGAACTGTGCAAGAGAAACAAAATTATTGTCTACGTTCCTTTGATAATAAATAACAGAAATGGAGAACATTATTCTGCTGCATATGTCCATATAACTCAAGGGAATGAAATAAGCTTTGTTTCAGATATTGTTTTTCCCAGTGCATTCTCTCTCTCTCTCCCTTTCCCAGCTGGAGAGAGGGAGAGAAATAAAGAATTGACAGAACCAATGTGCACATTAGCTTTGTAAAACCTGCAAGGCTTCTCATGCTGCTTGTTGAACTCACAGAAGGAAAATTAACTAATAGAGGCCAGTTGATCTTTGTTTCTCTCCCCCCTCTGCTGGTGGACACACGTATACAAAAATATCAAAATTATCTGTATGGATAAGAGAGCTCCCCAGAAATATGAAATGCTCCTCTTCACCTTAGGACATATCAGTACCTGGATTCCAGTAAGAAAGAAGAAGCAACATTGATATCATGGACTGGTAATCAACCCAGAAACAATCCCAGCCTTGCTGCAAATTGTGGTGTAGCTTATTCCATTTTGCAGTTGGAGCAGTGTGCAGATTCCAGCATAAAAATGTGTTATGCTGTCACTGAAGTTTTGTCTCCGTATACCTAAGATACCTTGTGGGAATGGAGCATAAGAAAAAGGATCATATCAAAGGATTCTCTTACTTGACCAATTGTACAACTGCTAGCTCAGTCCTATGGCTCTGACACCACTAAATTTAGGGCTGTGCGGGCAGTTCCCTGCACAGGGTGCTGAGCCAAAGGGGGACAAAATTGAGAAGATCCATAATTGAGAAGATTATGGATCAAATTTTGGCCTCACATATTACCAAAAAAATTACCAGGGTCCACCCCTGGATCTAATTCAACATGGTAAAATGAAATTGTCCAAAGGCCTAAACAAATGAATGCTCCTAATGTGGCCAAGTGATTTTTGATAAATGGGATCCCACCACTGAGAAGGCTCTGTCTCATCTCACTATCCCACACGCCACACCAGCCAACAGGACCATGAGACTCCTGCTAATCATCAAGGCTCAGTTTGGAAGGATTGGGGGAGGTACTCCAAATACTGAGCCCTGAGTCATTCAGGGCTTTATGCACTAATGTGGACACACATCAGGCCAAATCATTCACCAGCAGCCAGAGCAGTGCTTTGAGGGTTGGAGTAACATAATCCTGTCTACTTGTTAGCAACAAGGATGCAACGTATTTTCCGAGGGTGCCTAAGTTCCTGGTATGGATATCAGATATCCTGGAACCTATATAGCCCAATACTCCTGATGTCAGAATTTGTTTTTCATCTGTTCTTGTACCCTTGGTTGTTGTTTTTTAACCCTACCAGTTCAAGGAATATAAAATGTGCCCATACCTTAATAATCATCTGCCTCTGGGCTGCTGCTAAGAAAAGAAAAGAAAAGAAAATATTCTGAACTTCTTTTTCTAAGAAGAATGTTGTGATTTTGATCACTCTAGAGATTTTCCCCACTTGTAGCACCCTGAAGTAGGTTCCCCTGGCTTCCTGGGGCTACATCTATAGAAGGAAGGGGGATGAATGATTCAGGAGTTGAGGAGCTGGAGAATGAAAGAATGTCAAGGGGAGCCAATTCGATCTGACTGCCAAGAGTGTGCTTTGTAGGAAACACAAATATAAGGCCAGCCATCAGCACCCCATTGCTCTGAAACTCGATCTGCTCCTTCTTGAATTAAGGAGGAATTCTTAAGAAGTCCTGCAAACGAGGAGATAGTTTTGGATAAGGGAGCTTGAACCTTTCAAAAAATCCCATCCTAGTGTTTTATTTGAAGGTGCTCCTCTAAGAATTGCCAATGAATAGACGAGTCAGATTCTTTAGTCTAAAAAAAAAAGATGAAACCCAACCAGCATTATATTAATAATGCCCATCAGCATTGTTAATATATGCACAGCCAGAGGGAGAAAATGGAAGCTCTCCTTCTCTGCTGAGTCTCAATGCCCCCTATTTTGCCTCCATGAATGTGGTATATTCATTCCCCCTCCTGTTGTGAGGAACCACAGGAGGTAAACAGTTAGGATTCTTCATCATGCAATCTATATTCAGTACATTAAAAGCTCCGCATATCTCAGGGTAGAAGCTGAACGTTTTAATCACTGTCACCCCTCCTTGGCGTCTATCTTATGCATGCTGTGGAGACTTTAATAAATATTTTATGGATCTTTTCAGAAGCTTATCACTTTTACCCCTGAAATGCCCACTGGCAAGTATTTTTATTATGCTCCCCTTAATTAAAGGAACCCGCAGACATATGCACTGAACACCATATAAAAAAGTAAATTGAGGGTTTCTGTTTTGCAACATCACAGCAGAGGGGGGGGCCATCATGGAAAGTGTGGTTTGAACAGTGTTTGCTCTGTTGGCAAACCTTGAGTCAGCTTCATGAATGTTGTTACTCAACTATATTGACTGTAGAGGCTGTCTTATACTGAGACAGACCATTGGTCCATCTAGTTCAGTATCGTTTACAGTGATTGGCAGCAGATTTCCAGGGTTTTTGACGGGTTTTTTTCCCAGCCCTCTGTGGATATTGAAGATAAAACCTTCCTCATGTGAATCATCTGTTGCGTTAAAGTGTAGTATGGGGTAGGACTCCAGCTAAACATGCTCTTGCTAAGGCATAATTTTGAAGGAACTGTGGTTATTTTAAAATAAATAAATAAATGTTATGTCCAAAGAAATGACCATAGCTGCCAAGTTATCCCTTTTTTTAAGGGATTTTCCCTTATGCTGAATAGGCTTCCTCACGAGAAAAGGGAAAACTTGGCAGCTATGGAAATGACTATTCCCTTTTAACACAATTGGAGCTAATATCACAACGAACATTTTTTTTTTTTGGTCTGCTGAGAGAACCTAAACATTTTTAGGTTTGTGTAGAATCTGTTAAAGGACCTCTGTTCCATCTCCTGATTTAGTGCTGTTGACTTCCATAGACAACCTAGCCGCAAATTTGATTGCAGCAGGATATGGCTGCCGATCAGTTCACCTTAATACCCTCAGTTCATTTCTTTTAAGAAGAATTCTTTTGTGTCTATGTATTTTTAATTAAAGCTGTTGCATTGTGGCTGCATTGCATCTGGGGTTCTGCAAAAAGTTACTTGTCGTGCTCAAGTATTAGGGACCCTTAAGCAGTTCCTAAATGATTTATCATTATTATTCTGCCAAGATCTTTATTCATTTCATTTCTGCCCCCCTATGTAATCTGACATTTACAATTGCTTTCATCCAATGTTGTTTTTATTATACTTCTTCGACTGTTTGGTTTTGTGACTTTTTAAATTGTGAACTGCCTTGTGAGGCCTTACCCAAAAATCAAGGCAGAAAGATATCAAGTAAATAAACAGTGTGTTATTACTCCAAGGGCTGACGCAAGAGAAGTTCAGATGTGAGATTAGAGGTGCTTTACATCTTGCGCATGCATAATCTTTTTGTAAGAATGATGGGAAGAAGGGGAAGGAGAGTTTGGATTTGATAACCTGCTTTATCACTCCCCTTGAGGGGTCTCAAAGCGGCTAACCATCTCCTTTCCCTTCCTCCCCAAAACAAACACTCTGTGAGGTGAATGAGGCTGAGAGACTTCAGAGAAGTGTGACTAGCCCAAGGTCACCCAGCAGCTGCATGCAGAGGAGTGGGGATGCGAACCCGGTTCCCCAGATTACGAGTCCACTGCTCCTACATTACACCACACTGACTCTCAAAAGGAGAGAATTAAGATGATTTAGCAAATGGAATAACCAGTGCTATTTTTTATAAAAAGAGGTGTCGGAACTCATCATGAACACCTCCCCCATTCTCTTAGAATTGCAATGGCGCCCACCTGAGAGGAGCTGGAACGGAGTTCGGTGAGTTCCAGCTGAAAAAAAGCCCTAGGGGTAACCAACATGATTCCTTCCAGATGTTGCTAGATTCCATCTCTCATCTGTCCCAGCCAGCATAGCCAGTCAGGGATGATGAGAAGTATAGTCTCGCAATATTTGGAGGGCACCACATTGGCTATCCCTGATATAGCGTTAATAAGATATAAGTATCATATGAGTACATAGAGACACAGAACTGTACAGTGGGAAGGGACCCTGAGGATCATCCACTCCAACCCCTTGCAATGCAGGAATATGCAGCTGTCCCATACGAGGATCAAACCCATACGAGGACCTTGGTGTTATCAGCACCATGCTCTAACCAACTGAGCTATCCAGTTGCCTAGATAAGTGAAGATCAGGTAAAAGCTATGCCTTCAACATACAGCAGAGGCTATACAATGCACCTCTGCACTGCCAGATCCACCTCTGTGGTGCCATTTTGATAATGAAGTTTCTTCGCAGAGGCGTTGTACAGAAAAGGAAATGGCTGGCTCAGATGGCTGTCTCCACCTTGGCTCAAAGGAATAGATCAGAGATACAGATGGTTCGGATATTTACTCAGTGGGTTTGGTCTTTATTCCCCAAACAACTGAAAGGTGTGCAGAGGAACATAGCTGCCAAGTTATCCCTTTTTTAAAGGGATTTTCCCTTATGCTGAATAGGCTTCCTCGCGAGAAAAGGGAAAACTTGGCAGCTATGGCAGAGGAAGCCTGACAGCACCATCAGCTTAAGTGTGCAAATCTTAATGCCAATAAAGGGGGCTGGGGCGACATCCACACCCGATATTTAAAGCACTCTTACACCACTTTAACAGTTCTGGCTTCTCCCAAAGAATTCCGAAAACTATAGTTTATTAAAGATGCTGAGAGCTTTTAGGAGAGCTCTCCCAGGACAATTCCCAGCACCCTTAACAAACTACATTTCCCATGATTATTATTTTGGGGGGGGAGCCACGACTGTTAAAGTGATATCAGAATGCGTTAAATGTAGGGAGTAGCTATGACACAATTCTCCTTTCACCATACAGATGTTTCATGAAGGTGAGGGATATCTCAGTCAGTAGAGTGTGAGACACTTCATCTCAGGGTCAGGGCTTTGAGTCCCATGTTGGGCTAAAGTTTCTTGCCTTGCAGGGAGTTGATCACCATGGTCCCGTCAAACGCTACAATTCTATGATGCTCATCAATGAATTCAACTGATGTATCAATGTAGAGTAAATAGAGAAAAGTTCTATTACTGGGACTAATTTTGCCGTGAGAACACACACATAATCCTGCTGCAAGACCTAATAGCCAGAACTCAGCTGGGTGGGCAGGTTGCCACTACAACTTTGAACTGTAGGTTGAGAAAATCTGCCTTAAAGGGACTCAGCCATGTCAGTTCCCTTGATTGGTCAAAGCTGCACTTTTCAAAAATTATTTTTATTTTTACAGTTTGGACCATTACTTTAAAAAATAGCACTGAAAATGTCCTGCATCAAGATTTCACAATGTGTTATTGATTTTTTAAAAAAAGATTTTTATTGAAGTACGAGAATTTTTACATACATTATATTCTCTCCTTCCAATGTTTAATTTCCCGTACCATTTTTTCTTTCCCTTCCCACCCCCTCCCTCACCCATAATCCATTGGAAGGGTTCAAGCAGTTGTCCTCAGCCACGGGCACAATGTCTTTAATTTCCACTGAATGTCTTCTGGTCCAGTAGTTGTTATCCATTGAAGATAGGGGTTCCATCTGGTCCTTATCACAGTAGACTTGGCCTTCCATGTTATATCCTGTGACGTTACTGCCACGATGTCTGACTGAATAAATTCAAACAGATAATTGGTCCAGACCTCTACTGTCCATTTTTCTCTAGGTCAAAGCTGCACTTAAGAAAGGAAGCTGGTCCAACCTTCTCCTAATGTCTAATCCCTCTAAACCCTAAGAGTCAGGGAGGGGATTCATACACACAGCTTCCAAAGACAGACTAAAATGCATCATTCCTCTGGCAGGTCCTGATACCTAAATATGCTACTGCAAAGGGAAGATTGGATGGTTAATAGTTTCTTGTTAAAGGAGATTGAGAGTATTGTGCAGTTTTGTGCCTTGTCTCTGTGCAAGCCGGTTTTTTTTTTGTTTCCTTATTGTTTTGATTTATTTTCCTGCAGACTTTTTAAAAACCCTTTTCAGGTGGAAGGCAGTCCATAAATTTAGTTAATAATAACTTCAAGTCCTGAAATCATAATGATTGCCTAACATGAATCAAGGGTATAATAATGTGCTCCCAATAACGTGCAGAACACTTTGCATATGAGATTAGCAATGCAGAATAAAGACATTAACTCATTGTCGGGTAAGTGATCTGTACTGTGTGAAAACAGGCAGATCGCAAAATGTGGCATGTGACCCAGAATTGTTTGGGGCCCAAAAATATAAGTCACCCAGGTATTTTTCTCTGTCCAAAATAACCAAGGAAATACTTCTAATGATTGGGGGGGGGAGTTAGTTCAAGTTTGATGGTGGCAACTAATTCCTTCTCTTCTGATTATATTTTTCAAATCTGATTGGTGAGAGGGGTTTGTATACATTCAAGCATATTGTTCCCCTTATGTTCCCATAACTTATTATCCTCCAGCATTCTACTGAGAACCAGATGGACACAGATGATGAAAGGAAATATTCTTCCTACCAACAAACAGGCATTATTTGTTTCAGAACAAATAAAAAGAATGCCTGGATATAAGTAAGCATTTGATTAACAGTTTGTTGCTGCAATGCATATCCCCCTTTAATTTCAAGCATTGCATTCTGCAATTTCAAAACCTTTCAAAATGCACACACGCAAACATCTTTGATCTGGCAAGCCTTTTAATAAGTGTTCTAAAAGTCACCCTAGTTTACTTAGGGTAGCTGCTGAATACTTCTCAAACTGGGATTTAGCAACAGATTGGTGGCTAGCTTTTCTAAGGGATTTATGGGAATTTTCCTAAGCACTACTGTAATAGATCTCCTGTGCTGATGATGATTGGAATGGCAGTAGCTAGGCCTACACAGAGGTCTGTAGGAAGCCTCTACAAAGGCACATCAATCAGGACCTGATATTGTATAGGCAAGCCTGGACTACAGTTTGTGGGCAAGTAGAAATCCACTGCTTCGGTTTTAGGAAAGAACTGCCCCCAAAAGAATCACACATCTTCATTCATTGCAAATAAAGGGATGGTAGATTTCCAGTTACACAAAACTCATCTGCCTTGGTTGACCAGTCAACTAAACACACCCTTAGGATTGATCTTCCGGGAAGTCTTCCTCCAAGAATTCATAATTGCAGGGGTTCACCTGGCTAGTGGGAATGAAAAGAGGTCGATGAGAAAGCTGGATACATACTATGAAGCATTGGAAGGATTCTTAGAATTATGACTTTGTTAATTATGGGTGTTTCTGAAGCTGACTACTGAATACTGACTCATTGTCGACCAGGAAAATGCTCAGTTGACCATCATTGTAAACCATTAACCAAGACCAGTAACACCATTTCCTTTTTGAAAAAAGGTTTTTTATACAAACTTACTTATGCTTCCTTTGATGCATATCCCACTAAATTCAATTGGACTTTCATTTGAATAAAGAATCTGTAGGTTTAGCTTTATAGTTTTAAAGACAGAACTGCATGTGATACTAAAAAGCCTCTTCGGGAGTTCAAAGGAATGTGTAGATAGAGAGCTGAGTGTCATTAGCATACTGATGATACCCCACTACAAATCTTCTGATGACATCTCCCAGGAACTTCATATAGATGTTGATGAGCATAGGAGAAAAGATTGACCCCTCAAGAACCCCGCAAGTTAGCTCTCAAGGTGCTGAGCAATAGTTCCTCCAGTGGAAATTGGCCTTGGAGGTAGGAGCTCTGGAGAGGCAACATGGTTGCATGCAGCCTCTCTCTCTCCCAGCCCAGCAAAGTTCATCCTTAGGCAGTTCAGTGCCATGTCTGGGCTTGAAGCAGGATTGAAATGGGTCCATACAAAGTTCAGGTAAGGAGCAGGTGCACAGAGGGACATTGGAGGTGGGGCTAGCATGCATACACCCTTCCCACTTTAACCCCACCCACATTCTTTTAAATGCCTGAAGAGTGCTTCTATTATGCTGTCTTTGAAATACAAGGATTCAAGCATCACAAAGCTGCTAGAAAGAAGAAATGAATCTTGCAAATTAATATTGCAAATACATATAATCTGTTGTTAGACTCCTTGAAATTTCTCAAAGTTTGTAGCAGGCATAGCAGATCTTCCTTCATTACATGACAGAGAAGTGGTGGCTTATTTTCAGGGCATGGGAATCCTGTACAGCATGAAAGCAGGTTTCCTGTTATACATTGGATTTCCAGAGATATAGGGTGTTTGCTCCTTATGATATAAATGTATGAATCGTGATGTTTCAATGGAAATTGCTACTAGGCTGTCTGCCAGAGGCTCTCTGGCACCTTATCTTTGCTCAGCGCCATCAAAGTATGTAGGTGGCCCCCACATACAACAGGAAACTATAAGCCACCATTTTATATTTCCCACAATGCTCCAGGGTGTTCCACTATGCCAGGTGCCCTGGGACACTGTGGAAAATGTAAAACAGGAACTAATAGCCACTTACCACTTGACATGGTGAGGCAAACATCAACACTGGTGAACTCTGGGACCCCGGCAGAGCCAAGATGTCTCTGCTACCTACCATTCTTTGAGTGGAGATGGGCCCTCAAATTGAAAAAATGCTCAAACCATGTAGTATTCTCCTGAGCAAAGGCCCTTTGTTCAAGTCTCCAAAGTGAGCTTCCAGTTGCTCACTTCCTTTACTTCATCCTTAATACATTTTTAAAAATATGGCCTCAGTAAATGTCATATTTTTTTTTCATCACGATAAACACCCACAATTTAAATGCATCCTTATCTTCCCATATATGTGTGTGTCGGCTTCGTTTACAGTAGCACAAGTTATCCTTCATCATTGTAAGGAAACATAAAAGAAAGGGGGAAGAAAGCTGTGTGGAATGATGACTCATGTACACAGCGAGAGGAATGGCATTTAACAATACAGATTTCCTTCTTTAAGTTAAGAAAGTTAGCAGAACAGACATTCCGACTGTACTTTTTTGTTTCTTATCCAACCTTAAAGAAAGCAATATCTACTTTGTTACAAAACAGAAAGCAGGCAATATTTTATATTGCTGCTGTCAATTACGTGATCCCATGTAACCTTTTTCAGCTATTATATTCTTCAAATCTTTCTGCACAAATATTGCCAACAGAATACAGAAAGAGCTTCAAAGCATCTTGGAAGTATTGGAGATGCGAGACAGCTGGCATTGCTTAGAGACTTAAAATGAGATGACCAGATTTCTAATTTATAAAACTGGGACAGCACATGTCAGGGGAACATCACGAGGGGCTTTGTGAAGAGATACCTCCAGCCATTTCCTTTTGTCAGGTATAGCCTTGTTTACTAGGGGGAGGAAAGAGGGGGAAGCTCAAAATGGCTGCGCTTGAAGAAGAGAGCTGTTAAATGGCCAATTAAAATAGCAGTCTTGGGCAGAGGTGCCTAAAAGTCTGACTTGCAAAGGCAGTGTTAAAGCTGGTTGTTCGGTTTGCATTCTTTCATGAAATTCTTTATATGCTTGCACACATCCACGGAATGCATTAGAAAACTTTCTAGAAAACTAATTTCAAGATCTGCCTTCGATCTGATCCACCTCATTATGAGCTCCTGAGCTTTGAATAAAAGAAGCGAGCAAATGTGGTGCAACCTTACTCAGAAGGAAGTCATTTTGTGGGATTTCAGCTGGACGTATGTAGCTTGTATGAGAGATGGAACCAATTGAAATTAAGTTGAGGCCATCAATAATTTGGGTTGCCAAACCACAACCTGCAGGACAACTTCTTCAGCTTACCTCCCCTGCTACTGCTGCTGCCACCACAGACACACATTGCATCAGTCACTTCACTCATTCACCTGTATTTTTCACAAGTCCTGCTTATTGTGAGATAAGAGGCAAAGAGCAACTGACAGGTCTTCGGAATAGGAGAAACAGCCTTTCTGTTGTATTTCATGTAACCTAATAAGAGGATAGGGGACGCGGGTGGCGCTGTGGGTTAAACCACAGAGCCTAGGGCTTGCTGATCAGAAGGTCGGTGGTTTGAATCCCTGTGATGGGGTGAGCTCCCGTTGCTTGGTCTCTGCTCCTGCCAACCTAGCAGTTTGAAAGCACGTCAAAATGCAAGTAGATAAATAGGAACCGCTCCAGCGGGAAGGTAAACTGTGTTTCCGTGTGCTGCTCTGGTTTGCCAGAAGCAGCTTAGTCATGCTGGCCACATGACGCAAGATGAGCACCGCAACCCCAGAGTCGGTCACAACTGGACCAGGGCTCCCTTTACCTTTAATAAGAGGATGGGCTGTGGCTCCATCGTGGAGAACATGGTTTGCATGCCAAAAGTCCCCAGGCAAAAAATGTTCCTCTTCAACCAGGCCTTTAGCTTATTAAACCATCCATGGCCTTTTAAATGTGTATGGATTTGTATAACAAATTCCTCACAGAGGAGTTATTCCAGTCCCCTATTCATTTTGCTTTTCAGCTGTGCAATATTCTTTTTGGCATGCAGCAACCAGAACTGTACACAGTATTCCAAGTATGACTGCACCATAAATGCACATATAGCCATTCTGATACTGGCGGTTTTATTTTCAACTCCTTTCCCTAGTATGGAATTAGCATTTTCCACAGCTGCCGCACACCGAGTCGACATCTCTACTGAGCTAACCCCAACAACCCTGTGGTCTCATTCCAGACTAGTTACCACCAGTTCGGACCCCATGAGCATATATGTGAAATTAAGATATTTTCTGCTGCAACATGCATCAATTCACAGAAGGTGTCAGAGAGGCCCGACTAAAGTCAAGATGTGATCTCCTCAAACTTGGAGCAAGCTTTGCTTGAGGATTTTTTTTTTCCCAGCAACAAAAACCCTGCCCAGGCTACATTCAGATGGAGGGAGAGACTTTGAAAGTTTGTTGTGACCTGCACTTCATCTGCAAGCTAAAAGAAACATATTTGTGTGAGCATTTCATTTGCAAACAGTAAGTGATCCCCTGGCGCTCACCACTGAAACACAGCAAGTGCCTCATGCATCATTTCAAGATTTCTTGCCCAAGGGGAAATGCTGCTGTGGTTCAATATTAAAATGTTGGGTTTATGGTGAAAAATTGTCTAAAACTGAGGCGGATTGAGCAAGCTTGTTGTTGTGGGTTTGTTGTATTTAATGCTTCTGACTATGTTATTGGCTGATGAGCCGTTTGGTTCAGCCGTTCTTAGGAATTTGTCAAGATGTCTCCAGATCATAAATATGTTTTCTTTCTCATTTTTTATCAGATTCAGGTGGAGCTGTAGAGGTGCCATACAGCCAGAATTTACCAGACATAACCAGTATTCAGCCCTCACTAACAGTGTCTGGGTGGAATTTGCTGAACTGTTCAGGAAAATGTGGATGTATGGCAGTGTAGATTTTCATAAATTCCATTAAAAAATAGCTCAAAAACATTTTGTGTCTGGATTTTCACTTTTTGAAATATGACCACCCTATCTCAAGTATTCACAAAACCCATTGTATTATATGGTTCTGTTATAATGTATTTATGTTCATGATTTTGAGTGTGGTGTACATCTCTTGGATACCTTTGTGTCACAAGAGACTAACAAATCTAATAATTAATTAAAAAATAACCCCACCCAGGTTCAGCTCTATATTTCATAATTCAATATTACAAAATATTTTGATTTAAAGCACCTCCCATTGACCACTGAAAGAAACATTTTATGGACTTACCTCCTTTCTTTCTGTTCTTTTTCTTTTTTAAAAAATCACTTACTCTAGCCATTTTGTTAAAAGGACAACCAACAGCCTTTGGCCACAGACAAACTCTCCAAGATAATAAAGGCTTCAAAGTTCTCCTGTTGGAATTATTGATGTGAAAATAAAAGATCAGCAAGCTGAGAAGCTCCCAGAAGGGAGGAAATATATTCTATAGGTGTGAGGCTTCTGAGTCTTACATGAGAGTCAAAGGACTTTATGATATAGAGATCCCTTCTTAGTAATTCACACCATTCCATCACATTGCCATCATCATTGCTATCATCACCTATTATAGCTCTCCCTCTCACTTCAAAGTCACTCCATCCAACCACAGATATAATTTTAATATTCACAGCACTCTCTTAACAAGAACTCTAGCTCAGTATCCTATTTCTCACCGTGCCTAACTCAATGCCTCTGGGGAGCCTAAAAGGATGATATTAAAGGAATAGTCCTCTCCTGCTGTTCTTCCCGAGCAACTGGTATGAGACATGAGACCTCTGGTCCTAGAGGCAGGATATAGCCATCTTGACTAACAGCCATTGGTAGCTCTGTCGTCCACGAATTTGTTCAATCCAAGGTAAGCCTCTTAAAGCACAACTGCACTAGTATCAGGGATATCCTGGCCTGTACACCATTGGATGAGCACATTCTTAGTAGAGGGATGAAGATTTATTGTCTTTTTTTTCCTCCATGAGCCTCATTTGATTGGGTTATGCCCGGGGTGAGTGAGACCAGAGTCAAAAAGCAAGCAGAGCAATCTACATTCACACCACATAAAAGTGAGAGGGTTTAGACATACACCGTTCTACATCCTCCATCCAAGCAAGCCAGAGACACGATTGCAATTCAAGAACGCAATAATAATAAAATAATAATAATAATAATAATAATAATAATAATAATAATAATAAATTTATACCCCGCCCATCTGGCTGGGTTTTCCCAGCCACTCTGGGCAGCTTCCAACAAAACAGTAAAATACAATAATTTATCAGACATTAAAAGGTTCCCTAAACAGGGCTGCCTCTAAAAGTCGGATAATTGTTAATTTCTTTGATATGTGATAGGAGGGCGTTCCACAGGGCAGGTGTCACTACCAAGAAGCAGTGGCATAGCAAGGGGGTGATAGGGGCAGTCTGCCCCGGGTTCCACTCTGCAGGGGGTGACAGTCTGTGCCCCACCCCGCGACTCCCAAGCCAAGCCCCTCCAGCCTCCCGGTAAAAAGCCCGCTCAGCGTGGCATGGCACACTGCGCCAAGCGGGCTTTTAACTGGGCGGCTGGAGGCTCGGGATTTGGGGGCACTGACTGTCACCCCCCTCCAGCTCCAGGGTGGCACCCACCCACAGCGCCGAGCAAGACTTTCTACCTGGAGGCTCCGTTTAGGCTCCGTTTTGAAGTCGCGGGGGCGCGATCCCCCTCTACGTTGTACGCATGCGCAGCTTTGTTACATAGCGACGCATGCATCATTACGTAGTGATGCATGCATCATTACGTAGCGATGCGCCGCCCCGGGTGACACAGCGGCTTCCTCTGCCACTGCCGAGAAGGCCCTCTGCCTGGTTCCCGGCACAGAGGAGGGCCAGTGTGAATGTGGCCTGAATATGGCCTGAGGGGAATTCTGAGAGCCAGATATAGATGTCTGAAGGGTTGCATTTTGCCCCCAGGCCTGAGATGTCCCCCACCCCACCCACTAGAATATAATGGTGTCAGCATATGAAGTAAGCTGAACTACACATTACACTGAGGAAATGAGAACCTTGATACAGGACGGCCCTGTATTTTTAATAAATATAGTTCAATTCATCGTCAGCACAAGCGTACACATTACAATGTCTGCTTGGCATATTTGTTTTTCTCATTTTGTTTCCTGGTGAAGACTATATTTTCATTTCTTTGACTTTTCCATAAAAGATTTTTTTTAAAAAAAAACCAGTTATGCTACTATTGCTTTTGGCATGTTGTTAGATTGCTACCTCCAGGTGGGTGGGTGATTTTATTGATTATAAGCCCCATTACATGCTCAATAAGCATGGGACGCCTTTGCCCAATGGCGCTGAGGCCCATAGATTGCAGCAAAATACTGGGCAAAGTTTTGCCCAGTATCTTTTCTTTGTGGTGGGCTCATGGGAAAAAGCTGTCCCTGAGCCCTTGCTGCAGAGTGGAGGGGAAGCCTATATAAGACTGCTTCCCTTGGATCTCACATTTTGGATTCAGGCTTGCTGTTCCATAAATTGAAAACTTCCTTCCATTCCCAGAAGAATCTGCGATCCAATGAAGATTTTAGAGGAGAAGGGAACGTTTTTCAGACTGGGGGCCACATGCCAGTGGTGGGTGGGGCCCTTTGTACCCTCATACAAAAGCCTAGTTCCTGCACACACTCACACACCCCTTTTTGTCCTTCATCCTGGGAATTAAGAGGTATTATCCAAGTTCAAGGAAACATTCCAGCCTTGCAAAAACACTGAAGGAGGGGATGAAATAGGGTTGGTGATGGGTGTGAGAGTCCTGAGGACCAGATGGAGATGTAGGGTGGGGCATATTTTCTACCTTTGTTTTCATGAATGGAAGATATGGGGGGTGATTTTCACTGATTCAATTTCCCTGGAGCCCCCCCACCGCACCATCTTCCACATTGTCCTGGAAAGTCACCTAGTTCTCCAGAGCATATAAACAGCAGTAGCTTTCAGGAGTGCAGCCATAGAAAAAGGGGGGGAAAGGGCGGAAAAAACAGGTTTCCCACAGAGATCTGCCTATGTGTGATATTTCACTCATGTAATCTCTGGATAATACCCATGGCTATGATTTTCTTTAATAATGACGGTGTGTTTTACGTTTTATTTTGTAATCTGCCTTCAGTGTAAACTAGGGTTGAATAAAGGAGAGTAAATAGATAATTGAAATGAAATCATTTTTTCATGCATCCTCTTTTACTGCCAAAGTCAGCAAACCAATTATTCTATTCTACATTTAAAAAGAAATTACAAAGGAACAGATCCCAATATAGCAAATTTTACACACACACAAATATTTCTTGCTAAAGTAATTAGTTCCTATTTCTCTCTCGCTCTCCTTCTCTCCCTCTCTCTCTTCGGTGATGCAAATAGCACAGAGGAAGCCTTCTGGTTATTTTATTATCTATATAGAGCTTTCTTTTCCTTTGCAGAGGCTCTATGCACATTGAACCAGCACCACGATAAATAAACATAACACTGCCGCATTGAAAAGAATTGGGCTTTTCAGTGGGGATCCACAGAGGGATGTATCTCACTGTTACCCACTGCTTAGAAAAATAGATCATGATAGATGATGAGAGCCAGGCATGCATGGCCAACCCCTCAGGTGGATTCCAACCAAGGAGCATTTTTAATTTATCCACTTCCCTAAGCGATCATTCTGAAGATATACTTACGTGGGTGGAAAGCCTCTCTCATACATACTTCCATACACACACAAACTGCTCGAACTGATAAGAAATACAGAGGCAGCAGCTGACAATAAAATGGGAGGGGGGGAGAAACATCAGAGATTCAAGGCCTCTTGTCAACCAACAAAAACATGCAGATGCTCAAAAGTATTGCAGTAACTTGTTTCAAACACGGGAAAATAGGAAGCTACCTTATACTGAGCCCTTGGTTCATCTGGCTCAGAATTGTCTACACCAGGGGTTCCCAACAAAATTTTCTCGAGGACCCCTCATCGAGCCGCTATTGTGACAAGGACCCCCATTAATTCCTAATCCTAAAATTAAAAAGTGAGAGCCAAATTAAGAGTCTTTTTATATTTTATATTTATACGTTTTTTACAGTTACGATTTAGGTTCAATGGACACTGACAAGATCAGTTCGAGAGTCACTGACTTACTTGCTTGAACATCAAATGCATTATCTTCCTCTTCATCCACGGACCACCTGTTGGGAACCACTGGTCTACACCAACCAGCAGTGGCTCTCCAGGATTTTAGACAGGGGTTTCTACCAGTCTTCCCTTGAGATACCAACGACTGAACTGCGTGCAAAGTAGATTCTCTACCACTGAGCTGCAGCCCTTGCAAGCCACCAATACCCAACATGCACTCATCAATTATTATTTGGGGGGGGGCAAGAAATTTTCCGCACCGGAAATTTGACCTTCCTACACCTCTGCATACAACTTTGTTCTTGCATTAAGAGCAAAAACCCTGTTTATATCCTGCTGTTGCTTCTACCAGACAAGGTCCCAATGTGTGCAAGCCGGGAGCAGCCTCTAAAATTCCTTACCTGCAGGCCAAATTATTCAGCTAAGTACATAAGTTCCTCTTGATCTCATGCCATGTCTTTAAAAGGGTGCAGTAGAAATTTATGACACTGGGCCTGTACAATTCATGCTTACTGCTGACACTCTAATGGAAAGCAGCAAGATCTGCGAGGCATCTATTCTGCGGCATCCTCTAGAAACTGCCCGCACCCTGATTTACCATCTCTTATGTTGAACTGTGATGTTTCTTTCCTGTTGTGAGTTCTCCCAAGGTCTGTTAGTGTGTTTGCGGTTTTCTATTTAACATAGTTGAGGGCTGAGCTACAGCCACCTCCCAGGCAAGAGGCTGCATTTGAGCTAGCAGCATAACAACGAGGTTTAACTTCCCTGGAATAAAAATAAATCATCACAATTAGGAGGAAGAGCACAGAGCCAGGATATCATACAGCTCAATAATGGGGAACTGCCAGAAACCGTAGATCTTTAGGCTACAGAATGCTTTAATTAGCTTGTTTTCCCCACAAACGTATTTGTCTGGGGTTGTATCCCTCCTGACCAGAATGCAAACATTTCCCTTTCAACCTCACTTTTAAAGAGAATTCTTAGGCCTTTTTCTATTACTACCCACCCACCCCCTTTTCAAAATTCCTCTGTAAGATGCAAGCAACCACCTGGCATGACGGAAAAATTGTGTAAATCTCTGTTACAAGCCCATCTGGAGCATCCACAGATATGCTAATTCCAGATCCGTGACTCCGCTGGTGTCACAAGCAAAGCCATAAAATTCAGAGAGCAGCAAGTTTCAAAATACAAATATTTGTGCCAAGTAGCTCTGCGATGTAAACAGTGTTTTGATTCTCCTTTGAATGTGAATGAGTCAAACAATGAATTAGGAAATTGTCTGGAGTGTTGGTGTGATAGTTTCCTCCACCTTCATACAAAAATATAAAAATAAAAAATCCATTGAGATTAGGTCATGGAATGGATCATTGCCCAGTACCCATAGCCTTCCTTCACTTAGGCTGCAATCCTATTAGCATTCCTATGACTTGGGAGTAAGTCCCATTGATCACCTTTCCTTTTGTTCTCTTAGTGGCCCATCAACCAGGTGATTACCTCATAAGGAAGATGTTGTTGTTTAGTCGTTTAGTCGTGTCCGACTCTTCGTGACCCCATGGACCATAGCACGCCAGGCACTCCTGTCTTCCACTGCCTCCCGCAGTTTGGTCAAACTCATGTTGGTAGCTTCGAGAACACTGTCCAACCATCTTGTCCTCTGACGTCCCCTTCTCCTAGTGCCCTCAATCTTTCCCAACATCAGGGTCTTTTCCAAGGATTCTTCTCTTCTCATGAGGTGGCCAAAGTATTGGAGCCTCAGCTTCACGATCTGTCCTTCCAGGGAGCACTCAGGGCTGATTTCCTTAAGAATGGATAGGTTTGATCTTCTTGCAGTCCATGGGACTCTCAAGAGTCTCCTCCAGCACCATAATTCAAAAGCATCAATTCTTCGGCGATCAGCCTTCTTTATGGTCCAGCTCTCACTTCCATACATCACTACTGGGAAAACCATAGCTTTAACTATACGGACCTTTGTCGGCAAGGTGATGTCTCTGCTTTTTAAGATGCTGTCTAGGTTTGTCATTGCTTTTCTCCCAAGAAGCAGGCATCTTTTAATTTCGTGACTGCTGTCACCATCTGCAGTGATCAAGGAGCCCAAGAAGGTAAAATCTCTCACTGCCTCCATTTCTTCCCCTTCTATTTGCCAGGAGGTGATGGGACCAGTGGCCATGATCTTGGTTTTTTTGATGTTGAGCTTCAGACCATAATTTGCGCTCTCCTCTTTCACCCTCATTAAAAGGTTCTTTAATTCCTCCTCGCTTTCTGCCATCAAGGTTGTGTCATCTGCATATCTGAGGTTGTTGATATTTCTTCCGGCAATCTTAATTCCGGCTTGGGATTCATCTAGTCCAGCCTTTCGCATGATGAATTCTGCATATAAGTTAAATAAGCAGGGAGACAATATACAACCTTGTCGTACTCCTTTCCCAATTTTGAACCACTCAGTTGTTCCATATCCAGTTCTAACTGTAGCTTCTTGTCCCACATAGAGATTTCTCAGGAGACAGATGAGGTGATCAGGCACTCCCATTTCTTTAAGAACTTGCCATAGTTTGCTGTGGTCGACACAGTCAAAGGCTTTTGCATAGTCAATGAAGCAGAAGTAGACGTTTTTCTGGAACTCTCTAGCTTTCTCCATAATCCAGCGCATGTTTGCTATTTGGTCTCTGGTTCCTCTGCCCTTTCGAAATCCAGCTTGCACTTCTGGGAGTTCTCGGTCCACATACTGCCTAAGCCTGCCTTGTAGAATTTTAAGCATAACCTTGCTAGCGTGTGAAATGAGCGCAATTGTGCGGTAGTTGGAGCATTCTTTGGCACTGCCCTTCTTTGGAATTGGGATGTAGACTGATCTTCTCCAATCCTCTGGCCATTGCTGAGTTTTCCAAACTTGTTGGCATATTGGGTGTAGCACCTTAACAGCATCATCTTTTAAAATTTTAAATAGTTCAGCTGGAATATCATCACTTCCACTGGCCTTGTTATTAGCAGTGCTTTCTAAGGCCCATTTGACTTCACTCTCCAAGATGTCTGGCTCAAGGTCAGCAACCACACTACCTGGGGTGTACGAAACCTCCATGTCTTTCTGGTATAATTCCTCTGTGTATTCTTGCCACCTCTTCTTGATGTCTTCTGCTTCTGTTAGGTCCTTACCACTTTTGTCCTTGATTATGGTAATCTTTGTACGAAATGTTCCTTTCATATCTCCAATTTTCTTGAACAGATCTCTGGTTTTCCCCATTCTATTGTTTTCCTCTATTTCTTTGCATTGCTCATTTAAGAAGACCCTCTTGTCTCTCCTTGCTGTTTTTTGGAAATCTGCATTCAGTTTCTTGTATCTTTCCCTATCTCCCTTGCATTTTGCTTGCCTCCTCTCCTCCGCTATTTGTAAGGCCTCGTTGGACAGCCATTTTGCTTTCTTGCATTTCCTTTTCCTTGGGATGGTTTTCGTTGCTGCCTCCTGTATAATGTTACGAGCCTCCATCCATAGTTCTTCAGGCACTCTGTCCACCAAATCTAAATCCTTAAACCTGTTCCTCACTTCCACTGTGTATTCATAAGGGATTTGATTCAGATTGTATCTTACTGGCCCAGTGGTTTTTCCTACTTTCTTCAGTTTAAGCTGGAATTTTGCTATAAGAAGCTGATGATCTGAGTTACAGTCAGCTCCAGGTCTTGTTTTTGCTGATTGTATAGAGCTTCTCCATCTTTGGCTGCAGAGAATATAATCAATCTGATTTCGATGCTGCCCATTTGGTGATATCCATGTGTAGAGTCGTCTCTTGTGTTGTTGGAAGAGAGTGTTTGTGATGACCAGCTTGTTCTCTTGACAGAACTCTATTAGCCTTTGCCCTGCTTCATTTTGAACTCCAAGGCCAAACTTGCCAGTTGTTCCTTTTATCTCTTGATTCCCTACTTTAGCATTCCAATCCCCTGTAATGAGAAGAACATCCTTCTTTGGTGTCATTTCTAGAAGGTGTTGTAGGTCTTCATAGAATTGGTCAATTTCACTTTCTTCAGCTCCGGTAGTTGGTGCATAAACTTGGATTACTGTGATGTTAAAAGGTCTGCCTTGGATTCGTATCGAGATCATTCTGTCATTTTTGAGATTGCATCCCATTACAGCTTTTGCCACTCTTTTGTTGACTATGAGGGCCACTCCATTTCTACTACAGGATTCTTGCCCACAGTAGTAGATACGATAGTCACCCGAACTGAATTCGCGCATTCCCTTCCATTTTAGTTCACTGATGCCCAGGATGTCTATATTTATTCTTGTCATCTCATTTTTGACCACATCCAGCTTACCTCCACTCATGGTTCTTACATTCCAGGTTCCTATGCAATATTTTTCTTTACAGCATCGGACTTTCCTTTCGCTTACAGGCATATCCGCAACTGAGCGTCCTTTCGGCTTTGGCCCAGCCGCTTCATCAGCTCTGAATCTACTTGTACTTGTCCTCCGCTCTTCCTCAGTAGCATGTTGGACGCCTTCCGACCTGAGGGGCTCATCTTCCAGCGTCATAACTTTTATATGCCTGTTGTCTTTGTCCATGGAGTTTTCTTGGCAGGGATACTGGAGTGGCTTGCCAGTTCCTTCTCCAGGTGGATCACGTTTAGTCAAAACTCTCCACTATGACCTGTCCATCTTGGGTGGCCCTGCATGGCATAGCTCATAGCTTCTCTGAGTTATTCAAGCCCCTTCGCCACGACAAGGCATTGATCCATGAAGGGGCATAAGGAAGGTAGCCTGGTTTATATTTTAACCCTGGCTGGATGCAAGGGAGAGCAGGGACCTTGAAGTTCCCAACAGCTGTTAATCAAGCAAGCAAGCAAGCACATAGGTCACATTTGTCACAGTCAGGATGCCTATGTCCTGGCCAAGCCTGCACCCAATCTTGTTTTTGTACAATCTTGTTTGTCCTCAGTAACCAAAATTATATTATCAACATATACAAGCAGAAAAGTTGTTTTCCTTCATTTGAAAGGAACCGTACAAAACAAAGTGGCACTAATAAAGAAAAGTTCCAGGGTGGCAACAGAAAGCAAACTAAATATGCTTTTGCAGTTCATCAAAACTATCTAGGAATATCAAGTTATAGGAAAACTGGTGCTATTAACAGTAATCCTTCTTGTTGGTTAATTGGTTTGGCAACTTCCATGCACATGGCATGTGATGCTAATTATTTCCCCCAAGAATTAAATGACAACTAATCAGAGGCAACTACAGTTGCAAATGGCAACTGTGAAAGGAAGAGGAGCAGGTTTGCTCAAGTGTGAATACTGTTTGTAATGAAGTGAGAGCAGTAGTTTACTTGCTCGAATTAACAAATAACAAAGTTTTGAGAATTTAAATTCTAGATTAAAATTGATTACTTAATTGAGAAGGGGATTGTAACAGAAATGGTAGGGCCTAATTTGAATAGTAGAGTGCCTGGTATCTGGTGGGCAGACCAAAGCACTCATTAGGAGAGCTATGAGATTCAGGTCAGAGTCAGATCCCTTGCCAATCCCAGCAGGTATATAACAGGAAGACCCGGTCTGCCCAGGCCGTTCAGTTATTGCAAAAGTTTTTCAGTGTTAATTTTATGTGTTTTTTTAAAATCACCATGGAATTTAACAATAATATCATGTCCTTTAGAGGAGAAATTGTGAATTGCAGAGTTTTAAATACCCGTCATCATCCTTGGCTTCACTCAATTTTGTTTATAATACTCTTCCATTTTTTTCTAGTTGTGAGGGTGGGGGGGTGCGGAGGGCCTCTCTTCATCTAAATCTGGCCCTGCCTCCAGCGGGTTCCAATTTGGCCTGTGCAGCCATTTCCCCCAAACCACACCTACCTGTCACTGGATAGTGTTAGCAGGGTTCAATCCTGCTGGGTGCTGCTTCACCAGCATTTGCAAGGACTGCACAGGCAAAGCAGACTTCTGCAGAGAGCAGGATTGAAGTCCCCACTCACCAGTCTGCTAATGGAGAGTTCATTCCTGCTAGGTGCTGTGGGGAATGCACTGGTGAATTAAATCTCTCCCCAATATGAACTCTGATACATGGACAGGACTGTCTGTTGTTTGCCTGACACCATGGCATCTGGAGATTGACAGGAGCCACCTACCTGTCAAAGTTGAGCCATGGTGTAGGAGGAGGAAAGATTCTCCCACCCCCTGAACCAAAAAGGTTCCCTGCCTCTGAAGTAGATGGTTGAACGACATGGTTTACAAGTTCCTCTCCAACACTGTAAGTCTATGAAAACAAGGACCATGTTTTAACTCAGGACAGATACCTGGAAACAGGAGGTGTCCATGGTAAAAAGGGACTGTTAAAAGTGTGTCCTCGTATTACCTTAAGCAGTTTCTCTATCCTAAGGGAGCACTTGTAAATTTATACAGTCAACTTATTCACAGCAGAGAGTGCAGACCTATGTATCTAAATGCACTTCTGCAGTATTTGTGCTCTGTAACCTAAGGCGTAAACCAGCATTACTTCAGGGTTCCATACAGTAGCATCATTAAAGTTTTTAAAATGTATATTGTATTTGAGAAGGAAGAGTGCAAGAGGCAGGATGGGGGGGGGGAAGGGAGACACCATGTCACACAGTCAAGAGGGAGGTAGCGAGGGGAGGGGGGGAGAGCATGAAAACAAAAGAATAGTAGGGGGAAAACAAGCACAAATAGAAACACACACACGCACAAATTTTTCAAGTCATAACATGTAGAAATGTATGCAGGGACAGTTGTGATTCATAGGCCATTAACAGGGCTGATTTAGGTACCTATTATAGTAATTTAAAAGGGATTTTGTATGCATACTATTTATAATGGTGTCAGTTCCTGCATAATTTCACCCCCTCTGCTAATAACATTCATCAGGAGATGAAATGCTTCTTAAAGGGACTGGCTTGAATGTGGAAGTATGGGAGAAGAAAAGCATTGATTGACTGATTGATTGAGCCAGTTTCAATGATCCCTCATGCATCCCTGGAGATGATTATCAAGTACAGTATTCAACAGTTTGTTTGGAAAGTCTAGAAACACACTTGTCATGTGGTTGAGGAAGCTCATGTCCAGGGCCGAATACAGCCCTCTAGGACCATCTATCTGGCCCTCAGGACTCTTCCCAGGCCACCCTCTCGCCATTTGCCCTTCTCCACACTCTTCCCATGTGCTTTCTGTGTGCCTCTCACATGCCTGGACGATGATGGAGATAGATGCATGTTTGTATGTATGTGTATGTGTGTCCTTTTTGCATAGAAATCTCTCGACTTTGTGTGGCTGGGATGCAAAGGAAATAGTCACACATGTTGCTCCACCCACTTCTGCCCCTGGATTGCATCTCCCAGAAGGCTGTCCTCATGCCCCAAAAAGGTTCCCTATCCTTGGTTCAGGCCTCTAGTTCCATATTAGAGAGACAAGGTTCTCTGTTCCTCTTGTATAACTTCTGGGGAAAGCATCCTTTGAATAAACAGGCAAAGTACTACAAGCCACAATGACTGGCATCTCCCAGCAATGGGGAAATCTTCTGGAGAAGTGCTTAATACATTCTGTGTGTTAAGTTAAGAGCTGCCCTTCAGGAGCCTCTGGGGAATTGGGTCTTCATAACTGGGCAGAAGGTGAAGATGCTTAGTAGCTGCTTTGTGTGGGAGGAGGAAGATACAGGAAGTTACCATAGAGGTGGCTTGTGTACAAAGTTGGGTTGCACAAAAGGAGGGCGAGGAGGTTGTAAGAAAAATACTGGGGCCTAACTGGGTCAGTAGAATGTTTGGTATCTGGTGGGCGGGGCTTGTGTGTTATGCTCCGGAATCAGCCCCTCCCTTCAGTGTGTTCTGTTAAGTTTCAGTTAAGAGGGAACAACTGCCACTTCTTGTTTCTTGCCTCAGACTTGCCTCATGTTGCTGAAACAAAACAAAACAAAATCCCTTCCAGTAGCACCTTAGAGACCAACTAAGTTTGTCATTGGTATGAGCTTTCAGGTGCATGCACACTTCTTCAGATACACACAGATACTCATGTTGCTGTATTTAGTGTCTCTCATTATGCTATTTTGTCTCCGTTTTCTTTATTATTGAAGCTTTGTTTACATTTATGTGAGCCCCTTATTTTTCTCAATGAAAGGGAAACTCTGCTGAAGAAAGGTGGGGAATGTCCTAAAAATGCATGAATGAGGGGATATTCCCGGTTTGCCAGGAGAATTGATTTTGTTTTTGGACATGGTGGGGAGGTGAAAATGGGTGCAAAGTGGGACTGCAGACTAGATAGTGAGAAGTTGCTTCAGAAATGGGTTTTGGAAGGTGAAAATGAGGTTTGTAGTTGCATGTGGGGGATCAATATAGGGGATTGATGTGGGGTGAATGACAGGTGAGTGGATCAAGCAAAGATGCAGCACCTAGTGTGTATATATTTGTGGCTGAAATATGGGTTATATCTTATTGTCATGAACTGGCAGGACAATGGGGAGGGCCCGGTAAGGGGTTTGCCAGGACTGGGACACACTGGGTCAAGCAGGGGGGTGGGGAAGGAAATACTCACAGGGTGACAAAGAATGGCAAGGGGATGGAGGTCAATGCCCAGGAACCAGAGCAGCAGGACCTATCCCCAGAGCCAGAGGGACCCTTGTTCCTATGAATACAGTCAGCTCTGAGGCATAGGGAGCAGCGGGAGGGGCACTCTAGAGTCTAGAGGGCCCACACCCCAGCTCCCTAGCTGGCCAGGTGGAGTTCACTAGCTCTAGCAGAAGGTGTGTGATTCCTCAGCTGG
Source organism: Zootoca vivipara (assembly GCF_963506605.1). Taxonomy (NCBI): domain Eukaryota; kingdom Metazoa; phylum Chordata; class Lepidosauria; order Squamata; family Lacertidae; genus Zootoca; species Zootoca vivipara. The sequence goes on along the minus strand of NC_083283.1, from coordinate 52,685,284 downwards.
AGTAGGCTCAGAACAGGGGAGGGTCATATGCCCCATCGAGCCCAGATGGTACAATCAGCATGCAAAGTATAAAAAGGGCAGCAGAGGTGAGAGGTGCTATGTCTGCTCAACTGCCCATGTTGGTGGGCCTTGGGTTGGGTGCTTCTGGGGCTCTATGGGACTGTGTTTGGGGTTTGACTTTGGACTGTATTCTGACTGCTGGACTTCAGGCTTGGCTACTTGGATTGACCCTGGACTGTGTTTTCTGGCCTTTGGAACTTGGCATTCTGTCTTGCTGACAGGTAGGTCAGGGGTTCAGGACACTTAGTCTCCCCTTGTTTATTGATATATTAGTCATTTTTGTATTGCTAAATGAACTGGTGTTAAAGTATCAAACCAATGGTTTGTTGTAGTATATTTGCTGTCAGATAATTCTTCATATTGTTTTTCTTTTTAAATTGTTTTTTTCTTGTATGATGTTATCAGCTGCTTTGGGCTTCCTTTTGGAGAGGAAAGGAGGGTGTAAATAAATTGGTTGAACGTAGGGTTAATAAATTGAATTTGCTGTCTGCCTTAGTTCACAATCTGCAAAAGTGTCATACAAGATAACTTTATTGTCAGTGCTGATCTAAGGCTCAACATTTTTCTCATCAACTATAACTCGTTGCTACCAGCTTGCAATAAAAGGCATTTCAGTGACAGCAACAGAATTTGTGTGTGTGTGAGAGAGAGAGAGAGCACGCATATGCAGGTTTGATACCTAAAATTAGTAAGTTGCTTCAAAAGGACATTTCCCACCACCAAACAAGCCTATTATTTTAGATTTACTTTTCAGAAAGTTGTAACTGTGACTAAGATAGAAAGGGAAACATGGCTGCTATATGTTTAATAGTCAAGTAGAACAGGGAATGTTGGGAAGTGCAACCTCTCATTGAGGTGAAAAAAGGACCTATGATAAGCTATATGTGATATTAGAAGGTGGTATAGCTCAGGTGTGGCTAACCTGTGGCCCTCCAGATGTTGTTGAGGACTTCCTCATCCCTGACCATTGGCCCTGAAGGCTGGGACCATGGGACTCGGGAGTTTGACAAGGCCTAACAGGCCAGATTCCGTACCCACCCCAAGCCTTGAATTAAATTTGCATATTATGATGCATTGCTTCTAATAGCTAGTTAGTAATGATATACAGTATAGTAACTTTGCTTTTCGTTATGTATGCTGCCAGGTTTGTGTTTTCATAGGATTTGCCTTCTCTTGTGTTGCTTTCTGAATTTATGCATGTTGATTGTAGCTTTCATGACATAAACAATATTATCCCGTTCTAAAGAACAGGTTTGTAAGTGATCAGAACTCTGTGTCTGTCCATTCTCCCCCACCAAAAAAAGTGAGTGTTGAAAATCGGTGAGCAGTGCCCTCTTCTGGTTGTTTGAATTAACACACATTGCTGCTCTGTAATGAGAACAAGAAGTATTGTAGTGTCTTAAAGACTTAACCATTTCAGTTTGTCTGATAAATATGTTCTCTATAGAAGTTTAAATAAGGGAAGTGGGAATCTAAATGATTAACAAAAGCAAAAGGATGGTGTATCACTGCTCTGAAATAGTGTTATTGATACAGGAATTTGAAGACACAGCTATGAACCCAGCCCAACCCTTTTTACTTCCAATGTGTTCACACCTAGTTTTTCAAGCATGAGCAGAAGTGGCTGATTGATTAGGCCAAAGAGGGCATGGCCCCACCAACCTCAGCCAGCCCTCACCTGCCTGCCTTCCTACTTCCAACTAGTTTAGGGTGTGGCCTTGGCTGTCAGCTCCCTCCTTAATCTTAGATTTGTTCGTGAAGAATGGCTCTGCCTCTCTTTGGCTGTGGTTTGCCTCTCTTTGGCTGTGGTTCCCTCTGCTACTGGGCACTCTCTCTTCCACTTTACCAGTCCCAAAGGATACCAGTCACCACTGGGCAAGAGCAGACTGTTTCCACTGTAGCTGGGACTAGGTAGAGGGGACAAATCTAGTTCTTTTTTCCATTTTAATGTACCTGATTCACACTTCCTGAAAAAAATGCATGAACCAAAACACAGCTATCCTTTTAAATTTGCACTTCCCTGAATTTTGCAATGCAGTTTTCCAAGCAGATAATGTGTATAAAAAGGTGTATGTCAGGAGGAAATACACTAAAACATGCTCATGAAAATAACATACAAAAATGCATTATGTTAGGGGAAATTGCTTGCAGAAGTGTGAACTGAAAAGCAGAAGCTGGGTGGCATTCAACTATGGCTACATTCACCCGGCGGTTTGTTCCATTTTCCTGACATTTCCATAATTTCTGCATTGTATCTGAGTTTTCACATGATATAAACTCCACTTCCAGAAAATAGTAGAATATAGAACATTTCAGTGTTTCCAAACTTTTTTTTTCTGGGAGCAGATAAAGGATCACTGAAGTTATGCTATATTTCTTTGTTCTGCTTCTGCACTTGGGGATGAGAGGCCTTATCTGCACTGGCATTCTGTCAGCTTTTGAAGACTTGCCTGTTTATATGGGAATTTGCTTGATCTCTAGAGCTGTGTCTCCTGTGTTAATTAATGTGTGTTTAAACAGAATTGCTTTATTGCCTATTTTGATTATGGGTGTGTAGATTTGAATGTTTTAATGGAATTGTTTTGTTGTGTGCTTTAATTGTGGATGTTTATATTTTAATTCTCATGCAACTGGTTTTTACACTTGTAAGCCTATGTTGACTTTAAGCAATACATAAAGTCATCTACCATATATTTTTGAAAGTCATTTGTTCTCTCTACATTTGGACACAGTAATCAAATTTTGCATGATGGGTCCAGAGATCAAGGAGCAAGCTTTTGGATGTAATTAGATACCATATTGACTCAAAATGGCATACTGAACATTTCCAAACTGCTGATTTTAACCAACGTTTTCAAAACAGAACTGGTTTGTTTGTTGGAATTTCTGAGCAATGTCTAGTAAGAGACTACTAGCAAATAATTAAAACTATGGAACCTAGCCTTTCCAAAAGCAGCATGCACTGTTTCTAACATGACTGGCATACCATTCAAAGTGTGACTATTTGGCACCGACCCTGGCAGGTGGAAACAAGGAATCCTTCCTGGGATCCCCCAGTCTGATCAGGGTGGTGGATATTTTGAATTTGGAATGTAAAGGGGATGGTGTGTTCTGTGGCATAAAAAAAAATAAGGAATTTGAAAAGTTGTTTCTCAGTATGCAGTGTGTTTTACAATTTATCTTAGAACATCCCTATGAGACAGTGGTAGACTGCAAGGCAGCAGAAGTAGGATTTGCCCTTCCTTTCTGCAGATACAGGAACATAGGCTTTCATTTCCAAATGAGAACAGTGTGCCCTGGGATAACTGCAGAAATATATGCAACCTCTCTTCTTTTTCAGAAATGTTTTGTCATTCATTTGAGGAAACATCCCCTCTGTCTCAGTTTAAACAGATGTAGCATCACTGCACCTGGCAGGCAAGGAACATTATTTTTTATTCTGATGGATTTCAACAGTCTCTTTGTATCCATTGTGGACATTTAGTTCTGAAACTAATCTAACTTATGGCAGATGAAGCTCTGCCAATTTCTGAATGCTTTGAGAGCAATGTTTTTGCCTTCACACTGGCACTGCCAAAGTTTCATGCAGGGATTTATGGAGGTTATAGTGTTGTTAGTTGTTTCCTGGAAGCACAGTTCAGTGAAACCATGGGGAGGCAAGGCACAGGGTTCATTAAGTGATGCTTTATTATTCAAATGAGTTGTTAGAGGCGCTCTCCCTCTCCTCTGCCAATCCAGTTAACTTTGCCTAGGAGTTCAGAGGTTGTCTTTCTGATAAAACTGTTGTAATATACAGTTACAGATTTACACTTGGGTGCATGAAAGAGTTAACCTGAGCCCAGAGCTCAGGTTGCAAGTGGGTGTGGCTTAGCAATTTCTCAGCAGTCTCTGCTCATTCCCTCCCTCCCATCTTTTCTCTTTATGCTTCCTGGAATAAGCAAAAAGCCATGCAGCCATGGCTCCCTGCAAGTGAATGGAATCTCTCTAAAAGGTTATTTTAAAGCCTGCACCTTTTCTAACCCAAAGTGTACACAATCCTTTTCTAAGGAAACAATGTACTTTTCTTTTTAAGACTTTCAGAGCCTTTTTCACCTTTATTTTACTGCCAGTAGATGGGGACTTGTTTGCTGTAACTTGTGGAAACTCTGCAGGTAAAATAGTCCCTTATCAAAGCTAAGTGTCTGTGATTTATTCTAGCTCAAGTAGTTTTGTGGGGTTTGGTTGTGTAAAGGTAGATGAGGGCAGCTGCAAATCTAACCAAGTTTTAATGTGCCTGGAGCAATCACAATTGTGTTAACTCTGCTGTGAGAGAGTAAGAATATCTTCTAAACCTCTCTCTCTCCAACAAAAACCGCTCAAATGCACACACACAAGTCTCTTGCTTGCCTTGAAGTGCTTGCTTTGGAATGAATGGGGACTCCAATACCTGGAAAAATAAAGGTAGACTACAGCCTTCCACAGAAGATCCACAAGTACTGTTTGCACTCAAGGAACTTTGTCTTCCACAGTTAACAGTGGAGTCCAGGCAAATATTCACATATCAGTCTCCCATTATCTGAGAGTTGTCCAAATATCATGCCCCAAAATGATGGTGCTGGTTTGAGCATTGTGTGTGTGCATGCGTGCATGCATGCATATGCATGCTGCCTTTCCACATAAAGTGATGTATAACAAGCAACAAATATCACCAAGTATATAAACAAGATGGACGAAATAATCAGTGTTGCTTCCCTTCACAAGCACCCTGTGAAGTGAATCATTATTTACTTTAATGCAGTTGGAGAGCAGGATGTCTAATAACACCCAGTAAAATCACATGTGAATACAATTTTGGTTCCAAAAAAGCAAAGATCAGAAAAAAATATTTTCTTCCTTGTGTGAGAGACAAAGACAGATGAACGTACTGTATTCACCTGAATATAAGCTTCACTCCTCCCCCCTCAAATTCCGACTGTGAAAAGTGAGGCTTATATTCATGACCTTATGGTATGCAGCCAGGAGTGTGGGGCAAACAGCGCCAGGAGTGTGGCAAAGCGGCACCCGCCCCACATGTAGTCCCCCATCCTCTTCTCCCAAGGCCAGGATGGGAGAGAGCAAGGAAGGGAAAAGGCCACCGCCAACACATCGTGGCTCCCCCCCCCCCGCTGCTACCCAGTATGCACCCAGGTTCAGCAAGGAATGGATCGGCTTATATTCGGGTATTTTCCCCCCTCTTTTTTATTTCCTCCAATTTTAAAGGTGTGGTTTATATTTGGGTGTGGTTTATATTTAGGTCAATACAGTATATAGAGGCATAAATGCATACATTCCAAACTCCATTAAGGAGCAACACTACTGCCAGCTGAGCTGGCTTAATCCCACAGAGGGGAAAAAAGCCTTTAAAACAAAGTTAAACTTACACTATCATATTAGATGGTGTAAGATCCACTGTGTTGCCAGGGCACATGACTGAGCTGAAAGAGGCTTGTCCAGTCCTGTTACCACCGCTCCCCTTTTTCAGATTTACATCAGTGTAAATTTGACCCAATGAAGCGGCACAGAGCTGAGAGAGTTAAACTAGCACAGGGGTAGGCAACCTAAGGCCCATGGGTCAGAAGTGGCCCATGGAGGCCATTTAACTGGCTTATGAGCCACTCCCAAACCGAGCCACCCACTCGGGGAGTTCCCACGCGCTGCAATAAACCGGCGCAACGTGGTGCGGGGGACTCTTCCGCACCTCCAGATATTGCTGCTGTGCATGCCTAGATGCCAGAAACCGTGTCTGCACATGCCCAGATGCTGGAAATCGCTTCTGTGCAGGTGCAGTTTTCGGCATCTGAGCATGCACAGAAGCTATTTCTGGTGTCACGCTGCAGCAGTCCGGCCCACGGAGGATCTCTGTGGGAGTGATCCGGCCCATGCCCGATAAGCCTAGCCAACCCCTGAACTAGCATAACCCCATTTCAGCTGGGACAGCCAAGGACCTGCCTTTTCCAAATTTGCTTGTCCTGGTAGATCTTGGGTTTGGATTGCACTGGATTGCACTATCATTAAACTCAATGGGTTGTATTCAACTTTTACTCAGCGTAGGCCCATTGAAATGAATGGCCATGACTAACTTTGGTCCATTATTTCCAATTGGTCTACTCTGAGTAAAAGTTAAACACACAACTGGAAATGGAACTTACACCTTGCATAAGATGATACTGTGAGGCTGCAAGCCTGTATACACTTACCTGTGAATAAGTTGCATTGCACTCCATGAGACATGCTGTATCTGGGTATACATGTTCAGACTTGCACTATAACTTCCTCGTGCATAGAATGCAATCTTGTTTTGCATAGCTGGATATAATTTTCTCCAATTTAAACAGAGCCAGCAATATGCCCCCAAAATTATTTTGACTCAATTGAATCAACATTCTGAAGATTTTTATGCAGCAAAAACGTGTGGCTTGTTTCTTCCCTCTCTCATGTCCTTCCATTTTGAGTCTCAAGTGGATCTTTTTGTGTCTACTTCATGTTATTGTCTTCTATTCCTTGAGCAAACACCCTGTGTGAAATATAGATTACCCTCTACACAGGCAGGCGGGAGCAATTTGGATGATGACTTATCCTTTCAGGCACTTCTCTGTCACAGCTACTCCAGTGAGCAAATCAAGAAGGAAATGTGGAACTTCACACTTGGCTATTGTGACTGAAGAAAACTCTAAAATCCTGATTGAACCTTTAAGTAGTACCCTGTGCAAGAATTTATTGTTGGTGTGAGGTGAGGTGGAAATGTTAAGCTTGGAGTGCTGCAAAAATAGGTCATCTCCCATAACATTAGATAACCTAAAAGTCTTGCTGTGGATTGAAAACTTTTAGAAGTTTTGCAGGAACACAGGGATACTTGTGGTGAGGTTGGTTGGTACAGAGAGAGAGTACTTGAAAAACATTTTTATGAAATCTCAGATGCACAGGAACTTATCCATGGAAAACAAGAGAGAAACCAGAACTATGCTACTGCTACTGAATAGCTACTTTCCATGTCTGGGTTCCATGTTGTTGGCCACAGAGGGGCAATGCTACACTTCTGATGAAGTCTGTGCCTGCTAGGAAGGTGAAGAACTTACCTTCAGTGAGAGACAGGCTGCTCCACCCTACTCCATGTATAGTGCATAGCCTAGGTTTGCATGCATGCAGATGTGTAGGTGCTGTTGTGATTTTACAGGTTGGGGGGGGGGGTCAGTCTGGATTATACCGAAGGGTTCCTTCCAAACCTGTGATCCTATGTATATGAGGATTAGTTTCTTTGAAACATAATGGCCTGAGATTGCCAGTTAAGTGGCAGCATTTACATGTCCAGAGGCAAATGGGTGGGCCTTTCTCTTCCTCTTCTGGCTGGATTTTGTCATTCTAGGATGTAGAACAGGCATCCCCAAACTTCAGCCCTCCAGATGTTTTGGACTACAATTCCCATCTTCCCCGACCACTGGTCCTGTTAGCTAGGGATCATGGGAGTTGTAGGCCAAAACATCTGGAGGGCCGCAGTTTGGGAATGCCTGATATAGAATAATAGGTCAAGGCAGGTGTTCTGTGTTTGTGTCCGTGTGCGTGTGCATGAGAGGGGGGGAGAGAGTTATTTTGGCTGATGCTGAAAGCTGGAAACATACGGTACAGGCTTATCGTTCTCTGTGTTGGGCCCAAAGCTATGGCTTGGAGATGTCCCTGGGAACCTAACAGGTAGAGAAGACCTGTTGGAGTGTTGATAGGGTGAGCCTTTTCAACCAATGCTCAGGTTGTATATTAGTGTAAATAAAACCATGTATTCTAAAGACACCACAGTCTTCATTAACTTTCATTTCAAGGAAACTGACCCCAGGTAGGCACGGCACTCCTGGAGTCTCTTGCTCCTTAAAAACTGAGGTGCATGCACCAATAAATTGAAATGCAATAGCCATACTAGCATAATTTGTTTTGCATTGACACTAGTAGTGCTGCCAAACATGATCTGAGCACAGCTGAGAAATCTAATTCAGGAGGCTGGATGCTATCTGTGATAGAAAACGAAAATAAGGGTGAACTACTATGAACTCATTGCCTTCAGCAACACTCTGGCCCCATCCTCACTATACATTTAAAGCAGCATTGTATTACTATAAACAGTCAAGGCTTCCTCAAATAATCCTGGTGACTGTAGTTTGCTAAGGATGCTGAGAGTTGTTAGGAGACCCCAATTCCCCCCGGTGCTTCAATTCTCGGTGTGGTGTAACAATCAATGCCTCTTTCCAGGAAGCTCATACATTTCCTCTGGGATTGGGTGAATGGAGAGGTGAGTGTGCCATCCCAAAACAAAGAAATTTAAATGTGTACTGGAGCCTGCATACATACCGTAGGACAAAACAATCCATTGCTTTCCCCATAGCAAACAAACTCTGTGACTAGCATGCAGTTGCAAAAACACTAGTTTGCACTTGTGCATGTTGGGGAAAGCATACAAGTGGAAGGGAAGAAAGTGGAGAGCATGAACGGATGGGGAAAGGGCTAGGATTTGCTGACCCCATGTGAATGATCTACAGTAGATACAACCTCCATGACATGATCATGTGAGAACCAGCCTTCAATGTGTATATTTCCGTTTCCGAGCACAATTCAAAGTGTTGGTGCTGACCTTTAAAGCCCTAAACGGCCTCGGTCCAGTATGCCTGAAGGAGCGTCTCCACCCCCATCATTCTACCCGGACACTGAGGTCCATCACAGAGGGCCTTCTGGAGCCACGAGAAGCCAAGTTACAGAGAGCCAGGCAGAGGGCCTTCTCGGTAGTGGCACCCACCCTGTGAAACGCCCTCCCATCAGAGGTCAAAGAGAACAACAATTACCAGACCTTTAGAAGGCATCTCAAGGCAGCCCTGTTTAGGGAAGCTTTTATTGTTTGATGGATTTCTGTATTTTAATGTTTTGTTGGAAGCCGCCCATAGTGACTGGGGGAACCCAGCCAGATGGGTGGGGTATAAATAATAAAAAATGATTTATTATTTATTATATCTATGCCTAAGTACCGGTAGCTGTATAACTGAAATGCATCCTTATTAGCCACCTGTTTGCCTGAGCTTCCACGTCCTGCTGTTGCCTCCCTTTCTAGATTGTAAACTCCTTTTATAAAGAACTATGCGCCACCAACCATGGTGCCCATTATGTGTGTGCTTATTTAGGGCATGGCTACTTTCACCCTCCTAGCCCTGACGTTGTTTCCTCAAAATGGGTGAGAGTCTTGAGTCTCACTCCACGTAATATAATACAAGGAAAGAGCCTGATAAAATTGTGTGTTGTTCCATTGGCACCCTCTTATAGGCTTGCCCTGCAGTTAAACCACAATAACAAATAGTAATGGCCTGTTCAAATGTATTACAAAAGGACTATCAACCACAGTTTTATTGACTGTCAGAAAACAATTCCCATTTTGTGAAACAATAAAAATCAAATTTAGTGTAAACTTTCCCAAGGTTAGAGCCAGCAACCTTATAACATCAGAAATGAGAACACTAAAGCCACCAGAATCCAAAAGAAAGCAGAAATTATTTTACAGAAAGGTGTTCTGCAATATACTGACATGTGACCATGTACTGCCACAGCCATGGCCTCAGCAAACGCTTCCAACTTGCTTGTTTTCTGTCCATCTGAAACATTTCTGCCTACTGGGGAAAAGTCAGTGTTTATTTCATCACGATGAAGCTGCAAACACTTAATGCAGCTCATATAATACTAAGTAAGGCTGAGCCAAAAGGGGGCGGATGCAAAGTTTTTTGAAAGGTGCTGAGACAGAGGCTCAGCTTGTTGACTCATCAGTTATTTATTACAGTGATATTACTGGTATATTGTATCTCTCTGATGGTGCCACACATGTGTAATGAGTGCTGGAGGAGGAGAAATGTGTCCCTGCGTGGCATGCAAGGTTTTCCAATAGAATTGGTCTCTTAAAAGTTTCCACCCTATATTAAGTTAGAGAAGTTGCAGCAGACCTTTCTCTAGTTTGCTAGAGAAATTCTTCAGCTGTTTCTCAGTGGCACTGGCTTGGTCCTCACAGCCTGACAGTGAAGAACTTGAGCTCCCAGTTTGGTTTCTGCCCAAGTTTTTAAAGCATAAATCAGATCAGTACATAGGCAAGGCACATGTGACACGGATGGTGCAGCAGGGTACATAAGAGGCATAGATGCACAGCTCAGCGACAACTAAGACATTGATCCAATACACACCCTGGACCTGCAACAGTGAATATTGATCATATTTACTGGATTGATTGCCGTTCTGGACCTGGGACAGGTGAACATCAGCAATTCCCACTCCCATTTCTGACTTTATCAGAATTCTCCCTACCTTTAAGTCCTGGTTTTAATAATGAACTAGTTAAGCACCTTAATGAATGTCTCCCATTGAAACGAGTGTGATTTATTCCACTTAACTTGGACGGGGCTGTGAAATGAGTCTGTGCTGTCAACTCTGGCCATGAAAGCAGGGCAAAGCAAAACTGGAAAATATCCTAGGCATACACTTACTTGGTTTTAGACTCCAGAATGAAGATCTTTAAACTTAAAACAGATAAAAATGACAGATTGGGGTTTCCCCTCCCCATTTTTTTCTTCCTACAGCTCTGTGTAAGCTCCATTTCTAAAGTCTTAAGCAAGACATCAACACCTGTAAAAGCCACATACTCTACAAGGAGCCTTCGTTAAAACTTTACCATAAAAAGTTTTAGTGTGTCAGCAAGGAGGAAGTAGGCAAGTGGAGGAGACTGGATGGCTCAATGTCTCTAAAAGCAAGTTCTTTAGTTAGGCAGTGCAATTCTCCAACACCACAACCCTGCATTGTATTATATAAATTGGATTCAAGTTGATGTCCATGTCTCTTGAATCAGCTGGGATTTCTTTTTTCCTCCTGCTTTTCACAGAATGCTCCTCTGCCAAATACTGGTCAGTTGCTGTTTTAAATTTGTTACCAACTCATGAAAATTAGTTCTTCAGCACAGGAATGCAAATTTTTCTTCCCCAAGAATGCAACTGACAATGTAGAAACCCATCCAAACGGATCTAGACGGTAGTTCTAATTGCATCTAAATAAATCTATGCACTAGAGAAAGTCATGTTTCCTTTGAATTAGAAAAATACTAATAAAAATATCATGATGGGAGAGCAAAGAGATGTTTGCTCTATATATACTCTGTGCAGATTCATGCATCTTTCTCTGTAATTATTAAAATAAGGGTTTTGTCCGACTACATGCTGAGACCTCCTGATATGTTAAAATGAGTTCACATAATACAACTTCATGGGAATATCTAAATTTATTCAAATATGATTCCAGTGGCTACATGCAGGGAGCCTTCTATTCATTAAGAAGGAATAATACCAAGTCACGCTGTTATAATTTCGAGTTCATGGTGTTTAAAGCATAGGCTTTGCTTGCGCCTTCTCCTTCCTACTAATGAGAAGAGAAAGCAGAGATGTTGGTATTTGGAGCTGTAAGTGGATAGATAACAGGAGGATTTTGTCAAGGGCCTTGTATGTTACATCTGATTATTTCCTAGCAGTTATGTGCCCCCTAAATTTTCCATGAAACTAATGGTGCAACTTTTCTTATATATGTAAAGGGCAATGACAAACACAAAGGTTTAATATGCAAACCTATAAATGTCTACTGAGAAGCAAGTCCCACTGAATTCAATGGAACACACAGTCTTGGGTATGTTTCCTGGATTGTGTCTTAAGGGGGCTTCCAGATGACCTGTTTATTGAGCATTTGCCCTGATTTGTTCGCAGGGAGATTAGAAGACATTGAGTATTTAATGAGTGTCCATTCTGGTTTGTTTGCAAGGAGCTGACATAATGTTGCATTGAGGCAAGTGTTATCCCATGCTTCCTGGTGCATTTTTCCATCACTTTCCTAACCAAAGAAACGTTGATATTTTGAGGAAGCAAATTTATTGTGTAAGACCTCTAAATGAACTTGAATTGCATAACTTGATTTTGCCAGTATGTGTTTGAATCCCGCCCCCAAATAGCAACAGTTTGGAAGAACTCTAGTTGCAATGGAAATAAATATTATTTGCACTGGGACATCTTAGTAAATGTGTGTCCAAACTACTTCTGTCACGTGATTCAGTAGGCCTATACAGTATTATTGTCAATATTAAAAAGCATTTTCAGGCCGCCTTTCAACCATTGCTGTATACTCAAAGGGTCCTCAAAGCTGTGAAAAGTATATCAAATAGTAATAACAATTAAGGTGCTTTAAAAGCACAACAGATCAAGCAAGCAGCAGGCACAACTATATATGTAATTTTACATGAATTTCCATTTGCTCTGCCCTTACATTTTTCTTTCAAAGTCCTCTGCGTCAATGGAGGCTAGTCCATTTGAGCCAAGGGGACACTGCCCCACCAACCTCAGTTTCCCCTCAGCTAGCACACTAAGTCCAGGGGGTGACCCTGGCTGTCAGTTTCATCCTCTTCCACAGTCTTGGTGTTGCTACTGTAGAACTCAGCAGGGAACAAAATAAGATCAAAGCCAGAATTAGTTGGCTCTGCCTGTCATTGCCTCTGGCTCTACCTACTGTTGGCCTTCTGCCCTACCAGTTCCAATGGGCCCCAGCTACTGGTTGGTTGGCATCCATCTGTCCTGAGAAACAATGGATTGTGCCTCTGGGGGTGAAGCCAAACCACTATGTTAGCAGCACCAAAGTGTCCTCCCCAGGGCATGTGCCTGGGGAGTGTGTATGGAGGCCTTGGGCTGCCTAGATGACAATGCCCCCCTCTTGCCCTTGCTGATGTGGTCCAAAGGGAAGCAGAGCAATACATTTGGCACCAGCTTGGCTGCAGGAGTTGCCAGGAGGATGCGTACAAGGCGCCATCCAACCATTTTAGGGACCCCACTTCAGATTTGTGTAGGATTTACTCCTTAGCCTTTTCTTCTCTCAAAGATATCCTGAAAGGCAGCAGAGGTTTAGGATCAGAGTTTTCCTTCTCTTAGATGGGCTACCTTCCCAGGTAGACAAGCTCAATCTGCCTCTCACTTCCCAAGAAACTTGCCTTTTTGGCCATTGGACCCACTATTGGTCTCGTCCACTCAATCCACCAGTGTCTGTCTTCACATGCAGAGGAAGTCCCTAACTCACTGAGGGTTTGTTTGAGACTCAGCAGTTGCCCTCACCTGGTTTAGGTGAACAGGCAAAGCCGTTCCTGTTGTGAGGCTGCTGTCACATGCTGACAGCTTCTAGGAGCCACAGGTGAGCCCTGAGTGCAAGGTGGAGACCAAAGGTTGACAAACGATCCCAGAAGGAGCATGATGTGTCCTCCGCCAGAGGTACTACCCCTCCTCTAACACCCCATATACCCCAGCAATCACTGTTCTGCATATACTTAGCATCTAACCCATTGTTATATTTCAAATGACTATTTTGTAAGAAATGGAGATAAATTTTATATTTCATTCATGACTTACGAGACTCATAGTACCGGTTTTATTGGGGCAATCATAAGATTGACTGTGATGGGGAAATGGATGTTGGGGAAATGGGTATTCTTAACATAAGGAAAGGGATATCCAGAAAATATTGAAAGGGAATGCAATGTTTTCTTTCTGTATGTGTATTAGTATGGTTAGAAAAGTTTCTCATATGCCCGGCAGGTATTCACAATATAATCCTGTTAGAAAACAGAAAAAGTAACTTTTTTCTCAAGGTAAATTGGTAGGAGAGGCTCATAAGCCATTTTTTGTTAGTTTGATTATATTTTTCTCCATTTATTTAGATGCTGTTTGCTAGTTTTATTGCAAACTCTCCAAGCCTTAAATGAAATCTATTGAACTTAACAGCTGGAGTCAAGAAAACAACAGAAAAATGAATGGATACTTCATATTTAATAATGGTCCTTAACTGAAAAAGTATCAGTGTTTGTTTCTCTCTTCAAAAAGTGGAGTGAATTTCTTTTGTACATCTGTGCACTGAGACCCACAGATACAAGAGGCACCAACGCTTCAAACTAGGAAATTTAAACAGTTGACAAAACACTGGATAGTTTTATTGTCCATGCAGGTCTACAGCTGTTTCTTCCTAGAGTGGCCTCTAGCCTTCTAGTGCAGGAAAAGACTAAAATGCATTGGGTTGAAATGGTCTTCTACCAGTAGACTCACACCCACCTGAGACAGTTGCAGCAGCAATTGTTAAAAGGTAGTTGTTGTTCCAAATGGAGGTATAGAGAAGGGAAGAGATGAGGCAAAAACAGCAGAGAAGCAGTTAGAATTAAAAGTGAACCCCATGTTGCAAGTTGGTATTAAAGGTGAATTCCAGGTGTGATGAGAATGGAAGGTTAATTGGATTAGCCTACAGCAGGGTTTTCTGGAAGCCTTGGTCAGATTGTATCCATCATAAACATTGCAATCTCTTTAATGTTTCTCAACTACTCTGTATAAAACCATGCTCCTCAATGGTCAGTAATGTCTACGCCCTGATGTCTACGCCCTAGGCAGCTGCCTAGTTGCTCTAATGATAGCAGCAGCCTTGCCCACCTCGATATGCATATTTAGTGCCTGTGAGAAGGGCTCTGTATGCACACTTACATAAGCATGTAGAGTTCCTCCATGCAAGGAGAGATCCTTATTAAATTCCTTCTCATGCATCAGCCATGATGGCAGGACCAACACATGCACCTCACATGTTCATTTGATAGATGAGATAATTATCTGAAGGTGGTATACAATTCAGTACAGTGTAAGTAAATTCCTAGCATAGCCCTAAAGTTCAACTTTGCTGGTGAAAAGTCCAGGCAAAGTAACTTCTGAAACCAGAGGAAATGATTTAAAGACTAGTGTGTATACTGCAGACTCCCTACCCTCCTAAAGAAACGGGAGAAAAAGCAATCAGACTCTCCCCCAGGTGCTTGCTTGACCTGAACTCACTATAGCCACTTCTCAGCAGCTGATGGCAGGTCTGATCACTCTTAAGGTAATTGGCAGAAATGGACCATTAATAAGAACAAGCTGTACAGTGTTGCTTAGGTCAAAGCACTTTTTACACATTGGTTTCAAATTTCAAGGACCATATTTCTGAACAAGCTGTAACCTTTTTCTTTATCGGAGCTATAACTGCATTAGAATTGCAGGACAGAGATGAAAATATTGTTAGGCCGAAGTCACATTACATCTTACATCACCCAGACTATAGTGTGCCACAAGCAAATATGCCTACAGAGCAGGTAGTTCATGATGCCACAGACAAGTGAGCCAAATCGGCTCCTGGCCTCTGGGTGGTTTAATAATAATTAAAATCCTTTATAAAATAACTGCTATGATCACAATGGGGAAATAATTTTTCACAGGTTGGACTCTGAGCATGAGCAAAAAGCACCCACCAAAACATAAAATAAGATTTGGGAGGTGTTGGGGGCACAAGTTCATGTCCCAACATCTTACATGTAGGTCAAAGTCATCTGTGGAAGGAACAAATGTATCAGGATCATATGAAAGAAGACCTGATCAGCCACAACGAAGGGATTTTTTTGTACTTACCAACTTTCTTATTTATTAGCAGGGGAAGCCAAATGCCCCTTCTGCCAGTTTTGTGGGCGGGGCGGATTGGAATGAGATGTCCCCCAGTCCTGCTGGCATCCGCTGGCTTTCAAAGAAGTGAACAGAAGTGCTGCCAATGACAAATATTGCCAAAATGGGAGCTCTGGGGACAGGAAGAGTCTGAGCAGACCTGGAATCCATTGGACCCCAATCTGCCTCTGCTGCCATTGCATGATGGCATCAGGCCCGATCATTGCACTGGCTGCAGGCTACCTCGGCCATTTGCCGACCCTGTGCTTTCCACCTCAGCTGGCAATGTTGTTGAGGCATCAGCAGCTTGCATCTCCGTTAAGACCTTCCAGAAAGCTTTGGGAGATAGGATTATCCCCCAAAAAACTTTTTTACATTCATTTCCCACCTTACTTCCACCATCAAACCCAAGGTGGCATATGTGTGGTCCCCAGGAAGTCTCCCATTCAATCCCTGAGCAGACCCAGTCCTCCTTAGCTTAATCGAGGTTGTGGTCTTATGTGTCTTCAGAATAAACCCTAGAACCAGGGGGGTGCCCCTCTTCTTTTCTGAGAAACGAAATCAAATCAGCAGGGGTGAAACGCGATGCTGAAGAAAAATGAGGGGATGGAAATGATTGAGGATAGGTAGAGAGAACTTTCATTATGATGAAAAGGTTAAATTTAAGTACATGAGGGTTCACCCTGAATTTGGATAATCAGGATCTCCATAACAAAAACTGTTATTTATTCATTTCTGCAGGACTTTAAATATTTGAAAAATAAAACAAATTCTTTAAAGTGTGATCTTATAACAAGAGCAAGCAAGTTTTTAAAATTATACATTGCTGATAGCAGAACTTTTAATGCTACTTTGCTCGGTAGTATATTTTTTTAAAGCATTGTTTCTTGCCTAACCTTACCAGCAGCTTAGCTTCTTGAAAATGATGTTACTGGAAGAAATAATACAGTTCACCACAAGAGGGTGCCCATAGTAAACCAATCATCATCAGTTATATATGTAGCATTACTATAGTGAACTGAAATCTTTGCCAGTCCTTATGCAGCCAAATGGCAATAAGCATGTACAAGAAGAAGGTGCCAGCAGGTTTAAGGGAATCCCAAGAGTTGCATAAATACAAAATACATTGTGCACTTCCTGTAGGGATTTTTGTTCTAAATCTCCAAACAGCCCAGTGAAGACCCAAGGTACTCAAGTCTCCATAGAATTATGACTGATTTGTGCAGGGATGGGGGGAGGCAGAAAACTGCATGGGCATGTTGGTATGGAATGGAGTATACTCAACAGGACAAGGGCACACTGCAACATTTTGTTGTTGGTCAACAAAGAATTGTAGAGTTGGAAAGGACCCAGAGGTTCATGTAGTCCAAACCCCTGCAATGCAGGGAACTCAATAGAAGCATCCCTGACAGGTGCCCATCCAGCCTTTATTCAAAAACCTCCAATGAAGGCGAGTCTTGCCGCTTTCTGAGGTACTCCATTCCGTGGTCAAACAATTCCTACTGTCAGGAAGTTCTTCCTAGCATTTAGTCAAGATCTCCTTTCTTGATACTTGAATCCATTGGTTCAAGTCCTACCCTCCAGAGCAGAAGAAAACAAGCTTGCTCCATCACCCGTGTGACAGCCCTTCAGATATTTGAAGATGAATATTGTATCACTGCTCAGTCTACTCTGAGCTAGACATACACAAGTCCTATTGGTCCTACTGTCCATTTCTGATGTTCAGGCAATAGCAGTCAGTGGAACATCTGGTGTCTCTGCATCACTGATGCTTTGGGGCAGGAAAGGTGGGGGCAAGGTCAGTGTGGTGCAAACGAACTGGTGGAACCAATCCAGGGCACCTACAAGCGTGTTTGCACTGCACCAACCTCACCAACACCTCACCCCTGTACCTTTCACCCCTGTACCTCCTGGCAAACAGCAGCAATGCAGGCAGTGGGAGGTCAGGTGAGTGCCTCATTTCCACTGTGTTCAGGCTGCGAGTGCCACTGCTTATGTAGCCAAAATGGCACACGCACACAAGCGACACATCAGGTTTGGGGAAACCTCCTGGTTTGCAGAAGTACCATAATATTTAGAGAACAAAGTGGGTCAGGAGATCCAGAAATAGTATAGCCTGATGGAGGGAGAGATAAAAACCCAAGGGGATGGGAAAAGGAATAGATTGCCCGGAATCCTAACTTGGAATACCCCCATTGCAACAATCTGTAAGAATCTTAATACAAACAAGCTTCTGTCCCTGACCATTATATGAAGGTTACATCCTGACAGAGCTGAGCCTCCTGCAGATTAATGCAGGAGATTGACATTGCAGACTTTGAATATTAGTTTTCAGATACTGTATTCAGTATATCTATCTTCCCACCAGGGGTATGGGAAGTGCTTATTAAAAAAAAAATTCAATAGCAGCCTACTTTGCACTCTGGGAGGTATTAAAAGCATTCATCAATGACTGTTTATCATTGACTCACAATCATTTCTCCATGGCAGTTTATTTGAAAATATCTTGCATTCGCTTCAAGCTTTCTGGGAAAATAAGGGGAAAGGGTGACATGTCGACCAAGGTTTGTCAAATGACGAATCGAGCTTTACTTCCTAAAGAAGTCTCTTCCTAATTTGAGTCTTACAAAACAGATTGGTACTTAAATTGAGGTCAATAAAGAAGAAATCATTGTAACTGATGGACACAAATGGGGGGGGGTGTCATTTACCATGAGAAGCCACTCTTGGGAAAAGAAGTATTCAAAAATGTTAAGTAGCAAGCGGCCTTTTATTTTCACGGCACTTCCGATCATAGAGCTAACTGACAATCTTTTGATTTGTACTGCCTTCTATCTGTCTGTCCTTTTTAGTGCTGCCAAAGTCTAAGCAATTCGTTGGGTCCCAAAGCAGGGACCAGTAAGAGAATTCCGACTGCCAAGCAGCCATATGATGATCACTTTTAAATTCAAACATTTAGAAATTGCTCCCTCTAGAGTTCAGGGGTGGCAAATCTGTTGTCCTCCCAGATGTTGTGCTGCTCCCACCAGCCACAAACACCATGCCCAATAATCAGAGATAATGGGAGTTGGCTCATTGTTGATTTGCTGCTGACTCCTCCCCTGTGTTTGAATGTGTTTCAACTAAAGTTTTCCTCCACTCATGTTCGAGCCATCTCCCATCTTGTTTCCTTGCCCTAAGCCAGGCATCCCCAAACTGCGGCCCTCCAGATGTTTTGGCCTACAACTCCCATGATCCCTAGCTAACAGCACCAGTGGTCAGGGATGATGGGAATTGTAGTCTAAAACATCTGGAGGGCCAAAGTTTGGGGATGCCTGCCCTAAGCTATGGAGCAGGCATAGGCAAACTCGGCCCTCCAGATGTTTTGAGACCAATTCCCATCATCCCTGACCACTGGTCCTGTTAGCTAGGAATGATGGAAGTTGTAGTCCCAAACATCTGGAGGGTCGAGTTTGCCTATGCCTGCTCTCGAGTCTACCACTGAAAATACTGTTTCAACTTATGACTGAAACAGAGAGAGATGTAAAATTCATTTGGATGGAATATTACATTACTGAAGAATTTCCACCAGATGGAGTAATACTAAAGAGGCTGGAAATTGTTTTGTTCTCCTCAGCCGCTTGTCTAGTTTTGGAACATGTGCAGGTAATAGCAAGGACTAAATATATGGAAGGATTGGAAGAGAGGGGACACTGATAAGAAAGACTGAAACTCTCTGGGTCTTAAGCACTCAAAAATGTTATATTGCACAAAGTCCAAATGGAAAAAGATGGAAGAGTGTGGCAATGGAATAGAGAAAAGTTTAAGGTAAATTACTGTCTGTGATTTATTTATTTTTTTAAAAAAGAATACCAGTTGTATTTTTAACAAGCAAGCAGAGCAAAGTGCCCACCAGGACTGGGGTTACTTCATAATATGAACATTGTGAATTGTCTTATATTCAACTGTGACCCAGGTGTAGGTGTAGCACAAGTAGGCCTACATAGGAAGCTGCTGTAAGGTGACTCAGACCATTAACACAGTATTATCTAAACCAGGGGTGGCCAACTCCCAAGACACCGCGATCTACTCACAGAGTTAAAAACTGGCAGTGATCTACCCCTTTTGGGGGGTTCAGGTCAAAGTTGTTGAGCTTTTTTTTCTTTAGGAAAGAAAGCCCTGGTTTTGGGGGTTCTGGTCAAAGTTCTTGGGCTTTTTTTAGGACTGAGGACGGCCCTGTTTTGGGGGTGCAGGGCACACATGTTGAGCTTTTTCTAGGGGAGCAAAAGTTGTTGAGCTTCTTTGGGGGGAGCCAGTGATCTACCACAGATGTCCAGTGATCTACCGGTAGATCACGATCTACCTTTTGGACGTGCCTGATCTAAACCATCAGTGGCTTTTTAGGATTCAGGCGTGTGTGCTCTATATTTTTTTAATTTTATCTGTTTGTGTTATGGTTCTTAGATGTTGATATTTAAACTTTTGTAGATGTTGTTGTATGGATTTATGTTGTGTGCTGCCTTGTCATATTTTTATGAAAGTGGAGGATGTAAGTATTTAAATAAATCACTACCACAATCATTCACAGAAAAAATAACTGGACGAGTCTGGCCAAAATTTGTCCCAGCACTCCAGATACTGAACTTACGAAATGCAGCAGCTTAGCTCTGTCTGTACACAAGGCATCTAATTTTCTGAACAACCAACAGGGAATTGAGCTCAGTTGCATTAGGTAAGGACCCCTTTCCCAAGCCTTTTTATGGGAGATAAATTAGGCTCAGCGATTGAAACCTTCATGCTGCTTGAATAATATAAGGAAGCTGTGCACACCCTCATGACTTAATGGACGTTTGAGGAATGGGAGGGATTTTATTTCTTTCCCTGGAGATCCCTTCCCTCTTTTAATGCCTGCACAGGAAATCCTTAAGCCTGTACAAAAATATAAAATATGAAAACACCTGTTGTAGACAAAGGATGTATTTCACTGACTTGGCCAATTTAAGGTCTCTCTCTCTCTCTCTCTCTCTCTCTCTCTCACACACACACACACACACACACACACACACACACACACACACCTTATAAGCATAGCTGGCCAGATTAAAATGGTATTCAAAATATAGCGATAGCACGCTATAGGGGCATCAGACGCTGCCTTATAAGTACTGAGTCAGATAACTGGTTCATCGACCTCAGGATAGCCTGGTTTTGTCCAGCACACACAGGTATTACGGTAAGAGTGAGCATATATGCTTATAAGTGGAATGTCCTATAGTAAGTGGCCAATGCCTTGTTGCTCCTCTTTTCCAGGGGGGGGCCATATTTCCTTCTTGGAAACCTTCCAAGGGCCACATACCTGTGATGGAGCAACAAAGGCAAAATTGGTCAAGCAACAATGGCAAATTTTACACACAGAGAGACAGAAGCAAGCAAGAGGCATTGACAACAGAGTTCAAGAAACTTTCCAGCCTGGCAAAAGCACTGGGGGTGCAAAGCAGAGCCAGTGAGGGGTTGGCTTGGGGGGGGGCAGGCAGGAGGGCCTGGGAAAGTTTTAAGGATCAGACAGAGGCCTGGAGGGCTGCAATATGCATGGCTCCTGGGGTTGAGGTTCCCCCACCACCGGTCCCATTCTTTGCAGCATCTTGCTGTCCTGTTCATGTCAGTGTACTTGACACTCCTGTTGAAATCGGTGAAACTTCCAAGCACCTAACTTTGGCACAGTTCTACACTTCCACACTAACATCCAGCAGTTGCCCATCCACGTAGCAAACTAACGTGAGAAGAGGAAATACTTTCCTAGGGCGAGTGCCAGCTAGCCTGCCACACCTCACTCCTCGCTGATAAGCCAGGAAGCACCCTGGAGAATTAGTAACTCATTGCAGTTGCTGAAACAGGGGTTAGGGCAAGGGACTTTTACATGGGCCATTGAAAGGGAGGTAGGGCTGGGAATGGAAAGTTGAGTGACCTTTTGTTAGAAAATAATGGAATGAATCACAAGGTTTGACAATTCCGGCTTATCTTTGTTTTTCCTTGTGGGTCAGGCAACTGTGGTGGCTGAAATTTTGCTACCGGTAGGTTTTCAAAGGGCACATTCCAGCAGAGCACAAGCTCTCTCACACAACTTCCTTTTTGTCCCTTTTCCGCAGCCTGGGTTTGTGGAAGTTACCCCTTAACTAAGCAATCCTCAATGGTGCAGCTAGGCTGGACCTCAGGGCCAAAATCCCGGGTTCTGTAACCCATGGTAAGGTTCCACCAAATGTCGATACAGCATAAAATAGGGGACAGCAGCAAACAGGGCATGTTTGGGCTGGTATGGGCATGCCACAGCCCATCAGTCCAATCTAGAGCTCCTCTACATGGACCGATTGCCCCTTTTAGCCCAAACCTCTCTGGGAAATCATGTGAGCAATTTCCAGCACCGCCCCCTATCCTGCTATTTGTATCTTCTCCATCTCTCATAAACTCTTTGCCCTGTCCACTGACTGACTCATGGATGTGCCATCAGGTTAGCAGCACTAATCCCACTTAAGCAACCTAAAGGATTAGCCCCTTTTAATTCCCCAGAATGACAATGAACAGAGCGTAGATGTGCCAATGGCCCTGACAGTACTGAGCGCCATTGTGTCCCCCTTAGTGTTCCATCCTGCAGCACTTGAGGGAATTCTGAAGACTGAGCACTATATAAATACCTGGAATAAAATAAATAATATTACACTAGTGCTCTGAATTGTTATACTTTTTCATTTGTAGCAACTTGATTTAGCTACCAGTGAAACACCCCAATTCCTACTGACATCTATGGAATGTGGCTGCTTCCTGATGGTGCTTTAAGTCTCCCACTAAAAACTCCTGAGTGAATTTAGCAGTCATGGGATTAAACTGGTTATATACTAGAAAACAAATAATAGGAATAAATGGCCTGGGATTGAAGCTTCTTAGCTTGCTCATATATGATCTGGAGTCAGGGATGAGCAGTGAAGTGGCCAAGTTGGCTGATTACATGAATCTATTCAGGGTGGCAAAAACTAAAAGAACTTGCAAAGAGCTCTAAAAGGATCTCTCCAAATTGGGTGAATGGGCAATAAAACAGGAAATGTGGTATAGTTCCATTTTTTAAAAAAATTACAATGATGCTTTGAATGGCAAAATATAATTCATAACCCAATAGGGCAAAGTTATGTGTGTTACCATTAAATTTCATCAGCAGTTATACCGCTTATTCATTTAACTGCCCTCCTGAGGCCTTACCTGCATGGCAGCTTACTACACAAAAATGTCTATGTAATGTATATTCACCATTCTTTTCCTGCTGCATGCCATTAAGATGCCACAGGTGAGAGGAGCGTGGTCATAATCAGTATTGTATTAAGGAGTATTCAAGAATAAAGAGAGAATAGACTGTGCATCCTTATTTCCAGCTCAGCAAATCTATGCATGTTGCTCCAACAATGTGGTAACAGTCCTTTTCTTTGCTTCCTTCTCTCAAATTTTCCCCATCCCCCACCACAACAGTAATGGCCACAATGAAACATGTTTCGTATTTTATCTTGTGCATACGTTATGCTGTTGAACAACCTGCATAAATCTGTCATGAGTCATTGTTAATGTTTGAAAGCTACTGTGCCAATTCTATTTTGGTATCACACGAGCGCATAATAGTACAAGACCCACCAGGAGAAAGCATGATCCTAAAGAGTGGTTCCTTGTTTATCTTTCCATACTGTAAGAGCTGGCCATTCATGTCTTCCTGGCTTCTGATCTTTCAGCTTGTTCCCAAACAATTAAAGGAATTGCCATTTACAGCCTGAATTCACTTTGAGGTGGTGGTATTTTCTTTTTATTAAAAAAAGCCACCTATGGGTTGTTATGCATTCATAGCTGCCAAGTTTTCCCTTTTCTCGCGAGGAAGCCTATTCAGCATAATGGAAAATCCCTTTAAAAAAGGGATAACTTGGCAGCTATGTATGCATTGGGCCATAGAGCAGAATATATATACATTTCCAAGATACTGAGATCAAGTAGGAGCCTTAGTTACAGAACAATGGAGGTTGGTTTTATTGGATTGTTAGTCTTCAAACATAAGAGTCCCAATTACTTAAACTGACAACACTTAATGGTTTGCATATGCCTTCGCTGGGATGATTTGTGACACTGTCTTTTACTAGGGAATTTCTACTGTAAATTAGCTGAAAGATTTCTTTTGAAAAAGGTTGAACTTTATTATTCTTTGTAGAGCATTCGCAGTTGGTTCTCTGCCAATCTTAGAAGGAAAAAGAGGAAGCCCAGTGGCATGTGTGTATATGTCAATTCAGTACAGTGAAACTGGCAGATTAATGGCAAGGAAGACAGGACCAAATTGCTCAAAGGGTTTAAACCTAGATGACCAATTCCCACATTTTGCAAAGCTGCTGAGATCTTAATCCCCAACATATAGCAAATGTTTTGGAAACGAATTCTCTACCATATATTTCAATGGGAACATCTAAAATCACCCCTCCCCTTCAAATTGAAATACCTCTGCCACCCACATGAATTGGTGTTGGGAGAGGGCAACTTTGGCCTGCTTCATAATTTGCATTCGATAACAAAACATCCAAACAAGCCTGCCAAAGAGGCCGTCTCATCTATATTCCTCTTCACACTACTGTTTCCTCCACGATGCAGCTATAATCAAGAGTCTTTTAAAAGGAAACCAATTCTGCAACACGGCAAACCTTTACTTCCCACTAGAATCGACAGAACTTGAGTATGCATAATTGGATGCATTGCAGATTAAGACTGAAATCCTATACACACTTACCCTGGGAGACTCGTTGAACTCAATGGGGCTTACCGCCATGTATACATGTAGATACTTGCACTGTTAGCTTTCTGCCTTTCTTATATTGGTATCCCTAAACGCTAATTACAACTACCTTGGCAATGAAGTCCCTTTGAAAATCAGTTGCGGCCACTTTTATGAAGACACCTCTTCCTATTACATGCTCCTTTATCAGCTTAAGTGCAGTGATACAAATAGGCCCCTAGAAAGTCCCGCCAACATGCTTATCATGTTTCTTGTTGTGGCCTAATAACAAGAAGTGGAACCGCCACAATAAAATGTTGCGGTGTATCCTCACAACCCCCAAGAGGTTACAACCATCCTGTAGCAATTTGTGTGTGCGCTGTTTGAGCTTCAGACGGAGGGAGTTTCAGAATCATGGCTATGTTCCCTGCTTCCACTGTCAGAGGCAGTTGTGCCTGTGAATATCAGTTTCTGGGAATTGTAAGTGGACTCCCATTGTTGCACTCAGGTCCTGCTTCCAGGGTTTCTCATAGAGAACTGTGATAACAGAATGTTGGACTAGATGGGGCTTGGTCTGATCCAGCAGGGCTCTTAACTTCTTAGAACACTTTTTCTTTCCCATGCTGCTGTACCATATAGCGCTAGCTGCTTACATGCCATTTCACAACTATATAGCAGGTGAGGCAGCTGAAAGAGAAAGGGCCCCCCTTTCATTATACCTGAAATATCTCTGTATGAGTATGTGAAGGGCTTCTTTTAAAAAAAGTTAACAGAATCTATCTCCAATCTTCTCTCTAGGATACTTATTTTTGGTGTTTGTGCAGTCCAATTCACTCTTTCTTCCCTTCCAGTTTCCATAGATCTTGAATCTTACAGGCCCATGTCCTATTTTGTGGGTTTTCATATTGTAAATTACTTAATTTTAATCAACATACTTTTATACTTTATCACACCTATTGTATATAAATCACAATTTTATTTTTGAGTGGCCCTGCCACACTTCAAAACTGATAGCAAACTCAGATAGCAGAGTACCTTTAGCAAGGAATAATATGGTGTCCCTGTACTAAAGTATTGTAGAGTTGCACTAACTTGCCTCTTAGCTACTACTATGTTGTCCTTTTAAAAAAAATTACACCTACTTTGCCTGGGCATATGTGAATCTGTAAAGGGTTTGGAATTCATTAAGTGAGAAGGGTCCTTTTCCATTTGTTAAAAGCAACCTGGAACCGGAAAATGAGGAAAACTGTTAAGAGTTTTCAGATATTAACTTTACTGGATGATTACCAACATTTTACGAAAATATACACCACAGATTATTATTTTTTGTGAATGTTTTTATTTACACACCGTATCTAGAAGCAGATACATAAATCCTTATACAATTTTTCAAAAAATGTGCAAGAAATTACTATAATCTTTTTAACAAACCAAAACACATTTAAAATCAATGGACTTTGGATAATTCATTCTGTTGTGTGCTTATTACAAATAATGCACACTCAGTTGGAAACATACAGAAAAGTGTAAACTACAGCAATCTGGATTTTAAGTATTAATTTCATGGCACTCCATCACCACTATAAAAATTATTTAACCCAATATGTAGTAGTACAAAATTCTATAAGAATTTCTGCCCCATCCCATTATTGGCGTAGAGAGTTTGGACTATTCTCCAAATACATCAAACTCTACAGTATTTTGTCATTTTAAGGTCTATCCCATCTTTCTTAAAGAGCATGTCTTTCATATTTTTTTGTAGTATTCAAGGATACAATATTAGCAATTGCTGTTGTGACCATATTTTAGCTTAAAATTTGAAAGTTATATAGCTGAAGACCCTTCCTTACTGGAATTCACAGTCAATATATTGCTGGTATTTTGGCTTCACTTAACAGTTCCAATATTTACACATTTAAGAAATGAATTTGTACGAAAAACTGCATGTTCTGCAAAGTTCAGCAGTAAGAGTTCATATGGAGATAAGCACCTTGACATGAATATTAAAGATAACCTGGGGATTTTGAAAACAAAAAGACTACCCTGGGTTTGCTGGACTTGATCTCCTGGGACCAGAACATAATGGACAGAATTACAAAGGGGGGGGGGGAGATAAGTAAAGTTCTTGTTGAAATTCCTCCCTCTCCAAGAATCACTTGCCTCGAGTTAGCAACGTACTCAAACATTATTAGGGGAAACACTTCAAGCTTCACATGAATTATCAGTCTTGCTAGGGTCTTCCTTCTCTACGCCACTATAAAAAAAATGCTCTGACCCTCACAGGCACTGATCCGGCCTTTTCCCTGCCCCCCCCCCCAGCAGCCCAATCTGGAAGAGTTTTGAAAGAGCTGCCTTCTGCAGATGTAGGATGTTGCTTTTAGAAGATCTAAACATATGAAGCGTCTGACAAAAATTAGCTGGTGTTAGCTGGGTATGTAACTGCACTTGAACAGTGGGTCTGCTAAGAATGTTTGTTGCTTGTGTGTCTGCTTAATGAAGATGTAAAACAAAAAGTGTAAGGGGAAGGCCTTAAAGAAGACAAGACTTTGTTGCTATGATTGCGAGCCTGATTTATAGTACTGGACTATCCTCACAGGTGAAGGAAAATGCGTCAATTGCCCGTGGACTGATATGCCAGAATCACTGTTACACTGTATTGTCCATGTAAGCTATCTCTCTCTCTAGTCTTGAGTACACCAGGTTTGAAAATATCCAATGTGCAGATGTTATTTCATAGCCCATTAAAGGCAGCAAAGAAACAAGGCAGGCACATCTCAGCAGCACTGTCAAGTGCTATTGCTGTAACAACAGAAGAAATCTATTAAAGTCTTGTAATCCAATCTTTAAAACAAAAAATCCCTTTATTATTGAAACCGTAGTGCTGCAAGGAGGTAACTAGTTTAAAGAAGTCTAGCCCATCCTTCTAAAGGAACAGCAGCACAGGGGCACAGCTGTCTGTTTCAGCTTTTGTGTGCTCGCAGCCCATTGGGAACATGCCAAAGAGGGAGTTTTATAGGGGTCTCAGGCTTTCCAGACCACATCTTAGAAAGGAGGGAGCGAGTGGTTGGATACACTGGCTAAAGAGGCCCTCTGCTGGGATAGTAACCAACACGAGGTATGCAGGTGCCAGACTCCCAGAGGCACCACATACTGACCTGTTGGGGTCTTGGGCTTTTGGATCCTCTTGTCTATACGTGGAGGTCCGTCAAACTGGATTGTTCCCTTTGTTTCTTACACCACAATCTACTCATTGTAAGCTCAGAAATCACCACTGCAGTTCACATTTGCTTTCTTGAAACCTATCTGGTGGAAGGACACTAATAAAATACAGCTATTGCCCTCAGAAAAATGAAATCAGTAGTTTTGTTTTAAAGTGATGCACTCCCACCAAGGAAGGCCAGAGCTCAGTGGTAGAGTCCTCCCTTCAGGAGTTCCCAGGTTCAATCCCTGGTATCTCCAGGGCTTGGAGAGACCCTGCTTGAAACCCTTGAAAGTCCCTGCCAGTCAGTGTGGACAATACTGAGCTAGCTTCCTATGTTACGGACTTAATGTTTGCTTTCTCCATTACAAATTAATTAGTTCTTTGTCTTATTTTTATCATGAACTTGTTAACAGTCTAATTTTACACCACTATTTTTCCTGCCAATCTACAATAGCATTTTCTGCTTATAGTATTGGCATGTTTAAACTGCAGTTATTAACCAAGCTATGCTAGTGCAGAACGAAGTGTTTTTCATCATAACCAACCATAAGTATTCCACCAACCCTCCCAGAAGTTGTTTATTATGTTATATCTGCTGATGTTTCAACAGCAGAAAAACATTGATATGTAATCTATGCCATTTGTTTATAGAATAGTAAGAAAACTTTAGGAAATTACCTCACCAGGTTAAAACAAATGCTGAGCAGCTTGATTTAGTTCTCCCATAACTTGAGTGTCCCTTTCCTTCAGTGTTATAAACTGTCTATCTAAGAATGCACTATGCATTAAATGCAATTTAAACATGACTCAGATTAACAGTTTGCAGAGTAATCTGTTGGCATGAGCAATGTCACATGGGAGGAACTCAAGAGCAACTGTGAACAGGGGCTTCTGCTTTCTAGCAGACTATGTTTGTTGGAGGTTGTTATGAAGTCTTGCATAAGCTCTTTTATTACACTGAACATATGAGCAGGCCATTTAGGCAACCAGTTAAAATGCACGAAAATGTGACTGAATATAACACATAGATCTTTGTGGCCATAAGATATGTCCATCCTATGAAGTACAAAGAACAGAGCAATAAAGGCAATTCAATAAGTGTTTTCAATGGAATCATTCAGTTGAAATGTACTCATTCCTTTATGTGATACATGGGTGCAACTCACCTCAAGCAGCAATTGCCCCCCAATGCCATACTGAAGCTTGGAAATACATAGAGCAGAAGCCACTCATTCTATCTGTCTTACTGTCCTAAGCAGTTCTGGGCCAGAAGATCCTCCAGGGCAGATGTTGGATTACACTTAAAATGTTTCCCCACCTCCTGAACAAGCTTGGTCAATTGCTTCAGGACCACCCAGAGTGGAAACAAAAGGCCAGCATCAGTGGTGCAGTTATGTCTGCTCATCCACGCTCAGGTATTTGCTAGGTGGCTGTTAGCAGCAAGACATAAAATAGCTGCTCCTACTGGGCAGTTTTTCCAGCTGGGCCGCTTGCTTAGCCCAGATGTGTTTGGAGGAAAGTGTATGCATTGGTAGTTGCTGCTCTAGCTAATGAGAAGTTGGCTTGCTAGGAGATGAAGGCCTAGCAAGGGGGAGGGCAAAGGCAGATCTAATAATTTAATACTTTTATGGAGTATATGACTATAGGTTGCCATTTATCAGGACACAATGCCTTCTCCACGTCCACTAAACTGCACAGTGGAAGAAAGCAACTGCTCCTGTAGAACTGTGCTACAAGAGCAAAGAGGAAAGCAGTGAAAAGCTCATCGGTCAGCATTGCAAGAACCACCTCTGAAAACCTGTTTTCAATACAAATGAACTGGAGAGAGTATGAGAAGGAATACAGCATGCAGGTTCATGCTGTCTCAGAACAGCAATATGACTGGGACATAAGAGATCTAAATACACAATTCATATGGAACTGTAATACCATCATAACTCGTAACATCGGTATTTAGAGTTTAGACACCAGGATAATGTTTGCTTTTGACCTTTGCCATAATACAGATTATTGTTCCAGGAAACGTTTTAACTCCAACCACACAAAATTTTATTTTATTTTTGCATTTGAAGGGGGAATTCCCCGCACCCACCCCCCAAATGACAAGGGCATTAAGCTAACAAGTATGCTTCCTATTGTATAAAATGGATTACCTCTGTCTTCCTCAGACTCAAAACACTGTACCATAGTATATATTATTGTGCCTTTTGTGTATAAAATTTGTAGTCTTGCTTTGGGGGTAAAAACCAGAAAACCAAATGAAGATTTTGCATAAATATCAGGATGGCAAAGCCAATAAATGACACACATGAATACTTTGCTCAGGAATTTAAGAATACATCTCTCTAAATACTCCCCATACCTCAGAACCTATTTTAACTGGGCAAGAGAGATACTTCCACCTCTAACTCCCAGAGCAAAAGTCATGCTTTGCCTCTGATATTCTTTTTAAACACTATGATCTAAAAATATTTTTTTAAAAAATAGAAGTTTAGCATATCGATTCAGGCAACCCAGGATGTGGCGCCATTGCAGCGCCTTGCAGCAACACTGTACTTTAATATTATAAACTCATTCGGAGCACAGAAAAGGCTAGGTAGAACAAGCAATAGAAAATTATCCAGAAACGAAGATTTTTTCAAAACTTTATCACCCTTTAATATTTTTTTTACTAAACAGAAACGTATTCAAATTTTTGAGATGGGAAAAAGAAAAATTACTAATGGCCATATCTTTCAGAGGATAGGAGGAAAAACATAAAACTAAAACAAGACACATGAAAATGGCACAAAGTAAATTTTGTAACCTACAAACGAGCCTCCAAAATACTACCTTTTTTCTCCAGAAATTTCAGAGTTCAGTTCCCTGCTTGCTAAGATTTTGATTGGCTAGATCTTTCCTTAATGCAAACAGGAATACTTCCTTTCCACCCTATAATGCTCGGTAGAAGCAGTCCCATGAGTACAAATCTTAATGGCCCCAATCCAAAGTTAGTTTGTTACATTTAGGTCCAGCAGTAACTTCTCCCGCTGGTTCTATAGAACCAACTTCTGGATTGGATCCATTGTGTAAACTATGTAAATCTATCTTCCTCTGGAAAACCTAGTACAGGATTTTCCCATGTCTCACGTATTAAATGGAACTGCTTTTCCTTGTTTTGAATAAGACTAAGCAGAAATGAGTCTGGTAATGCCCTGAAATATTTCCTATAGGGATTACGCCATAATGTAATCAATTCAGTCTTAATTTCAAAACATGCAAGGTTTTTTTAAAAATGAAACTTTGGGGATAATTTTAATTTATTCTCTTCCCATCTTACATATAGAAATGAATATAATGATGGAAAATGTATGAAAGCAAAAAAAAAAAACATTTAAGGGCATTATCTAGCAAAGTTAAGTACTTGCTAATCCCATCAATTTCCTTGGGAGAAATTTAAGCATGTGCACAACTCATCTATGAAATTAATTAAATTTGAATTGGCTTAACTTTGGCTAGATGTCTCAATTTTGCAGGAAATATGGGGTAATGTTTAGATCTTCTGGTCGAATAATAACTTTTAAAATCCTACTGGCAAAGAACCCACTATGTTGAAATTATCCGGGAAAGGATAGATTTCAGTTATCCAACCATGTGCTACCATAGCTTAGTCAAAATCATAGTTTTACAGGGATATCAAATAGTTTTAAAAATGGTCTCTGGTTTACATTTAACTTTCGTCTAAATACAGAATACTAGCAATATTTTTTACCAAGTCTGTTTTGAAAGGCTGTTTTTAAAACTTAAAAAATGGTTAAGAATGAACAAAAAAAGCAAAACAATATATACAATCTTTGAAACTAGTTTAGGAGAAAGGAGGCTTTCAAAACATAGGTTGCATAACTGTGTTGCATCACACATTCCCTCCAGCCCACAGTTAACTTTATGTTTTTAATTAGGATACTGGGAAATCTTTTTCAGCATACATCTAAATTCTGTATACTGGCACAATTTTTCCACAATTTTTCTAAAATTAAAAACAAAACAAAACCAGGCTGTTTGAAGAAGACAAAACATATCCCATCAAGTGTCAACTTTTACTTATGGTTGAAAACACATGAAATGTGCTTCAAATGCATAAAAATCACAGTGGATTAGCAGCAAAGGAGATGGGAGTTTTAGGAAAACTTATCATTCACATTGTGATTATTTTGCACACTGAATGAAAGATAGCTATTCACTCTCCTAAAAATATATGCTGAGATCATTATTTTAAAACATAAAACCCAGACCACCCATTAAACAAATAAAAATGAATTACCCTTCTTTATGCACAAAATGAAATTATGGCAGCAAAAGACTGATAGCAATTAAAGTTTGTAAACGGTATTTCAATCTCTCTTCTTTATTTTGTTGTTGTTCCCAAAGTGCAAGATGCAAGGTTCCCATAAGCCTTCAGTAGTGCTTTTCTTGTAAATAATCCTTCATTTTGTTTGGCAAAGGCAGTTTCTGAATCAGATCTATTCTGGTATACTGGCGTATAACAAAGCGACACAGATACTGCAACGAACGCACCTGCATAAAACGAGATACTGGATTGGTCAGTCTGACTGGGTAAGTTGTAGATCCAGGCAATCGAGACCTTGAATAGCAAAATGCTCCATTTTCAGAGTCCCTGATGGAGTGTTCGATGAGATCAACTATAGAAGTATGTCCCTCCACATCTGGTTGTTCATAAAAGCTAAATCTGCCATTTGAATGCTCAATTCTTGTATGAAGAGTTTTACCATGGGAACGGAAACTCAAACTTAAAAGATAGCGGTCATCAGAGCTATCTCGTACAAGAAACGAGCCATCAGGAACATTGGCCAGTTTTCCTTCTGCTTCCCATCGTGTAATTGGGCCCCAGTACCACCCTTGTTTTGCAAGTTTTTTCAGTTCTTCTGTGAGGCTGGTCACAACCATAGGGCCACTGTTTTGTACAGAATCATACACTCTTCCAACTCCAGGTGCGGAGTTAGGATCAAAATTCAAATGGCAACGCATACTTTCAGCCACATGGACATCTGTGGCGTTTAGGCCATTAAAGTTCCTTTGGATTTGATTATTCTGTATTGGAGGTAGCAATGGAGAGAGCGGAGGAACATCACTGTGATTGACTCTTGAGCTTTGCAACATGACTCCTGTGGTACCAATTAATAAGCCACTCACTGCCTGGTCAACAAAGATATCTGGGGTAACTACTACATCTTGACTCACTGGACCCTCTTCTTCGTGAAATGCACTGCCACCCATTTGAGAAGAAACCGTCGAAACCTCCATGGGTGAGGAACTATCCAAACAGTAACTACGTGATCCTTCCAAAGGATACATTCCCTCATCTAAAGGCACAGTATACTGAATGTAGTCCTGAGGCATAAGTCCAATAACTACAGGCACATGTTCATCAATATGGAGATGCAAATCTCCATTCTGAGATTCTGTACTTTTCAATGCATTGTTCTGTTCCTGGAATACACTGTCTGACTGCAAGTCATGGAAATCTTTGCGAACACCATTCAGTGCAGGGCTTGGATTTGAGGAGTGGACCAAGGCCTTTACTTTCACTTCCATTTTTATACATGTTTCTTCTGAGTTTGTTGGACGAAGCGGCCACGGAGTTGGGCTATAATGGTGATTTCGGAGGGATGTAGATCTAAGAGGTCTCTGAGCTCTCACATCTTTGAAGGTTATTGGAGCAGAAGAAGAAGAGAAGGTGTCATCATCAGCAGAGCTAACAGATGGCGTGCTACCTTTGCCGCCTTTCTGCTTTTGTTTTGCTGAAAGCCGCCTTTTTAACGTACCCATTAAGCTTTCACTCTTCGATCTGTTTTTTCCACCTTTCTCATCTTCACTGTTGATGTCACAGCTCGGCAAATCTTTACCATAGCAGCTACCAAACAAGGAGTCATCTTTTCCAAAATCATTTAATGATGGCTGTGCAACTACAACGAAGTCACTTTCATCTTTGCTCTTATTTAAATTAAAAGACTTACGAATGGTCTTGAGACTAATTTTCTTCATTATGAAAGTACAGCAAATCTGGAAGTTTGACTTTTCTGAAGTTCTGCCCCTAAAGCACGTAATGCAGGAGCTTCTTCATTGATGTGTGTTATCCAGACTCATTTAAATTCCAAGTCCCATTTCCTGTGGGGAAGAGGAGAAAGAAAGAATATTTTTATGTATTTGTAAAGACACATTATTTACACTACAGCAATGATAAAGAGATCTACATAACCAAAGTATAAGATTAAAGGAACAGCAAGAAATATCAACATTACTATCAATCATATGCCATTTTTATTTGCAAACTATATTGTATATTTTTTATTGTATTCATCTTTGATTTGTTGGCTGATCAGTCTTTTGAGGCTTAAGCTTTGGATTAAAATTACAACAGACCCCTTCTGTTCACATTATCAAAGAAAGAAAGAGAGTATCTTTCGTGACTCTCCTTTTCTGTAGAAGGTGCATACTCTGAGAATGTCCAGTTTTATAAACACTTCCCGCAAGGGGTGAGTAAAGAAAGAAGAAAATGGAGAGATCAGGTTTCCATGAACAGATCATGAATATACAATGACACCTCCTTTAGGCATTGCAGTTTACAGAGTAGGTAAAGAACTTTCTTTCCTCTTTTAACATTGAGTCAACATTAGCTGTACACTTCTATATAATCAATGGCAGCACTGATATAAGGAAAGCCTGGCTTCTACTCCTGACTTTTGTGACCCTTAATGAATTCACTAATTGCGATCTCTTATTTTATCCTAAAGAAGTCAATAGAAGTTATTCAACTGCAGAACAGGAAGAATATATCTCCCATCATATGAGTTACTATTTTACTAGCAATTGGCCAGGCCACATTTAGTGCAATACAATTTACCTTGTGCTAGGAATCTCCTTCCTGCAAATGTTATGATTTGCTACCTGTGCCTCTGATATTGGTAACTGTAATGTGAATTCAGCATGAACTCGGCTCCCAAAGTCTAGAAAGAAACCCAAAATAAAGTCTGTATGAGCTAAAAATGCACATTATGCACACCAGTTTCACCTTAGTCCAAGAAACATTCCTCCCATGATGTTGCTCACAATCCCTCTCCTGCAGCAGCAGCTTATAAGGCTTCCAAGGACAAGGGGTAGGGTACCTGCAAACACATAGTTTTTGAACGTACTTCAATTTTCTTATTAACTGTTCCACTAAAAGTAAGTACCCAGTATTAATTTTTCAGAGTCATTAAAAGAAGGATTATGCATGATGAATAAACAACATTCTAGAATTTGTTCTGATGTATTTTTGTCTGAAATATCTTAATTATACACTTAGGACAGCATTTTTGCATGCAGGTTTAGTGTTCAGCTTCCAGATTTTCCAGCAAGACTAGAACTCTAAACAACAACCTTTGATATCAAAATAACACATTTATTGCTAAGATACCCATTTGACAGTATCTAATAACACTATTCTGGAAAGTACACAATAATAGCTTCCTACTGAGCAAGTTTTTATTAGTGGAAAGATTGCACATCTGATATTCTAGAAAAGTAAAACCAATGCCCTTTATTTTTTTAAAAAACCATTGTACTGTATCTAAACACTTCATTTTAATTTGTCATTTCTAATAACGATCAGTTTTTGTTGAACCTTTACAAAATCACACCAAAATGTGGTTAATTTAGCCTTTGCATTAATAGCCCTTCAAACTAACCCTTTATTCTTACATATCTTCAGTATAACTTTTATTTTATTTTTTTAGTTGTACTGATAAAGTGGCTTTTACTGTTTATTATACCTATCTTCATGTTTTTCTTTAAAGCATTTGGAATTAGAAACATTAAATTCTAAATAAAATATCTGACACACAAACATTTCTTACTGCAACATACTAACAGTGAAACCCTAGGAAACTTTATTCAGAAGAAAGTAAAAGTCTGTTCAAGAGGGAATAGTCACTAATAAGTGTGCTTTCGATTGCAACCCAAGTAAATTTCCAGTACTGTACTGTACTTGTGGAGCAATCATAGGAGCTGAAAAAGTGTAACAGACTCCAAATTGTCTTGTCAAATCTTCTACATCTTATACTGCATCTGAGATTTAAATATTTGGGGGGGGGGTAAGAGATCTACTGCTGCTTTGGGATACAGTATTGGTATTTATCTCCAGGCAGCCAATTTATTTAATGTAAAAGATTCAGAAACTATGACCAAATTGATTTCAACAGCACTTAGATCCGTGAACTACTTCATATGGAATACTTGCACAACACTTATCTTACTTCCTTAATGGCTCTAAAAGGATTCAAGAGCAAGTATTCTGGATTAGGACGTTCTTACAATTAGTGTGTGGCAGAATAACCTTGTGTATGCTGCAAAGTACCAGATTGTCTGCGCAAAGATAAACGTCATTTAATCAATTACAGCTCTGACCTAAAGCTACTGATTTCACTGAGAAGACTCTCACTTATTTTAATTGGATTTGTCTCTAGCCTTGCAACAGTCAGCCACTGACTTTGTATTTAACCTTGAGAATGTTAAGGTCCCACTGACCTTCTACAGGTAAACAAATAAAAATATACCTAGAAGATAACAGAGTTCAACTGAAAACAACTCTCTAATTATTAAGTAATACTGAACAACTGGAATAATTCCCTACAGTGAAATTCATCATAGCTTCCTGTTTATCTTCTCTGCAATAATTCTGAGGAAATTTGTAGCAATTACAAATTTCAAGGAAGTTTTAGCAGCAGTCCTAAATTTTACGCTTTGTATCATTATCAGACTTCATCAAAAGGAAGTACACCCAGTTCAGATGTAATGTTCAACATTACAGCAGCAGCGAGTCAGCCCTTTGTATTTGGCTCAGGGTTTTTAGAACTTTTTCTGTTATGCTTTATCTCTGTTTTAATATTGAAAATGCTGCATAATATACATGCAAGTTCTCATGTCTATGGTGGACCAGCCTCTCGAGGCAGATTAAGAGTCATTAATGTGATTTGTCAATGGTCTGTGAATTTAAATGTAATGTCAAAACGTAATTGGTTGCTGAATAAGGAATCATGAAGCAGAGACTTAACACTCCAGCTTTCCTATGGAGAAAGGCAAAGCAGTAGCAAGGCTGGCACATCAGTAGAACTACCGTAATCTGGGACTCCCATCATTGTAGCAGGTCATTGCAGATGTGTCAGTGTTCCTACTCAGAAACCTTATTTGTAGGTCATTAACAAATTTCTTCTCTAAGCCAAGAACTACTCATCACAACCATTTTGCCTACATGTAAATAGGACTGCCCAATAAATCACCATATCTTTGAATACCTGTATTGAAATAACATCGTGATGAAGTGTTTCAACAAGGCAATATGCTTCACCAGTATCTTTCCACTTAAAAAGGTAAAGGGACCCCTGACCATTAGGTCCAGTCATGACCGACTCTGGGGTGCGCCGCTCATCTCGCCTTATTGGCCGAGGAAGCCGGCGTACAGCTTCCAGGTCATGTGGCCAGCATGACAAAGCCACTTCTGGAGAACCAGAGCAGCACACGGAAACGCCGTTCACCTTCCTGCTGTAGCGGTACTTATTTATCTACTTGCACTTTGACATGCTTTCAAACTGCTAGGTTGGCAGGAGCTGGGACCGAGCAATGGGAGCTCACCCCGTTGCGGGGATTTGAACCACCGACCTTCTGATCGGCAAGCCCTAAGCTCAGTGGTTTAACCCACAGAGCCACCCACGTCCCATCTTTCCACTTAGGGCTCAGCTAATTATGCTGAGGACCCCCCCCCCATGGCTATACAGTAAAAGAATGCGAACGAAGAACTGGAAAGTAATTTTTTCTTCCCCCCCCCCCACTCGTGAAGATAAGAGGGGGAAGAGTTTATTTTATGGTGTTGTGTATGTTGTTGGTTCCCCCTAAATAGCTTTCCTCCTATAGAAAAGGAAGGGTTTTTTTATTGTATAAAGGAAACTATCTCTTTGCTTGCTTGCCCTCCCTTTGATAAAAAAGGGAGATTGGTAGGATGAGGGCTTGTGGGGGGCTTATGTGGGGGGGGGAAATGGAGGGAAGAATATTTATGCTGAATTGAAGGTTGAGTACTATGTGAGAAGGATGGGGAAAGTGGTTTTTGGTCAGCAGTGCAAGCAAATAGATGTCTACTTACAAGCAAGCCGTACTGAATTCAATGAGGCTTACTCCTAGGAAAGTAGAGGTAAGTTTAGTTGAACTCAGTGGGGCTTATGCATGCATAGATTTCACTTAGATCTCTGAGTGGGGAAGCAGACAGAAGTTTATTTAATATTTTTATTAAATTTATAATAAATTTATTAAATTACTTCTTTAAATTTTAAGGCCCTCCACTGCCACAGGGAGCTCCGTCACGGCCCCCTGTGCAGGTAAGCGCAGCAAGGCCCTCTGCTGCTGCAGGGAAGCATGGCGCTGCTACTTGGAGGTACAGCGCAGCACCCCCTCCACCACCATGGAAAGGAAAGGGCAAGACTCTCTGTCACCACGTCTCCCGCCGAGGCTCACCACAATAGCAGATATATATTGTGATATATCAAGATACCATGATATTTAGCTGGTGATATCATGATGTTGGAAACCAGTTATCGGTCAGCCTTACATGTAAATGTTCTGCATATTCTCTGTTCCTCTTCCTTTTGCATGCAACCTCCTCTCCTGCAAATGGGGGGTGCACAGGGTGCAAGTCATTTCAGGCCTTCTGCAGAAGTGGCTTAACTGCCACAGTGCTTTTTCCCACGCTTCCAATATCTGAGTTAAATCTTTTTGTGACATATTTTACTTTAAGAACAGAAATTATCTGATGTCCTTTAAGGTTGGATACTCTTTAGCCATTTTCTGGATTTCCCTGAACTCAAAGGAAAAATAAAGGCCTGATCTGGATTGCCCTAATGTGAATTACAAATAACAAACAATTTATAACCTAAATAGTTTTATTTTAAAGTAATTAAATAATGATGGACGTTTAGAAGGAAGAAATCAGAAGTGACTGTAAAATATTTGGGGGGGGGGGAATCAAAGCTTTTCCATCTCTTCTCTTAAGATCTGAAAACTTCCCGTTCCGCCTTCAAACATTTCCATGCCTTATTTAACATACTGATACATTCAGACACATCAAACTTCAGAAACATGAAGGCTGAATTAGAAAATCTGTCTATCAACAAAAGTGCTGTCAGCACAGCTAATAACTCTTACAACCTTTTATAAAACCTGCTGCAATATTCACTTTTGCAAATTGGCACAAAAGTGACAGAAACACAACAAAGCCTCTCATGTATGAAACATTTTTGTTATCATTAAAGAGTCGAACAGCTTGTACACAAAATGACAGCAGAATATATTTATTCTCGTGCTAGAGTGAAGGTTGTAGAAGCTCTTAAGGTATACAGCGCCTTCTAAAAAAGTCAAATGCAAGTCCGGTGTCTCAAAAATACAGGCTCCAAAGGCCCACCAGCTTCATGCTCTAAAGCTTTCCCACATTGCTTCCCCGCAGCCTCAGGGAGGGTATATGTCCAAATTTGCATTTGACCTTGTCTGTAGCATCTAATTTGGGTTGTAGTTTTGAAACATATACAGAAGCAGTAAGGACACTTGTACCAGTAAAGCACCATGCTTCCTTCACCTAATTATGGAAAAGGTGTATTTTAACTAAATAGTCTTTGGCATACTGTCAGGTTTTAAAAGGTAAATTCCAAAACAGAGCAAACTCCAGCAAATGGTG